>NC_090934.1:1419492167-1419807167 GCF_040938575.1 Ambystoma mexicanum | reverse complement strand
GCCTCCCTTAGCACTTGGTTGCCTCCCAACCATGGCACTGATGTTCATGTGCGAATGGGAGCTTCAGAAAAAAAAAATGTGCACACGAACCCTTGGTAGCCCACGTGCGTGGAATCAAGGACCTGCATGACGGTGTGGCACCCATAAACACATAAATAAGCATGCACGTGGTACACGCAGGCTACAATGACCTCTGAATCGGTACACGACATACGGGGTCACTACCATGGAAAAATATGTGTGCGACTCACCGTCTGCCTGGGAAAATAACATGAAAAAGAAGCGCATGGGCGCGTATGCAACACCCCTACATGTTCATGATCATGTGTGTGTGTTTGACATGTGTGCAACTGTGATACCCCAGGGATGCATGTTACACAGACATGTAGGAACCCGATTGGCAGATGTGACATAGTTGCCGATGATTGCACTGTGACAGGTGGTGGAGATGTACAGATACATGTCTGTCTGGTGGCGTGTGTGCATGTGTTCGGCACTCCCCAACTCCCCATGTTGCTTGTGATGTAATGCCAACCTTTGGATGTTCATGCTGTTGTGTGGGTATGGATGCTGCTGCCTGCTGCACCATTCTTGTTAATTTGTGCATGTGTGTGGGTTCAAATGATATGAGTGTTTTGGAGTGTGATGCCATCTGTGAAGTTTGACACTGCCACTCATGTATAACTGTCATGTGTGTATCAGACCATTGTACAGTGCCCTGATGCCTGTGTTCTGTTCTCCCTGTCTACAGCATCAACTGATGAAGAGGGCGGAGGTGGTGCTGTGGAGCACAGCGGCAGGGATGCCACCACCAGCTGGAGACGCAAGGCCCAGCTCCCATCTGAGGCAGTGATATCTTCTGGGAGTGAGGAGTATGGTGCCGCGTCCATGGCCGCAGCTGCCGACAGAAGGTCCAAGAGGCAGAGTTTGGAGGTGGGCTTCTCGGCAGCATTAGGGGAAGCTGAGCCCACTCAGGAGGAAGATGGCACTGAGTCATCCAGATTGGTGGAGGGTTTGATTGAGGAGGAGGCCATGGAAGCCCCACGCATGGGGCCTGGAAGGGGGGATTCCACTGGTGCTAGTGGTGCAGTCCAGGGGCAGGGACAGGAGGCAGCACAGGCAACATGGAGGTGCCTGTGTGTAATCCTGTCCCCGATCCTGTGACTGCATCATCCGGCACCAGCAGGGATGCCTCCATCTAGACCCGTTTTAAGGGAGGGGATGCACATACCACAAATTGCCTTCCTCTCCCTGCGGACGTTGCAATCTGTGACTGGAATGAGCCTGTCCTAGCTGGGGTAGAGTTGCGCCAATGTGGTATTCGGGATGACATGCAGGGTTCTCGTCTGGACAATGCACGTAATTTCGAATACCTCTTTGGCCACGTCAACCTACTTGGACAGGTCGTCGGCACTGGGTTCATCCGTGTGCTGGCTCTTCTTGCGACCCCCTCCTCAACTGAAACCCCTATGCACCAGTCGTCCTCCGTGCCATCTTCTTGCCCAAGTATCACCTGGACCCCATGTGGAGCTGCCCCTGAGGCAGAAGCCAGGCTGGTGGAGGACACATCCCTGCAACAGTCAGGAGTCAGAGGTCCAGCATGGGTGGCCACCCCACCAACTGGACACCAGGAAGAGGAGGACGCGCAGGCATCAACAGGCAGGGCATATGCATGGCAGCAGCAGGTTCAGGGTGGGAGCGATCATCACTCAGGGCCATCAACATCCCAGGGGCAGGCATCGGCCGGCGGGCAGGAGGACACAGGTTTGGGAGTGTCTTCTGTGTGGCACCGGTTGGGCTGGCAAATAGATGCAGAGCGGCGGTGGGCGGAGAGGGCACGGCTCACAATGGTCAGGGCGGAGAACTCCATGCACCGGGTGTTGGGGCGGGCTGAGTGCCTCGAGGCAACTCGCAGGGAGTTGGAGGACGCCATGGCTGCATCCGTGTGAGACCTCGGGGCCAGGGAAGAGGCCAGCCTCCGGGACATTGAAGTAGAGTTCGATGATGCCCTGGCCCGGGGCAACAATGAGTGAGCCGTCGGACTAGCCCGCCGCCTTTGTAAATAGTTATGTAGGTGTAGGTTTCCTTTTTTTAATTTTTCTTTGGTGCGCATGGACAATACCCCACCTTTTTGTAAATAGTTATTCATTAGGTAGGTTTGGTTAGGTTTCCTTTGGATTGTTGGGCTCATGGACCCTTGAATATTCATTTGTATATAGTTATGGAACTGGATTTACTTTTTTTTTTACCCATGTAGGAAAGCTTTGTTTTTTTGGAACTTTGGATTTTGTTTCATGGACTGACACTTTGGAGCCATTTTACTTTGAATTTTGTTGATTACAGCCATTTTACTTAGAATTTTATTGATTACAGCCTTCATTTTTGTTGCTCAATTTTGGGCATCCAGACTTGGATTTATTAATTTTCTTCTTGTGTGCTTTCGTTTTATTCATACAATTCAGTATTTAATACAGTTTTTGTCTCTACTTTATTTGTGTGGTCTTCTCTCATTGGTTTTGTGCATGTTACAATGTGGGATTTCTCAGTCATCTGTTGCCATTGTGTGGGTCTGATGGACATGTATTCATGGGCATGCTGGTTATTTGCTTTCAATCATGACATGGGGAATTCAATGTGGATTGGATGGAATGCTTGGTTGGGTGTTTTGACTGGGGTTGGCGTGGGGTGGGATTTGGGTGGCCATAGGGCCATGGGTCTGGATTGTGATGACGTGTTGGGTGGGGGGACATGAGTCAGGGCCTGCTGGCAGGTGCCCATCACTGGGGGTGGGGTGGGGTACATGAGTCGGGGCCTGCTTGCAGGTGCCCATCACTGGGGGTGGGGTGGGGGACATGAGTCAGGGCCTGCTGGCAGGTGCCCATCACTGGGGGTGGGGGACATGAGTCGGGGCCTGCTGGCAGGTTGCCATCAATGGGGGCGGGGTGGGGGGGACATGTGTCAGTGCTCCCAAGTGCATGGTGCCATGTGGCCTGCCTGTGGGGCATGGTCAGGGGTGATGGGCTGTCTGCGGGGCATGGTCAGGGGTGATGGGCTGTCTGCGGGGCATGGTCTGGGGTGATTGGCTGCCTGCATGGCATGCCCAGGGGTGTAGGGTGGTCCCCTGTGGTGTGGCCTGCATGCGGGGCATGGTCTGGGGTGATGGGCTGCCTGTGGGTCATGGTCTGGGGTGATGGGCTGCCTGCGGGTCATGGTCAGGGTAGATGGGCTGCCTGTGGGTATAACCAGGGGTGTAGGGTGGTCCCCTGTGGTATGGGCTGCCTGTGGGTCATGGTCTGGGGTGATAGGCTGCCTCCTGGCACACGCTGGTGCACGCTCCCTCTCTGCGCTGCCCGCGTGCACTGCTTCTGCGCTGAATTCTATGAATTACCCCCCTAATCTCTGAAAGCGATGTCATTACTACAGAGAGGTTTTTTTTAATTTTTTTTTTACAAAAGATAAATGATAAACTTTGTCAATACTGAATGAAGTAAAGGCTGGTCATTGAGCTTTTACGGGATCATCTCAATCACCACAGTTTGCAGTAAATGTGTATATAAGGAGGCTGCATCACAGGTAACCAATATGTTTTCTAAGATACTGTATTGTTAACCTGCATCCTGGTTAATCCCGTTTATAGTGCCTTTCAAACTTGTTCTCATCTGTTGTTCTATTTACCACTTAGTTCGGACGTAGGACCGCATAGTGAGACTATGGGTCTCCCAGGAGGGTTCAAAAAGCCTGTATCGATTTTCAGCAAGGCATAGAAGACAGGTTTTGTAGTTTCCATGGGCATAAGAACGGTAGGCGGTAACCATGGCGCTATTAGCGCCATGGTTGGCGCCGGTATTTTACCGTGTCCGCCTTGGTGGATGGTGGAATTACCGCCCTACTCCAAGGTGAGCGGGGGTGGTAATTCCCCATTCACCAAGGCACTTCCCCAATCCCATTTCTGCCCCCATAGGACTGAATGGGAATGGGGAAGGCGCTAATTACGGTACCGCAAATTGCGGTACCGTAATTAGCACCAAGGTCCCTTAGCGGGCCCGTTCCTTAACGGCTGGTTTTCCCGCAAAGGGACCTCGTAGTAAGGCGGTAAGGGTTTACCGGTACCGGTGCCCTTACCGGTACCGGTAAACCCTTACCGCCTACCGTGTAATAAGGCCCATGGCTCAAGAAACCTACCTCGATGCCTTTTTCACTGAGGTGTTGAAGATTTGTCATGAGAGCGATGGTTGGTTTCAAAGTATTTTACTTTTAATGTGCCGAATGAGTCAAAAAAACTCACACAACTTTTTTTCATTGGATCCATCAACACTACCCTGCCCATTGACTGCTGCTTTGATTGTGATGAGGGCATTGTGTTACCTTTCTGTGGGTGACCAGCTTTCTTCTCGTGTCATATTATATTGACACTGATATCCCCTCAAGTGTGTTCTGGAGTCTCCTTGTGTCCCTTTATTCAGATGCTTCATTTGTTGTAGAGCTCTCCATCCTTAGGTTGGCCACTCCCTAAAAACAGTCGATTTTTACTGCTGGCTGATTCTGACGATCCCCCCCCGTAAAGGAGCTCCTTGTGTCTGAAAACGAATCCCATGTTTTCTTTCTCCCTCTTGATAATTTGTCTAAGGTTGACCAGAGTGGTACAACAGTGTTCTATGCACTGTTGCTACATATGGATATGCGTGGTCACATGAAAAAGGCATTCATGTCCTTTTTCAATGTATTAACATTTCTTTTGCAGATTCTATGTTCATTCATCGACATTTTTTTCGTGGCATTATTTGCTGAAAAAGTTTGCATGAAAAAACTAATTTATTTATTTATTTTTGGGGTCCCCCCCAAACTCCCCACTCTATTATGTATTCCTTATTTCCCACCACGCCATACCCCTTACATGCCCTGCCCCCCTACCCCCACATATTTTTCCATTTGTATTTTCAAGCAAACATTTTCGGCAAAAAAAGCCACGAAAAATAAGAATTGGTGATGAATGAACGTCATACCCTTTTGCAGATTAACATTTTTTAACTCATCGACGTCGTTATTGGGCGCATCTAATTACGTTTTCACATCCACGTTAGACAGATTTTCCTTAATTGTTTCTTTGACAAGAGTAGTTCCTTTCGAAGTTTTTCTGGACAACCCGGATGCTGTGTTTATCAGGTTTTAGCTGCATTTACCTCAAAACTCAGCAATTCACACTTGACTCCTAAATCACCATCAGGCTGGCCAACAGCTCATTCACAAAGCAATAACAGCATAGGGCTGATGTGTGCCCCTTTCTAACCAGCAACCGGCACCATGTGAATTTTAAATAATGCAATTGTGATCAACTGTTCCATACATTGTTACCAGCGCACAGATGCCCGTTGGCTAGGAGGCTTAACAAATGCAAACTAAATAAACAAATGTAGTTGCTCTCTGACTGAATCCAATCGAATATTCCTTGCCATCAACGAACAATACCGGTGTGATTTGTGTCTGCAAGCCTAATGGTATAATGTTGTTTATTAAATATTCGTTCAGCAAATGTCCTTGTAATTTTGCCCCAAAACACTTTTTTTTCGATCTTAAGAGTTTGCGCACAGAGTTATAGAGTGGGTCACTTCTTTTTTTAATTTATGAAACCTATAAAGTCCACTTGAATTTGTGCCTCTGTGAAACGCAGGGTATTTGCTTCCAAATAACAAGCCCTGCGCGCAACTACGACAGGGACAAAGTGATGAAGAAGAGGCAATATCATCCCTTAAAGGAAAAGTGCGTGTAATTATCCAAAACCGCCTTCAGGGCACTATCTGTCTATTGATTGATTGATTGATTGATTGAGGAACACATGGGTACACTATAAACAAAAACAAAACAAAGCGAACTCCAGAGCACAATCATAGATCACATCTATTAGGGTAAAATCTCCATAAACCATTAGACATAGAGATCTCCACACAAACATGGCACACTGCTCAACATACAGCATAGAAGACAAGCTACACAAATCATGGATTTTATGTCAATCAATTACAGCAACTACCAAACAATCACAGCAGACATTACCATCTCTTGCACCTGTTCACCTTACAGAACACCATGTTTCCTCTTCTTTCACGTCTGCTCAACAGGCAATGACACCTACTGCAAGTCAAAAGTGTATATCTGCGGTGGAGAATGTCTGTGGACCAGGTCAATGGCAGCATCTTGTCGCCTGCATTCCGTGCAGAGGGATGTGTGAATCATCATTGCTGGTATCAAGTGAGAGAGTGGGATGAACATATTACATGTCATACCCCCAAGAGCCAACAGACACTCATCAGCATGCTGGCAATGCACTGCATGTCCAACTCATAAGTGAAGCTTTGTCAGTCCAACAGCAAAGTAGTGTGTCTGCCATATACATCAGCAGTACCCAAACACAAAGTAGGCAAAGTGGTAATGGAGGAACAATGGGGTTCATTAGAAGTTGGGTGGTATTCCAGCAGTAAATCCACTGGAATACTGCTTAGCTGAATTACTGTTACCGCCACTTGATTTGGTGGAATTGCGGCCTGAGTACATGTGGTGTTGGCAGTGTAATTCCCCATTTTTATCGAGTGCATTGGACTCAATGGGGCTTTTTTGGAGGAATTACTGTGGTGGAATTTCTGCAATGGTAATTCCGCTGATTCTGCTGATTTTTCAGCGGTGAGTGGCAGTATTTACCGCCAGGATTTTCCTGCAGGTAAATATTACACTCCATGGCCCAATCTTATAATTTGGTGTAGCGGTAAAACTGGCGGTAACTCTGTTACCGCCAATTTTACCACTTACCGCCATACCTCTAATAAGGCAATGGGTTTGTGCCAGCCCAGTCTGAGCAAGTCATTTGAGAGAATTTAGAAAGATTTTCGTAACCATACATGAGTACACATTTTCAATACTAAATTTGCCAAAATGCTCCAAGTAGACTTGCTCCCATGAGCCTTTGTTGAAAATGCAGGTATCATAGAGCTGATGGCAAGTGATGATGGCTGCTGGCAAATTCTCAGCCAGACTTACTGTTCACACAAAGATGACACTGAATTGTATGATGCAGTAATTCCTATAGTGAGAAAGGCTTTGTACGGGTCAGAAGGTGGGAAAGCGCACTGCTCTATGGATATGTGGATAAGAGGGCAAAGCACCGATCACATCTATGTAACAGACATTTACATCATCTTCCCCTCTGGAAGGGAGTTAGCAAAGTCGCTGAGCAGCTGTATGCAGTAGAACATTGGGTTGGGCCTCCTTCTCCCTTCTCCCTAACACAGTGGCAGCTCATACAGAATGATGGCTTTTCACTACAGCACTTTGAGGAAGCCACAAAGCATGTGTGCAAAAAACATTGTGCCACTGAGAGAAATACTTCTTATAATCTACTTGCTCAATATTAACTTTCCAGAAAAGCAATGGAGTATGAAAACCAGACATTATGCAGTTGGTGAGAGATCTCCTAGCAATGTTTCAGAATGGACAACAAATAAAACTATTTAAGAAAACATTGAATATCTTCTGGCATCATTTGTTTCTAGGTTAAAGTGGCTGCATGTAGTCCGTGAGCTAAATGAGCCAGAAAACATGGCGCCGATGTGCAGCCATCTTGGACATTCACTTCCATTTATCGCAAGAACACAGTAATGAAAGCCTAAGTTTTCCTGGGCTCAGCTAGCAAACATGCAGGGACAATGTCACATATTTATGTCAGATGACTGAGCTGGGGAGAATAGTTATTGTATTGTATGCAGGAGGACAAGCTAGAAAGGGAATCGGAGCACTCAACAGGTGCATTGATAACGGCATTGGGAATGACAGCAAGAAGGGATGATGGGTTTTTTGCACTTCTAATAGGAATATTCCACTCTGTTTATGCCTCATGCTTATTGTCTGCTCTTCGGCCGAGGGCAGCATGGTCATCCATGAGGGGTGGGGATCGAAAGTAGCCCCATAAGAAACAAGGGTTTTTCAACTTGGAATTCAGAGTTAGAAGTTGGACCCCGAGTGTTGCAGTCTCACTGGATGGGAGGACGCTCTGATCCAGATCCCGTTAGAACGATCACTCTCTTGGCCTGCCTGCTGTGGGACTAAGCAGTGTTGTTGTGGCCGAGAAGAAGGTGTCTTCTGTGGCAGTCTTATCAGTGAAGTCTTTTCTTCCTTTTCTTTATATATAACCTATTAAGGGTTTATTCTTTCTGTTTGTATATTACGACTGAATAAAGGGCCTATAACGCACCATTTTCTTATAACTATCACTGATGTGTTATGTGTAATCCTGTGCCTATCTGAGTCCAATTTTTACTTTTGCAAAGGTCCGGAGAACGTAAGTACGGGATCTCCACAAACGACCACGATAAAGCAAAACACTGTATTTCAGATTGTGGGCAGTACGGTGATACATAATGAAGACATAGTTAGAAGGAGCAAAACTGCACTTGAGAGATGTTTGCAAAATCCCTTGCTTGCAGAGGAGTAAAGGACAGGCAAAAGCATCAGATGAGCATCCCCAACTGCCTTACAAAGACTTTCCTCATCTGGTAGGGCCCTCTGTACTTCAACTGTGTCAGGTGTAGGATGTGTAAAACCCAAATATACATGGGCCGGTGGAATAGCCCAGGGGTAATGCACTTGTCTTGGAATCAAGACAGCACAAAGCAACTTGGGTTCGAATACCAGTCCCATGCTTAGAGACTGGTTTCCTGCATTGAGCACATTATAAAAGATTAATTAATTAATCACACCCTTATGGGCCTGGATTGCAGAATCTGCAATCTTCAAAATGTCTGGCCCTGGGAGAGCAACAGGTAGTGGCCCTACAGATACAAAGACGGTAGATTCATGTTAAAGTGACACATTCCATCCTGGCAAGAATGATGGCTCACTGCTTTGTTTGTGTATTGACACTTCCAGCTAGTTTATGGAAGGGATGTGTGGTGTGTGGAGCAGTAGAATGGAAAGAGCAGCAGTAGTATTAGAGTGTAGAAGGGAAGACAAGTGGAGAGGGGAGTGGTGTTAGTAGATGTGGGAGAAGAACAGAGTAGTAGTGGTGTGAAATGGAGTAAGATCTGATGTTGGAGGTAGAAAGTAGAACGGATAAGCGAGAGGAATATTAGAGTGGGAGAGTAAGAAGTGCAATGGAGAGTAAAGGAGAGACAATCAGTGGAGTGGGAGAGAGGTGGATGAGAGACAGAAAGATTTATGGACAGTAATAAAAGGGCGATGAAGGAAGAGACTAAGTGGGGCCTGAGTTTTGGAAATGCATCTATCATTATAGATCACTGTCTTTTGGGACTTAAGATCATGGACGCCCTAGATTGTTCCCAGAGGAAGTTTGAAACATAAGTTCCTTTAAGCCATCACGTCCAGACAGATAGAAATGACATAGTAGGGGTTACCAATTTCTAGAGACAGCCTTGGGATGAGGTTTGACTGGGATAGCAAGCACTATATAAGAGGGAGAGGAAAGGCCCCTAGTGAGCCCCTTGAAAAAACAAGCAAAACAAAACCTTGACGTATCTTCAAGAGTTCATGTGTCATTGAGGCCATCTTTGGCAATACTCAATTTTTTACATCTCTCCTGCTTCACATTGGTGAGGGCACACACTCAATGTTTATGTCTCTCCTGCCACGCAGGCTTTGTGGGGGGCATCCTGAATTGGAATGCCTCTCCTGTCTCTCAAAAGTGGGTGCACACACTCAGTTTGTATGTCTCTCCTGTCTTGTAGGTGTGCGAGAATAGCCTGGATTTGCAAGTCTCTCCCAGGAGACATGAGACTGAACAGAGAGCAGGGGCTTGATGAACCCCACTCAAATCTGAGCTGAGTGCCTACACATGGTGAACCTCATGGTAAAACATTGTTGCCAAATTTCAAAACAGCATACTAGCCTGTTACCACAGTGTAGACGGTCAAGCAGCAACCAGAACTATTAGTGTTTGTTGTGTTAGTAAAGGTAGGTGTCCCTATTTAAAGGCTCTCTTTCTTATCAAGTGCCTGCTTCACCGCCTATCAAAAGGGTATGGACTGACTAAAGTCACAGGGAGTGCAATATGATTCCAAACCTATCCAAATGAATGTCATCATAGATTCTGAAATAGGACACTAGCTTTTCAAATGTCCAACCTCAAGAGAATTTCAACATTCAAAACATTACAACAATTATAATTGAACACATCTTATTTTGGGGTATCTATGTTTTGAGTTTTAGAACATTTTTTTTCAAATATTAATCTTTTGTTATTTTTGTAGGATTTTTTTTGCACGGACGACAAGAGAAAAATAAAAAACAACATAAATAGGCTCTGTCAGAAACCAAACAACCATTATTTACAAAGATTCCCTGTGGCCCACCGTAATATAAAAACTCTCTGTATTTTTAAAGCCTACAAGGTGGTGTGTCTTAAAATGATGTTGTGCACTCTCCATTACTGTCTTACACACCAATTCTCCTCAACTGAATATGTGCCGGCATACTAGGAACCATATTCTGGTCTGTCGGGCAATATTTCCCATAGCACTGACCTCTGGAACATTGACCATGTCTCCTACATTCCCTGGAATGGCACTTGGGATTTGCCAAACATTTCTGTGGGCAGGTACCAACCTGTCACTGAGTGAGCATGACCGGCTCACTTCTGGGACACATCTGCTCTTTTGAAGATGGCATCATTATTCCTGGGGGCCCTTTTAGGAGGTCAGATATGTAGGAGATTGTGTCTTATTGGGGTAAATTCGGGATTTGGCAGTATTTTCTTACTGTAAAAGTATTGGCAGTAATTTTGTGGTAAACTAGTCTTATATTTAGCCTGGGTTTGGTATCACACTACTTTAGTGACCATATCTTGTTAGCTTCTATTGGTGGTAATTTTAATGGTATCTTACTTTGCAGTATTTTCAGAATTATCGTATTCATGTGGTTTAGTGGTGAGCATGTTTTTTTTTATATACTATAACCCCATCATAAAAACAAACCTTTTCTTTCTATTAGAATGACTTCTATTCGCCTGTAGGGATCCCCAGACTTAGAACACTTCAAGGAACCCAATGAGTTTATTCAAGGTGCCACCTATATCTTGTGGCTGATATTACTGGCTTATATACATCAAGTAATCTATGTGTCAAATTAGACACCCCTTCCCATCATCATGCAAGGACGGAAGCATTCATCACATTGATTGCACACAACTCTCTACTTTGTAGTTGTTTATTACTGACTTTCTCTTGTTTGCTATTTTAGTTACAGTGGTAAATTGGTAAAGGCACTACTGAACTGATATACTCCTCCCCTCTGTATTTCACTTACATAAATAATTCACAGATGCCTGAATGACACTAAAGTCTCAGTTGTTTTTATATACACTTTGTATGACATGCCATTTACAAGCCATCACATATTACCACATGTTATTTACAGCATTATCTCCAAGTTAAAAGAACAAAACAGAACAAGCAGGTATTTTGCAAATGTGAATTAATGTTCCCACACTTTGAATATAGAGAGAGAAATAAACATATAATATTCCTAACCTCCCTGCACTGCAATAAATCCTAGTCACACACGCACGGCATAAAATCTGTTCCTCACTTAGCACTTCTTACCAATGCCAGTAATGTTTGAAGCCCCTGCACAACCTCGCTGTGTTTCGCAATCCAGTCTCAATGCGAAACTTCCCCGTATGTGTGTGGGGAGCGCCAACTGATTATATTCAAAGTCAGTCCTCGACCCTCTTGAGACAGCACCAGCTGTCTGTCTCCTGAACCCAGCACAAACTGCCCACTCTCCTCATTTCTCTTCCTTAGGAAAACTTTCACTCAGCCCTTTATTGACGTGGCTTGTCTGCCTACAATTTCTACCAATCAGGGTAAAAAGAATGTGCCCTGTGTCAGCCTTCGTTTTCAATACACTGAAGACTTGATTCCAGAGCTACTCTTTCCTTTTGCTTCCTGCATATTTCTGCTCTCCATACGTGGAATAAAACGCTAGTGTGCATTTCCTCATGGAAAAAATGAATTTTAAACAGTGCACCCAAAACATGGATTTTACCTCATTGTGCATATATGACTGCATTATCATGTTAGAAATTAGCACTTTAGTAAGGTTAGTATGTATGTATTACAATGTAGTCTTCACACATGAAGCATCCAATATATATTGTGCACCTCATTATTTTAATCTGGCAGCCCACTAAGTTTTTCTATGTGTGCTCTGAATGCCTGCAATTTCGAATTTGGCCAGGCTGTGCACGTTGTATGCTAGAAATAGCGCTATATATTATAGACTGGCAAAAATGCTATACACTATATGCTGGCAATAAAACGCCATATATACCCTTACATATTCCCTCCTTTTTCCGAAATTCTGGCAAACCAAAACCACAATTGGAGGAAACCCAAATTGTTCTTCTTTCTTTTTCCATCATATGTATCGCAATAGAAATAATAGCAACTCAATAAAATGAACATTTAAATATTTCATAATAAACCACTGCTTATTCATAACAAATGTAAAACAGATCCCAAATGGGCTGATCAGTCCTCATAGAAATATAGTACACATTTCTTTCCAACCGAAGTGTCCATGTATGTTTGAATGTCTTTATAATCATATTCTTTACATAGTTGTGAAATCAACATTTCAGTTATGACAACAAAATAATAAAATAAAATAAATAAATACAACAAATAACTAACATAACTAACCAAAACAATAAAATAAAATAATGAAGTTGTGAGTCTCCATCACCCTCACTTCCAGTCACATAGGATGATATTATGCTCCACCCGCAACGCTGCAGAATTAAGTTCAACTCACTACTGTTCCATTGATGATGTCCACTATCTTTATGACCGCACTTCTGAGATGTCCTGATCATCAACTTTTCATCATCTGGTTCATTCGATGAAATTATTTCATCCTGGCACTCTTGGGAGCTTTTCTATAGAAATCATCTCTTTAGGCATTTCAGTCGCTTTGTCTTCACCTCCATTCTTTGGTTCGGAAGCTTTATTTGGGCTTCATGACGTGGAGTCCAGGGCTCCATCATCTCTCGCATCCTCCAGCCCTGCGACCTCCGACCCCAACCAAATATCATTTAGTTCTCTAAATTAAATAGAAAAGGGACAGATTAAGTACATAGCATATTACCAATTTCACCCTTTCTACTACTTGGCCAAAAAACAAAAGTGGTCCAAAATATTCTGATTGACTCTTCCGATATCTGCAACTAAGCACATGTTAGATAAAAAACAATAATATACATATGCCATTATCATACATCAAAAAAGAAAATTATGTAGAACATTTCAGCATTGTACTATAGTAAGTTAACCTGATTCAGCACCCTCTATCAATATGTATTTCTCAACTTTCTCAAATGTGGTATTTTCATCTGCATTTATCTCCACACTAGACCTTATATTTAGTTAATTTTAATTTTTATTTTTATGGTGTGAGACACTATGAAATAGTCACTGCATCTTTCTTTCCATGTACTGAGGGCACTTAAGCTGTCTCTACTTGCTCAAGCCTCCTGATTTCATGTTTGGGGTGACAGGGCTTAATTTGGTTAACATGAACAAATTGTTTTGTCACCATTTCACCCTCTGTCTTTAATATCTTGCAAACTACTGGGGACACTTTATCCACTATCTCAAATGGACACTGCCATGCTGCAAGAAATTTTGAGTTTTTATGTTTACGTTTTCCAAAATTAAACTTATATACCCGATCACCTACATTATACTTTTCACAGATGTCTTTTTTATCATAATATGATTTTGCACTATCAGCAGCTCTTTCCAAATGTCGCTATACAAATGCAAATGCATGTTGTAAATGCTTCATCATTTCTTCCACATATTTGTGAACTGTAGATGCACTCACAAGTATCTGCTCATGTGTTCTGTATAATACATTTTGTGGCAGTACCGTTTTCCTTCCAGTTAACACCTCATGTGGACTGATACCTGTCACTTTAGCAGGAGTCGATCTGACTGCCATCAATACCAGAGGTAATCGTAAATCCCAACTGGAACCTGCCTCTGCTACAAACTTCTTTAATATCTCCACAACAGACCTGTTGCAACGTCCAATATTTCCAGAAGAGACAGGCTGGTATGCAATATGCAGTTTCTTTTTTTCCCACAATATCTGCCACACCTTGCTCATTAAGGTGCTCGTGAAATGACTTCCTCTGTCTGATTGTATTATTTGTGGTAATCCAAATCTCGAAAATATATGATTTACCAGCAATGTAGCTGCTGTTTGTGCTCAAGAATCTGGTGCAGGGATACACTCTACCCATTTCGACATCAAACAAACCACGGTCAAAAGATAATGGTTTGCCCTACTCAACCTCTTTACAGGCCCTACATAGTCAAATTTGTAAATCTGATCATGGAAGAGTTAAGCCTCTTTTCATCAGTGGAGCTCTATGCATTGGTAAAGCAGGCTTAAATTGTGCACATACCAGGCACCCCCTCATATATAATTCCATATCTTGGGAAATATGTGGCCAGTAAGCATAATCTTTCAGTATTTCTAAAGTCTTTTGTGAACCCCTGTGTCCTGCAGTTATTGCATCATGTGCATGGTGTAGCACTAGCCCTCTGAATGAAAGGGGTACCACCCACTGTATCTGTCCTGTTATGGATTCCCTGATCATAAGTCCATCATGTAGTCTAATTAATTTTTTATTCTTTAATAACACCCTCAACTCTTATTTTCCTGTACAATCATGTTCAGTTAAAGGATTTGGTTTGGGATCCATCAAATCATTATAATATATCCCCAATATTGGATCATCCTTTGCACCTTAATCAGATCTTGATCTGGTGTATCATAACTCCATTGCACTAATGGTTGTTCTACCTCTTTTGGAGCTTTAGAGCAGGTAATTGTATCTAGTTGTATTTCACCAATCTAGTGTTCAATGGGCAACACGTCTCACATAACAGCCCCAATCTTGGTTAATTGATCTGCTTCATCATTTCCCTCCTTATCTTCCCCTGGAGTTTTCAAATGTCCACAAATTCTCCTCCAGTATACTGTTAAATCATTCTCTGACAATAATTTGTCTATAGCTTGTATCATTTTCCCATGCTTGAGGGGCTTTTTATTATATGTGATCATGCCTCTTGCTTTCCAGCGCCAGGCAAATATTCTACAAAACTATTTCATGCATAATCAGAATCAGTCACCAGGACAATTTCACTGCATTTGTTATCAACTGCAGTAGTAATTGCTTTATAAATGGCTGCTAACTCTGCTACCTGGCTACTCATATCTCCAATTCTCATTCCTATGCTAGGAATATCTTCACATCTCAACCAACCATATCCTATCGCTGACACCAACTGTTTATTGCTGTCATTTTCAATGTGAAAGGCACATCCGTCATCATATACAGTTGGTAAATTCTTGCATGTATTTTCATCAAAAGCTTTGTGTGGTGACAGTTCAAACTCCTGCAAACTAGACTCCACCTCTACTTCGTCTGATACACATTCAGCTGCACAGTCATGTAAATATGCCAACCCTTGAGCAATTGGGCTCTTTTTATTCTGGCCATATCTCACTTCTACAAGAAAGCGCTGCAATGTCAATGTCCATGAAGTAATTCTGGACTGTGCTAGATTGCCCGATCTAATCCTTTTACTCTGTAAAAACTGCAATGGTTGATGATTTGTCTCAATGATTACCTTTTCCCCTTGAACAATGGGGCAAAAATGTTGCAACGCCCACACAGTGGTCAGAAGAGCCTTTTCACATTCACTGAATTTAATTTCAACCTGTGAAAATTCCTTACTTGCATAAGCAATAGTTTTATGGTTCAAATCATGTTTTTGAGATAACATTGCTGACATATAACATTTTCTATAAAGAAATCTCTGTTTTTTATGAGATACGACAAGCATGGTGCCTTTATGAAACATTCTTTCAATTGAGCAACGGCCTCAGATTGCTCCTTTTCTCATTTCCAGGGCGTATTCAGCTTCAATAGTTTAGTCAATGGTTGAGTAATTTCAGCATAATGTTCAATACATTTCCTGTTATATCCCATCATCCCTAATAAACTTTTTAAACCTTTCACTTTTCTAGGATCTTTCAATTTCTGTATGACCTCCACCTTTTTCTTTTGTGGATTTAACCCATGTTCAGTTACCTCATGGTGCAGGTAGTTCACCTTTTTCTTGCACCATTGGGCCTTCTGTAAAGATACTTTGGTACCCGCTTTTGCAATTGGTCGAGTACATGTCTAATTTCATCAAAGTGACTTTTTAAGTTTTAATTTTTTATCAGAACATCATCTACATAAACTATGGCTCCTCTTTCCACTGCAGCTGGCATAGCCTTTCTCAAAAATATGCCAAATTCGCTCCCACTATTGACATACCCGAATGGTGTTCTAGCCCAAGGATATTTGGTTTTATCAAATGAAAATGCAAATACATTTGGAATGTCCTCTGCCAGTGGCACACACCAATATCCAGATGTAAGATCTAATGTGGTAAACACCTTTGACCCATTCACTTGATTAAGGCCTTGATCAATGAATGGCAGTGGCCATCTAGACACTGGCACTCTTTTATTTAACTCCCTCAGGTCTGCAGAGAGACGCCATTGACCATTTGGCTTTAACACACCCAAAATAGGAATGTTGGAGGTACTATGAATGGGTCTGATGATTCCCCTAGACTCCAAGTTTTTAATTATCTCTGCCAAGGACTCTAAGCATGGCAGTGGCAATCGGTATTGGCGCACGAATACTGGATTTCTACCACACACCTCCGGTAATGTGGCAACATGTTAATTAGTTAGGCCGCAATCATATGCATCTTTGTCAAAAACTTCTTTAAATTCCAGAAATATTTTTCTCAATTCATTCTTATCCTCTTTGCTATCACATGCATCTGCTAACAGAATCTGCTCCTCTACCATTTTTGAAAATTCTGGGAAATCCGCCAGTGGAGGAATCTCTGTGCTCTCTTCCAACTGTGTGGCTGTATCTCTCTGTAACGCTGACACTTTTAAATATTTTGACACATCGGCCAACATTTCAATGTGGCGATTCTTTGTTTCATTTTTATTTAAATCAAATACTATACAATTCTCCTGGAGACAGCACACTGTCTCATTGGAATCATAAGGGTATACAGATTGAATTTTGAAGATCCCTTTGGGTTGAGAATCCAGATATTCTGGCAACGCACCCTTTGTATCTACATATCTCTCAGGGATATTTTCAATCACCAGGTTATTGAAATCTGCATTATAATGTGATTTTTGTATGGCCATTCCTAATAAGGAATTATCTTCTAAATGAATATCCTGACATCCTTTATTATCCACTATGATTTTGACAGACCCCTCCCTAACATCTACCAATGGGGTATATTCATAATCCAGCCCTTTATGTTTCATGGATTCATTCAAGCACACAAATGCATCAGAATGCTTCATTTCTGTCCATTCTTGCACTTTAGTGTTATAGCAACCTGCTTGGTGAATGCAGGGATAGTAATATCCTTCTTCACCTGCAATTCAATTGCACATGGGACCAATTGTGCACAATGATAAGCCTTTCTCTTGACTTCGAATTCGGGCGCAGGCCCACCTAGCCGGGACCACATTTTTTGGTTAAGGAAATCTAACACCATACGCATTCTGTGCATAATATTATTGCCCAGATAAAAATCATTTTGTGTTCCACTCACTATCCAAACATTGTGGTAGATAGTTTTTTGTCCAACATTAATCTTTATCATGCACCTTCCGGCAATTCGATTTTCAAAATCTGGCTTATCCAAACCAGAGATATATTGGTTTTTAATTCTAAATTTTGGGATCTCCTCCCTTTCCATTATTCTCTGCAGTAGTTTCTCATTAATGCATCTCCTTTCCTGTTCAAGCGCCAAAGTGGCTTTTATCATTTTAGAATTGCCATTTATACCAATATGAATCCATGGCTGCTCATCTTCCATGTGTATTTCAGCAAGGGTGGTAATGTGTTTTTCTGTGTCTGCTTTAGGAACGGTGTTCAGTTTGCCCTTTGTTGTTCTCTTTTAAATAGAATCGCAGTGTGTGTTCATCTATTTCAGTTTGCCATTTCTTCCTAGGGTCCAAATAAATCTGCATAGATTGTTTTTCTCTTTCATTTTGCATTTTGTCCTGACACATCAACATAACAGTGACACTAGGCACACAGCTATTCTGTAGGTACACCTCCACTGCATCATTCAATTCGGCAACAGTATGGCATTCATTTACACTGCTATATTGTGACTTTATTTTCTTAGGCATTACCGTTTTTTGGTTAAAGACCACAGGACCCCATTTACCCCATCAATGAGAGGAGACAATCTTTTCAGGTAATCTGTCCACATCAAGAATGGAATTTCACAAATAGATGTGATCAATACCTCCTGTTTCATTCTGTGTTTCCCTATCTTTATGTCAACCTCGGTGACACCCTCGATAGGCACCTCACTGTTAAAGTTACGTACCGGTCCTTCACTCTGCCACACTTTAATCTGATTCTCTGGAGATCTCCCTTCATTGATACTTTTTACCAATTCTTTGGACATAATTGCGGTATGGGCACCTGTGTCAATCATGACAAATACATTGCACTTCTCTTCCACAGTAATGGGAGCATAATATCTGTCTTCAACTTCTTCTAATACACGCACAAAGTGTGAATTCTTACTAATTTCAGGATTCACCTTTTTCAGACCCTTCTCACTGTTGGCTAAGCACATTGGTAAATGAAAGGACATCTTTCCCTCCTTTCTGTCCATTTCCATTTGAGAAACCTTACTCATCTCCCCATATTCAGAGGTCTTTTGGAGTGTGTCCCCTTCCATCCGGGGATCATCAGAGTTCACACTACAATCCTTCAACTGAATATGCATATAAACATCACCTGGTAACTTGTCATTTAATAATTTTGGACTTGTGTGGGTATTTGGCATGGTGCCAATCTTTTTAACATCCTAAACAATCTGTGGCTCAAAGAACTCTTCAGGTGATTGATCTGTACCCTCCTTTTTAATACTTATTCTTCCTGGCTGTATTTTATTAGCATCTTTTTTGTCTAGGGAGGGCGTTTTAACATCCACACTTACTCCCTGTTCAATTATTTAATCCATGCATGAGTTGTCATTCTTAAATCTGTCTCTTTGTTCTTTTGGAATTTCATGTTTTTCTCGTTTTCCTTTTTTATTGGTGCAAATTTCCAATGTTTGATTTAACTCCAGGTTGAACCAAACTTCTTTTTTAGATGTATTTGCAATTTCTCGGTATTTTCATTTTTAAATTATTAAGCATCTCAGAGTCATTATACAAAACCAGATCAGGGAAATCTGTCTTTTTATCATTGCAAGTGTCATGAAGATGTAGTCAATTATTGTCGGAAGCCACCCAGTGACTACTATGGCCTTCTGCCCCCTCTTTTGATGACTGTTTTTGAACCGTACAGAGTTTTCCTATTTGTTCAGCCTGCATTTTCACTTGGGCATCGAGACACTGGAATCTTTCCATCTTTCTAGAATCTTCTCTCTGCGGCCTATGCCGTTATTGGTTATTTTCCCCCTGGTTAAATCTATTCTGGTATCGCTCAGGAGAATAATTCCTATTTGAGGTGTTTCTGAACTCTTGATTCATGTGGAGTGGGGAGCGGGGGTTGCCTATCCTTTGGTTGTAATCCCCTGGTGGTGGTGATTGATTGTATTGACGTGGAGCATAATTCATACTCTGCCTCATGTCTTGTCTCTCATTTTATGAGTATTGTACCCTATGCAGATTCCCATTTTCATTAAATCGATCCACATACCAGGGTCTGTTACCATATATCATGGTGTTGGTGTCAAATCTACTCTGTATCCCCAATGTCTGGTAGGGACCATTACTTCTTTGGTCTTGATTTTGTCTCTGATTATTGTTCATACCTGACATGTTGGATCAATATAATGCCTGGGGCCTGTCTCCTAAGTGCCTAGGGTTAATGTAGTTCTCCCTATTACTAGGATCATGTTCAAGTGTCACATTATTTTTGCCTGGACATTGAGCAGACTCAAGTGACATTTTAGCTGACCTGATCTCCATTACTGTTGCTGAGGATTCTTTAGATTTTGATCTGATATCTTTCATTTTATCACCCTCTCTACCCTGACAGTAGAGTACTTCATATAGTTTTGTACGTTGGTGTACAATCCATTCAAGGGAATTCTCACGATCAAATTTGCTAACTAACTGTGTTATAATGTCTTTCTGCAAACCATAGAAATAGGAGGTTTTAAACTCATTGCAATTGGGATCAAAAGATACATCAAAATGAGAAAAAGCTCTTTTTAAGTCTTGCAAAAATTGTCAGGGGGGGGCATATTCGTCCCAGCTGTAATTGTGTATGCGACTTTCTTTGCCTCCTGTAATGACTGAAATTGAGAAAAATGACATCTAGTCTCTTTTTCAAACTCTGCCCTTGTCATGTTCTGCTGTTCATTTAATCCTCTAATGATACTGGCTGTGGGAGCGTCCAGAGTTAAGTGAAAGTATTGTCTATATTGCTACTTAGGTATATGGAGGGCTTTAAATATATTGTGCACCGCTTCTAAGTGGTCCTCTATACAGCCCTCCCCTCCTTTTTTGAATGGTTTGATCAGGGCATTGATGGATTTCATTATCTTAATAGGACTACTTGGTGCTATGTTTGGGATTGCACTACTTTGTGATTCAACCCTTGTTTCAGGCGTGTGGGATTGGTGGCAGCCCCCAATGTGTGTGTCAAACCCCCCAAAGGCGCTGCAACCAAGTTCAGACTCCTGCGCAGCCACTGAGGCACCATCTCTCCATATAGAAATATAATTCACCTCAATTCCATTGAATGTGGTGCCCTGCCGTTTATCCTGGGACTTGAAAGTGCATATTTGCTGTTCCAAATCCTTGCACATTTTAAGGAGCCAATCTGCCTCCTTACGCAAGTAATTGTTTTCATCACCCATCTTATTAAATACATTTTGCATATCGCTGATTTGCATTTGGCATTCATTAAATTCTTTGTCTCGCTTGTCTCTTTCTTGAAATATTTTAGCTATCTCTTGTTCAGCATTCTGAAGCTCACCATCTTTCTCGCAATTTTCTTTTAGTAAAATTTGCATTTCCAAAATAACCTTGTCTTTGTCTTGTCTAATATGATCTACCAGTCCATTCAAGTGTTTTAATTCTTGCTCACTATATTCCTTTGGGACAATTAAGTGTCAAGTTCTTTTACACTTTGACTGCATGTCCTTTTGGCATACCTCCAGTTCTGCCCTTAACTTTTCCTCCTGTTCACTAGCTCCATCTAATTCAACTTGTAGTCTGCTAATCAGCTTGGCATCATTTTCTTTCATTCGCAGCGATCTATTTAAAATGAACCATGTTTTGGCACATAGCCGTATCAGACAATCTTTCTCTGCATGTTTATCAGCAGCATTTAACAATCTCAGAAGACAGACCTGAATAATGCTACCTTCTGCAAAAATGTTGTCCAATGGTTCTTTCTGCACTTCCCCATAGATACGGTCATGCCACTCTGTGGCGTTATTTGAGGACCATGTTCCATGTTCCATGTGCATATAATTTTGCCTCCAGATATTGCACTAACTCTGGGAATGTGGCCTCCATTTGAGACATTCTGAGATTCACTTCCAGGTTCCCTTTAATGCACATATGGTAGTGTTAGACACACTTGCCATGCTCTGTAGATGCTCTACAGTCACTTTCCTGGCCAACGTACCATTATTTGTAGGAGATTTTGTCTTATTGGGGTAAATTAGGGATTTGGCAGTATTTTCTTAACGTAAAAATACTGGCAGTAATTTTGTGGTAAACTAGTCTTACATTTAGCGTGGGTTTGGTATGACACTATTTCCGTGACCAAATCTTCTTAGCTTGCTTTGGCTGTAATTCTAATGGTATCTTACTTTGGGGTATTTTCAGAATTATCTTATTCCTGTGGTAAAGTGGTGAGCACGTTTTTTTTTAACACTATAACCCCATCATAAACCAAACCTTTCCTTTCTATTACAATGCCTTCAATTGACATTTAGCGAGCCCCAGACTTAGAACAATTCAGAGAACCCAATGAGTTTATTCAAGGCGCCACTTATATCTTGTGGCTGATATTACTGGCTTATGTACATCCAGTAATCTATGTGTTGGATTAGATACCCCTTACAATCATCAAGCAAGGAAGGAAGCATTCATCACATTGCACACAACTCTTTACTTTGTAGATGTTTATTACTGACTTTCTCTTGTTTGCTATTTTAGTTACAGTGGTAAATTGGTAAAGGCACTATTGCACTGATATAAACCTCCCCTCTGTATTTCACGTACATAAATAATTCCCAGATGCATGAATGACACTAAATCCTCAGTTGTTTTTATATACACTTTGTATTACATGCCATTTACAAGCCATCAAATCTTACCACATGTTATTTACAGCATCATCTGCAAGATAAAAGAACACAACAGAGCAAGAAGGTATTTTGCAAACATGAATTAATGTTCCCAGACTTTGAACATAGAGAGAGAAATAAACATACAATATTCCTAACCTTTCTGAACTTCAATAAATCCTAGCCACACATGTACAGCATACAATCTGTTCCTCACTTAGCACTTCTTACCAAGGCCAGTAATCTTAGAAGTCCCTGCACGACCTCCCTGTGTTTCACAATCCAGTCTCAATGCAAAACTTCCCTGTGCGTTTATGGGGAGCACCAACTGATTAGATTCAAAGTCAGCGCTCGACCCTTTTGAGACAGCACCGTCTGTCTGTCTCCTGAACCCAGCACGAACTGCCCACTCTCCTCATTTCTCTTCCTTAGGAACACTTTCACTCAGCCCTTTATTGACGTGGCTTGTTTTCCTACAATTTCTACCAATCAAAGTAAAAGGAATGTGCCCTGTGTCAGCCTTTGCTTTCAATACACTGAAGACTTGATTCCAGAGCTACTGTTTCCTTTTGTTTCCTGCATATTTCTGCTCTCCATACGCGGAATAAAACGCTAGTGTGCATTTCCGCATGGAAAAATGAATTTTAAACAGTGCACCCAAAACATGGATTTTACCTCATTGTGCATAGAAGACTGCATTATCATGTTAGAAATTAGCACTTTAGTAAGGTTAGTAATGTTAATCAGTTATGTATTCTAATGTACTCTTCACACATGAAGCATCCTATATACATTGTGCACCTCATTATTTTAACCTGGCAGCACACTAGGTTTTTCTATGTGTGCTCTGAATGCCTGCAGTTTCAAACTGGGCCTGGCTGTGTACTTTGTATGCTAGCAATAGCGCTATATATTATATACTGGCAAAAATGCTGTATACTATATATGCTATATACTATATGCTGGCAATAAAACCCCATATATACCCTTACAAATATCACAGAGGCAGCAATGAGGTACCTGGTAACCTATCCTGACTCCACAGGGCCATCTCATTTATAAAACAAATGTCAAAATACCATTTTTTATTGGAAAGGACCTAAATGCCCTTTCGTGTAGAACACATTCGAGGGGGTTTCTTCATTAGTTCTTCAACAACTGCTACTCTATAGTATGAGACATCAAACTGAGGTTGCCAAGAAGATTTATGCTAAAAAACATTGAAAAACAAAACAAATAAAGTCTAAGCTCCCGGCACACACCTATTACAACAAAACATATATGTCTTTTAATCAAATCAAAATTGCAAATTTAAAAAGAAACACAAAATTGACATACTATTCAGGTGTCATATGTGTAGTGTAATCACGTTTGTCACACCCAAGTCCAACACGACTCAATGTGGCCACTTTTTATCACAACAATTACATTGTTAACATTGCTGTGGTATTATTGCGTAATATATTGACGACACGTTGTGTTTTGGTCCACTTTTAGCATATGGGTTAATGCTCTTGTTAATGGGTGTCCTTCATCAGGAAAAGACATTTTTTCACACTTAATGTTCTCCCATGTATGGTCATAACGGGGCCTTATATACTATTGATGGTTTTATGAAGAAAAGCATGTCAATATTTAGTGTTACATCAGGTTAGCCTATGTATACCAGGCCATGTTCATGTTCATAACGTGGCGTTAGTTCTCCTACAAATATCTCTTAGCCACAGCCTCCATATAGGAAAACACACCAGCCTGTCACCACTCAACGAGTGCAACACCCCATCCTCAGCCCTGCAGTCACTGGAAAATTCCCAGGCTATCCTCACGGGATTGATAAAGCAATCGTAGGTTGATAGGGTGCAGCTGATATGGAAAAGTGGGGATCAATGGCAGCATTGAAAGGCATTGCCCAGGTGCTGATGTAGGTGTAGTAGGCTCTGCTTGAAGCCAGAGCACTGGGGAAGAAAGCTCAGAAGAGACCCGTGAGGTATGAAGGGAGGAGAAGGCAGAGATCAAGAGGGAGGCAGCCGTGGCTCATAAAATGTTTCCTATGAGGCCAGTCTTCTTTGGGTTTATTCCTCAAATTCAATCTTTCCCTTCTTTATGCAAATATGCCTCGGCAGGGCCCAACCTTGTTTGACGGCCACGACTGTCTCGCACAGCTAGCACATAGTACACGGTAACTCTCATCATACCCGACCACATGCCACCATGACTTGGGTGCTTGTGCAGCCAGAAGAGACTCTCCCTTTACTTGACACCTACTGTGGAAGGGGAAACACTCATCATCAAATACCCCTTCCTGTTCCACCGCTTGCTATCATGCTGCGCCTGTATTGCCTAAATCCTGCAACACATAAGGACAGTCCATTGTCCTCACATTTTTTATGGAATCACACTATGGAACACACCCTAACACTGGTTCTTTAACAGATTGCTGGTATGTTAGAAATTCTATATGATTACGTGCCTGATGCAGCATTGCATTTAGGACACCAATAATAACTTGGGGAGGTTAGCCTCTAACTCTGTGTGCCAGGGCAACAATGATCTAAAAAAAAAGTTACTGGCACAAAATGAACTATCATGAGTAGTTAATGAAGGTGGCATATGGTGGTGAGCATTGTGATATTGGGCTCCAGGTGGTCTTGTACTTTGGCCAATACAACCTGCGTGGCAGCTATATCAAGGCACGCATTACGTCTCTGGTACGGTCAGGTCATGATTGCAAAGTGTGTCCTGTATACTTTGGGTTTGGTTTAGTCTCCTGTTTATGCTGATTGGCAACATGGCCGCCCTCTTGTATCCGTTGGCAGCGGAGGTGTTGCTAAGTGGGGGCTAAGAGGGCTTCAGCCCCAGGTCTTTTGGTTGTTGCCCCGAATAGAAGCTCATGGGCTACAACCGATAGGCTAGCTAGCCCCGATTCCAGACATTAGCAAAGCCCCAGATCTTTTCCAGAGCTAGCAACACCCCTGCTTGGCATGCTGGTGCAACTGGCGAGTGGGTGTTGACATTTTGGGGTCAATTCATAGAATTCAGCGCAGAAGTAGCGCACGCGCCTGGCGCAGAGAGGGAGTGTTCGCCACGCGTGCGCCACGCGCAGCTGCAAAACAGCATTTTGGTGCACAACGATTCCATGAATCACCCCGTTTGTTGTGGTTTGCTTGTTTCCCCAACACCCAGAGTCTACAGAATTCGATTGCATTCGTGTATGTTGTGTCCACATGTACATTTACCACCTGCTGTGTACGGGGAAGCTCTCTTTGATCTACAAGTTTAATGATGTGACACAAGGGAGACTGGGAGATACAGGAAAAAAACCGATTGATTGCAATGTTTTATTTTCCCAGCGTTGACCCGCAGGTAAATGTACTTAAGCGTTATTTTACTGACAGGTCAGAATTTTCTGCTGCCAAGAAACAAACGTTATACACACTGGCTTTGCTGATCTATTTAGAATTATTAAATGTAAATTATAAACCACGTGCAGTGGAAAGGGTTCCGAACGAGAACGCTCACAAATAGTGTTGGACTGGGGTAAAAAAAAAATAGGCCCAAGGATTAAATAAAAAGTGGACCCGCGTAAACAAGCTGAAACTGACAGCCTTTCATTGCAAACTGATGAGTAGCATCTGGCGATCATTTTTTTTATTTTTATTTTTGGTGCGAGCGGCGACACGTAGTGCATTTTAAAGCACACAGCTCAATAAAATTGGTCAAAACTACCATCCCCATACTGTGCAGAGACAACGAACAAGCCCATGTTGGCCGGCAAAACTGACCCACGCCGGTGTTTCGGCTGGCCATGTATGCAGTGTCACCGTGGCCTAACAATCGTCCTAGTCTTTCAAGCATTTCTCCAATTTTGGTGGCAACATCGTCCTATTTTTATCATAACAGCACCCAGCCACACACACCTCTTACTTTTAATTAACCCTATGTGTGCCTTAATGACTTATTATTGCATTAATTTTCACAGCACCCAAAGTGGTTTAGTGATGAAATGGCATGCATTAGAATGGCCCTTATTCAAAGCGTGTTTACCAATGGGGTTTTGTCACTACAAAATGCTTCTTTAACTTAGGCCCAATATATTTTCAATGCGGCTTCAATAGTCACCGCTGTACAAACCTGCGCTATATGACGTGGCGGGAAAGAATGCA
The DNA here is from genome assembly GCF_040938575.1 of Ambystoma mexicanum. Lineage (NCBI taxonomy): Eukaryota > Metazoa > Chordata > Amphibia > Caudata > Ambystomatidae > Ambystoma > Ambystoma mexicanum. The sequence continues at coordinate 1,419,780,559 of NC_090934.1, read as the reverse complement.
TTTACGAAGCATAGTCAAACAGATAAAGCCGGTGCTTGTAGAAATGAACACTTGCAAGCCTCTATCTTGCACAAAATACATTTGAATCCGACGGAGGCACGTTAAAGGGTTAAACAACGGCAAGCACAAAAAGCAGGCCATCCCTGAAATGCCTGCTGGCTGCTATAATGATATCAGCCACAGCAAGTCCAAAGCCTGACCTCATTACAAGGGTTTAATTGCATTGTTACACAGTTGCTCTTCTTTTCTCTGGCCCCTGCTTCTTTATGACAGCCTTAGAAAGGAAATTCTGCTGGGGGTCAAGAGAAATTAATTACTGCTTTCCTGGTCTCTGCTCATCTGCATTTAGGCAACCTGGGGTTCTTTGTTGCCTCATTTGTGCGAAGGCCAAAAGTTACTGTTATCGCCCACTGGTGCTCGTCCAGTCCTCAGAAGAGTTATGCCGATTCTAGAAAGTTCTATGAGATTCTCGAACGAGCACAGGCTGTGTTTGAAAGTGGGAGAACCTCACAAAAAATCTTTGTAAGGAGATTTTTCTGAGTTTTCTACTCCATGGCAGGAACCTTCACAGATCGCTTGTAGCCTAGAGCCAGCGCCGGCTCAAGGTGCGCTCAGGGGGTGCGGCCACTCAAGGGCGCGCCGCCCTCCCCCGCAGCACAGCAAATAAAGGGTTTCTTACCTCCAGTTTACATGACACTGTGCCAGAGGCTCTAGCTCAGTGTCAAGTAAAATTAACTATCTGTCTGGCCTGGCCAGCGCCTATTAAACAATCATGACGTGAAAGGCGCGGCCCTTACACTCCCTTTACAAGAACAGCAGAGGACTCACTTCTGTTGTTTGGGTGATACTTGAGAGCAAGTATCACCCGAACAACAAAGCAGAGCCCCCTGCTGTTCTGCATTTGTGGTGGGGGGTAAGGTGGGATGGGGAGGGGCGGAGGCAATCTCACAGAGGGAGCTGAAAGACCTTTAAGCCATAGAATTCAAATGATCTTTGGCTTTTGCCTTTTAACAATCTTTTCAGCTAGTTTGGGGTTCTAAACGTGGAGCTGAGGAGATGATTGTCAGGGTCCATAGGTGTGCATGATGTCCCGGGAGGATAGCTCAGCTGCAACGTGCTCACTTTGGAAATAAGAAGACAGGAAGCAACACAGCTTCGATCTCTGGGTCCGCGCTTAGAAACCTCTGGGTATTAAGCGCGTTATAAATACGCAACTAAGAGACATATTCCTGTAACAGCGCCTCGATGCCCCTGGGCTGTGTGAGCACTTTAAAAATGCAAATAAATAAATCAATGTTTGTCAGGGTAACAGATGACCAATGATGCTGCACTTGTAAATTCTGACCCGTGCCGAAAGCCAGATCCTAACCACAAGGCTGAGCCCATGGAGAAATCACTGCCATTCTTTTAAAGGCCTAATGATACTAACTACCTTGTAATTCACAGGTAGCTCAAAACCAAGGAGGAAAGGAACAAACAGTTCTAAAAAGAACGCTGTGTAATGAATATCACTCTTTACATAACCACCATACTTTTTTGATTCGGTCCAATGACTTCACATCTTTATTGAGTCCCAGGAAAGACAGATTCCTCTCTATGTAAGCCAATAATTGCTACAGCTGATATGAGCGAATATCTAAAGCATTTACAATGAAAGGGAAGGATTTTGCAAAGGAAAGTCATTCTTTATTACATGATAACAAAGACACTTGGGGTCTTATGATTGAAACTGCGGTTCATGCTAAAATGCAGTGTGCCAGATGGGTGGGGGTGGTCCCTATCCACTAAGTAGGCCATTTTGTGACAGGATATTTCCCTTGTGTGTGGCTGTACAGATAAAAGGGCCACCACAGTCTTAGGAAAAGGTGACATGCACTGATGTTCTCTAAGGGGGGTCTTTGAAAGGGGGTTTGGGGTCAAGCAACAGTCAGCCAATAGTCACTGAGGTGGCATCAACGACTGCAACCATGACGGCATGAATAGCTTGTTCTGCGACGGCTACATCACCTTAGATGGAGAGTGTGGGCCCCTAGGGGTGCTGTTCATTGTAAATTGGCTAGGGCACTCACAGAGAAGATGGGACTTTCCTTGTCCCTTCCAGTAGTCCCCACACTGGGGGGCCTGCGAAATGATTTCCATCAATTCAGTACCCGCCATTTTGTCTCCGTCAGAGGTGCAGTTGCACAGAGGTATGTTCTATAATTGTGTGATGTGTTGAAGCATTCTGTATTCCCTAATGTGCATGGAGCATACAACTTGCACATTGGACAACACCCTCTAGTAAATACATTTCCACATGTGCAGTCTGGAATATTTTTAAAACAGGACATTCGAATTAGCTATATTTTATATCTGAAGTTTGGTTGTAATGTACACTGGAGTAATATCAACTATAAAGCATGCTACTTCTTAATGGTTAATTGTAATGTAGTCAGAAACAGAGTTGTGTGTTCCGTCCACCAAGTGTGCTAAATCTATTTGTTTGGTCATCTTATTGACACAAGCAAATATTTCTGCAAGTTCTAACTCCAAAATGTAAACTAATGTGTCTGTCTATATTCTATTAACACCTGCTTAGTATTATCTCTATATTAGATACACCAATATCAGTTCTGATCCAAAACCGTCCTTCCCATTTTCAGATCCATATATCAAGAATATCTGATGTTTCAGCAATCTTGAGAAGATTATTTCACTAAGATTGTGCAAGGAAAGACTTTTACCTGTCTAGACAAATATAGTATTAAGGAAGATAATTCATACACATTAACAATATCTTGTATTTTTTTTTCTTTTCTGGAACTAGTTTTGCGCAAAGTCCTTTGTCATTGATTCACATGACATGAAGGTCTAATGCGTATCAATCTATATAATGTAGACTGTACCGCTAGATCATAAGGTTACATGTTTATTATCTTTGGGGATTCGACATTTGAACTTTATTTGAGGGTCTTGTCTAACTGATGCCTTGAGAAAGACCTCTCCTGGTCACTGAATCTCACACCCAATAATAAATCTATTGATGATGTATTAGTCCAACATATCATAGAATGTTTGTGGATTAATCAGGTGTTAATGGATTCTATACAGATCTCATAGTTTGCATTTTGGAGTTAGAACTTGCTGAACTTTTTGCTTGTGTTGATAAAATGACTGCAAACATGGATTTAGCACACTTGGTGCACAAACACACACTCTACTTCTGAATTGATCCTGTAGAGGTACCTGCAGTGCACATTAGTGTTTTTGTTGCAGCCAAAGTTTTGAATTGGTCCTTAGATGGCGCCAAGAGTGTTGGCTACTGCATTGTCTTGTTTACTTTCATTATATTCTAAGCAATAGTTAGGATTGCAGTGGATTATAATCCTGTGATATGCGAGGTACTACATTGCCATTGTTGCGACTCACTTTGAGGGCAATGCCATACTTAAACACTGTACAATCATTTAGTATGGAAACTGTCATTACTTTGTTTTTTCTATGAACATGCGTGTCTCTGATAAAGCCATTTGCTTGTCTTCTCTGAAATGAAATGATCCTCTCCTAAGAAAATTCAACAACTATGCTGGACAGGATACTGAAAAATAACTAAGCTTGCAGCGCAGTTGTGATGATTGCAGCTGAACCCCAAGGAATGGATCCACCTTACACCAGATGGTTGCCACTGTGATTGAGTGACATTGTCCTCACTTCATTAGAAGTGGAGTAGATAATAAGATGTATAAACATACTCGGTCACATGACATAAAGAATAGGCACAGCATTCACAAATGTGTGGACGATACCGCCGGCTGGACAAAAATGCTCTTCAGTGGTAATTCAGAGATCAATAAGTAATTGGCGAAACTGGATCATAGACATTTAGATTGCCCTTCTCTTCCTTGCTGGAACCACTGACGGATAATTCTGCTAGTTGTCAATATACTAATTTGTTGGTCATGAACAGTAATCAGTGTGGCCAGTATAAGCCACATGTTTGGGCCGTGCAATATCACACAAAGACCATTAGAGGACATTTACAATGTTTACTTTTTCATAGAATTCCTTTCTTCATTTTTAGAGCTCTCCTTGAATTATGTATTACCTTGTTTTGATAATTCTTGGTTCATTTTGTTTTTAAATAACCTTTTGACATATGTTGTATTGCTTTTGATCATAATTTTGAACATCTTTGACATGCTCTGAAGTATCCAGCCATGTGTCTATGCAAAGTGGCAAAACAAACGTATTAATTGAAACTCAAAATATTGAATATAATGTGCAGAGCATATTTTGTATGTATTAGAGAAGGGGTCTGCAACCTTTGGCTCTCCTGATGTTTTAGACTAAAATTCCCACCAACCATAGAAAGGACAGCGCATGGTGAGGGATCATGGGAGTCATAGTCCAAAACACATGGAAATGGCATGTGTTTTCAAGCTGATCAAGTGTTTTCTTCCACAAAAAAAACCCTTCAAGGCCCATTGTACACCCAGAGCTCTATTTCCAAAATACATACCACATAACGTTGCTGCGAGTGGGGCATTGGGGGATGCCAGGAGATGCCAAATAAAAGCATTGGAAATGTGCATGTTCCGAAAGCAAATAACATATCTTATCCCTGTTGAATGTGTTCTCATCTCTGGCTCAGGTTCTGGGATTATCTTGGTTTTTTTTCCTCTGTGACTAGCATCACTGTGTTTTAGAAGGAGCACATGTCTTTACCTTTTCCTTCATAAATGGTTATGCTTTAGGAATTATCTTCTGTTGGCATGGTCTGGGTCTGGGGAACTGATTTATTGTTGTGGTGGCTTGGTCTTTTGGGTCTGGTGGTGCACATACATGATCACATTGATTTTTAGCATTTTTAAAGTTTTCACAAATTCATGTTAACAAACATTGTATAACACTCTATGTTACTTTCAGCTGGGCTTTTCTTCATAGCTGCAATGCAGTTGGTAGGGTGATGTCTGTTTCTGCAGCCAAAGCACAACACTTCCCAACAGAGCCAAATAGCTTCAATAGTAAAATCAGATATTGCTACAAAGTCTGGCACCTCAAAGTGTTTTTTTTCTGTTTCATAAGGAATCTGATAACTCTTATGGGGTTTGCTGTTGACTTTGTTTTGTTCAATTTATTTCTTCGTTTTCCCCCACCAAAGAAATCTTTGTGGTTCTGAGATGGAGCATTTATAGGTTTGAATATCTAACTCCTGTGAGTGAAGAATCTCTCTGAAGTGGTAATCACAGGATAGCAGTCACATACAAGTATTTCTGGCTGAGTAAATGAGAATATTAGGTGTACCATCTTCAAGTCCATTCATCAACTATTCAGGAGATGGTTAAACTTTACCAGTAATTTAGAGATTATTTATTGGCAAAATTCAGTCTACCCCATTGTGCATCTAAATAGTGCAATGTGTTTTTACCATCCACATTTTATCTGATCAAATGCCTACCATACATTGGTAATGGGTTTATTTGCTGCAAGACTCCTGCACACTCTTCAACCCCTCTCCAACTCTCCATCTGCCTCCATCCACTATTGTATCACCCAAACCAACCATATAACATTTGCCGCAAAATACATTTCAAGGAAGCATTTGTAATAAATGCAGCTTACTATTCCACCAAGACTGAATCCAGAGTGTACTGATCTGATAGGATTTAGGACTGTTCTCCTAATGCCAGCTTTCAAGACACATTACTGCATTTAAACCGTCACATATGACATCACTTACGGCAATAACACCAGCCATCTTTCTAGTAATGGGAAAAAAGACAATGGGGCCCCTCAGAGCTTTTTACATGACTCATTAATATAAACAGAGGGTTTCACAAATTTAAGAAATTAAACTTATGGCTAGTGCTGTAATGTAAGAATACAAAGGGCTATTTGAATGATCCCTACTCAGGTAGTACAAAAGATGTTTGCTTACAAATGTGCAACCTTATCACCTAGAAACAAACTGAAAAATGTTTTATGTTCATTATCTATTGTATGAGCCCATTTTTTTTTAAGAATTGCAAAAATTATTAATATTAATAGCTTCATGAAGAAAGGCACATATCATGCCGCCTAATCTACATTTCATCATTGCGGCATGTTGGCACAATGAAATATGGAATAAAAATGATTTTGCATAAATAATGTTAAAAACAGAAAATCCAGACCTTTCTAATAATTGGAAATTTGATACATCGATAAAGATTTGGGGGGGTGTATTCTATGGAAGTATTTGTTTATTAAGTGAACCATTGGAAAGATTTAGACAACAAAAACATTTGAGGCCACAATTACATAGTTTGGAAACTATGTCAATTATAAATGTAGAAACACACTTGGAATGGGATCTCTATCTGGAACTAAAAGCTGCATAGAAGGGATAACACGTTCCAAATGGATGAGAGTCGAGCCTGGTTATGACATGGAATATTGTGCCCTATCCATGAGGAGACTAGGAGTTTCTTAAAAAATCATGAGGGTCCATCGTTACTCAGTAACTTAAAAAAAAAGTATTCCAAAGTTAATTTAAAAATTCCTCTTAAAGTAATTAAATGTGTCCCTTAGGATCACTGCCCGTCTGTGTCCGAGGAGGGCGAGAGGATTGGGAATGTGTTTTCCAATATGGGTTTCTCAATCCAATTAGAATATCTTGGTATTTGGTGCGAAATGCAACACTACTTCTTCACTATGTTAAAAGCCAAGTGCAATTTGACTTCTTGCAGAAAACATAGCATTTTTCTGCACACAAAGTGCAGGGGCTGATATATATTGTGGTTTGCTAGTGTGAGTTTTATCCTGCTTTTACTGTACTACAGCTGAGGCAAATTAAATTTAAATTAGAAACAAACATTTTTCTCTGTGCCGAGTGTGCTGTGTAGAGCAGGAAACACTTACCCGTGCTGAAAGTGCAACGTTTTGTAAATGATAGCTAACTAAACATGATAATTGCAGTATGCAAGGTATAGTGTTCACTATGGGCTGTGAATCGGTGACCATGCTTCATAGACCAAATCGAGAATTGCTTGATACTTTGGCCCTCATTACGACCCTGGCGGAGTGGGTTTACGCCAGCGTTAATCGCGGCGGACCCGTCCGCCCTACTACGAGTTCCCGTAGCGCCATGGAACGTTTTCCGCCTGGTTTTTCCGGGCGGAGAAATCCATGGCGCTACGGGACCTTGATGTTAATTACGCCACCGTATTTTGCGGTGGCGCAATTAACACCTTCCCCACTCCCATTATACCCTATGGGGCAAAAATGGGAATGGGGAAGGGTAAAATGGGGATTGGGGATTTACCGCCCCGCCAAGGTCGGCATGGGGCGGAAAATCCGCCAACCTCCATGGCGCTATCGGCAGCTTTCCGCCGTGCTCCGCGGTGCTTTTAGCACCGCGATTTCCGCCAGGGTCGTAATGAGGGCCTTTGTGACTTGTGAAAGACATATATATTTTAAAAAGGTAATGGGGAGGTCAAGGGGAATTTGCACATCCTAATTGTATTACCATATTAAATGATACTAATATAAATAAATCCATTCCTCTCTCTTGACATTGCACAGTAGGCAAAGGGCTTTCCACTTTTGGGGCCCGATTCATGAAGTGGAATGGGTACTCTCCTTGTCTTAGAACAACATAAAACCCTTTTCCTATATTGGGTGAGTGAACCAATATCCTATGCATTCTAAATTGATAACATTTGTTTTCTAACCCAAACCCCTAAAGCTAAATGAAACTCATTGTAGCCTGCATTCAAATTGCATGCACAAGCTAGACATCCACTAAACCATGTCCACACAGGTATCAAAACGATAGAAATATCTGTATGTAAAAGTCATTTTTCTATGTAGCCTTTCTCTGGTACCACTACTTGTTTTTGATACTAGAGAAAATACAATGTTTTAAACTTTCTGACTGATTGTATCTTAATAATTGTATGTAAATGTCAATTGACGAGGGTTTAAATATATTCACCGAAAAGTGCATGGTAGTCATAGGATTGAGAATTCTGCTTAGTTGTGCTTTGTACGGTAATTCCTGCTTCAGTCCTAGTTTGAAGTTTATTTAATGAACTAAACCAATGCTTCTGTGTACACAATATGACTGGTCTTTTCTGAAGGAGCTAGTGTGAACCAAATGTCTTTGTTTCCAACTCCAGAGCAACCAATTAAAGCTGACCATGAGAAACACATGCATTCTGTTAATCGATTCCAGCTACTCTAGTCAGAGCTTTGCGATTGAGCAGCAACATTATTGGTGTCCTGACCTACAGCTGAGGCATCAGCGACCTCAACATGAAACCAAACCATACACAATCTCACCTCAGCGCCACGTGATGGCTACAGACCGAAAACGCACCAATGCTTAGTGACCGACTTCTCCGAAGTGAAGCTGCCAACAGCTCATCAACGCTCTCTTGCTCTTCTCCTGCTTCAACCGACTTACAAAACCTGCCTCCCTCCTTGCATTGCTGATCCGCCAGACTGCCAAGAGACCACGCATGTAGCAACAGTGTGCGGCATAAGAACCTTTAACATGGCATAACATAACACTGCAAAACACGTTTTATCAAAATTGGACCATGACCGCTCTCTGAAGTAGACTTGAATGCCTGGTGTGTCTTCTATGATCGCTTCCACCGACACTGAATATCCTCGCTGGGCTCTGAGACTTTCGAAAGTTGGCACACAGAGTGTAACACATCCAATGAAATAAATAAATAGATATATAAAACACAAGTGGGTGGTGCACCATGAATCTGACCCTAAGGGATGCAATCTGTGGACACCCAAAGCTAAGGAGAATGGGAATTTTGTCAAAGCTGGTGGACAGGATGCTTTTTGGAACCATGGCATCCTTCATGCGGGCGTAGGTTCCCCTGCCCTATCCACTGCACTTTATCTAGAATGCACAGGTTAGTCAGCTCACATTTCAGCCACAACATACTCTGCTCCCAGCTAATGCACTTCATTTGAATACATCAGCAGGTAAATATCAGGGTGCCACGAGGACTCCGTCAGAGGCGACCTGCGGGGGGGCGCCTTAACACTGCCGCGCTCTGTGACATTTCCCTTTATTAAAGTAAACCTCCGCGCTCTTTCGGATGAGCAGTTATTTAAGAAGCAAGGGCCCGCCAAGTCCGAATGAATATTTTGAGAAATATTAAACAGAGTAATTGGGTTTTCCTCTATGCCTTGCGTGATCTGAGACACGCGCGCACGCGCACACACAAATACACTCCCGCGCACAACCACACAAGTACGTCCCACAACATAACCTCAACAAGTGGAAATAGAAAATGATTGCCATTGCTTTTGTGTCTCAGAACTAAGGGGGGTTGCATGCATTTATGAAAAGCAATATCATTGTTTTCCTTCACGCTTATTTACAATGTAACCACAAAAAGGGGATTTTCTACAAATCTAAAGTTTTCTTATATCTTAACTGTAACAAAGAAATCTCTGTGCTTTTGTGTTTCCCAATCCCAAAGCACACATCGCCCATTTTATTACGCATGTTGCAGTGTATTGACCCTCCGGGTTATAATATTTCAGTTAATTGTTACTATGAAATCGTAAAAAAATGTGATACCAAGCCAACCCCTGGTGCTAAATCAAAAAGTGTTCAAACAATTGTTTTGCAATACTTTGCGATGTAGCTTTTCTGACTGCTTTGCACAACGTTTATTGGGGCTTGGTGAGATTTCGCACAGTTCTGGATGCAGAAAAATCTTATTGTCACCTCAGAGGACTAACGGTTTTGTTTGACCCTGCATTGTGTTGTTGTGTGATCCTGTGCACAATTTACAGGACCCAGACCCAAATGGGAGGGGCTAAGGAGATTGATGATGCTGGGATGAATGTGAAATCCTCCGTGATCTGATCAATTTCCATGGGAAAAGACAGTAGGTTGAGTAGGTCACTGTTTGTAATTGTAATAGTCATTTATATTGCACCTTTTATCATTACTGTGGTCTCAACGCACTTATGGTGGGAACGGCCTCGCGGACCGCAGTCCAGACCAAGGGAAATTCTCATATAGTTTTAAATGCGTCTGTGCATATGGCCAAGAATTGGGATTGAATGGGCTGGCTATCGTCCGGTAAGCAATCCATGAGGTCAAGGAAGTGGGTGGGTGCTGAGGGGGGGTCACAAATGTGTGCGGTTGCAAGAGACTCATTATATGTCCAGCTAGACCAAAATGTTGTTGTAAGGCTGTTGCTGTATTCCAGTGGCAGTGGTGCTGAGGCAAGTCTAGAATGAGTAGGCTTAAGTGTCTAGATAGACCGAAGTTTGTCATAGGTCGTGGCTGCATTCTAACGTGAGTGGATGGATAGCCATGCATGCAGCAGATGCCCACTGAAGTGATGCGTTTATAGGTACCTGGAGCTCAGAAGGAGCATATCTTTGATGCTTTTGTGTCATCGAGTCTTCTGTGGGGACAAAATTCCAGCTACCAACGTTGATTTTTCCGGGTGCAATGGAGATGCTACCCTGAAGTCTTCCAAGTGCAATAGACTGGCTGCCCTAGTACATCTTCTAGGCGTCTCAGGCAGGCTACCGTAGGATCTTGGATATAGGATTCTGAGCGTGGCATATATAGGCTGCCTTGAAAGTCCCGCTATCTTCCAAGTTCTATAAACGCGACTAATAGCCATCTACTAACTTCAATCTCAGGATACCACTGCTGATTTAGGATCTTTAGGTGCCAAATGAAGGTTATCAGCATAGATCTTGAGTGCAGAGGTGGACAAACAACAGATGCTGTCTTACAAGTCATGCGAAGCATTTGCGAGCCATAAGATATTCAAGTGCAGTGCATGTTATAACTTACACCATTTGCTCCATGTGCAACACATGAGATGACCCACATTTGCAGCGTTCTAAGTGCAATATCATTCCAATTATTCTTGTACTTTAAAACCGGTTTGGGCAACTACTTCAGCAATGCCTGATTTTATCATTCAGCCCTGAAGTGATCATTCAAATTGCATCTATATTTGTGTACCATATTACTGTATCCTATTGTAGCACAGCGATCCATTGCTTTACTGGTGGTTTGCATTAGACATACATAAATACATCCAGTCCGGTGCATGATGGGGAACCCGCTTTCTTAGGTGTACGGGTCTTGTTACCATAAAGGCAGCGCATTTTGCGTGGATGGTGTTGTTGACTGGCATTCCTTGCTCCACTGGCATGCAGCAGAGGGTCTCAGAGCGGTGGACATTCTGTACAGCTTCTGAAGTCCAGTCATACCACTTGATCTTTGATTTTCAGGGAATTTGCCTTCAACATTTCACTGTTACATCTGTAAAAGATTACAATGTGTTTAGCATTATGAAAGTGAGCTGACAATTCTACAGCCTGAGAAGGAAAATCATTGTATAATCAGAACTTAAATAGTTTAATCATAATAAGCATCAAATGCATGTAACTGACATATACAAAATGTACAAGTGTTTGTCCTTGGGGCCAGCTGAGCAAACGTGTCCATTTGCTCAAGCTTGTGTGAACCTTGGTACACTTTCAAGCTTTTTGCAAACTTCTGCATTACTTTTGCTAAATTTAAAACTCAATTCATAAACCCTTTGGAATTCTGTGAAGCGTTCTAGTTCTATTGCCCGGAGTCCCATCCCAAAGCTACTTAGATTATTATACAAAAGCATTTTTAGATTCAAGGGCTTCGACGTATACCAAGTAGACCACACCCATTGCTGCCTATAATCACTCGCTCTATGGCATACAGCCAGAAACATCAACAATGTATCTAGAAAAATCTCTGCCAGCTGCTCAAATCATGCTTCCATACATTCTGTGACTCTGAAGAATCCAAAATACCAAACTTTCATTCAATTCTTTTTCCATTCCTTTCCCTTTCCCTTTCCCTCTCCATATTCGAGTTCAGGGCTACACTTATTTATTTATTTGTTTATTTATGTATTTATTCATTTATGTTTGTTTGTTTATTTATACACATATCTAAAGTGCAAAATAGACACCCTGAATGCAGTCGGGTGCTGTATAACAAGAATAAAACAGCCAAAAGCTAAAATAAGTTCAGTTTACAAAATAAGCAAGAAACATTTACATTGCAGGTTCAACCAAATAAAGTGCATAGGCTTTTGCCGAAAATCTGCCAGGATCCCAGCAAACTGAATCACCAGTACCATCACTTGATCCGGCAGAATTACCAGTGGATTACAAGTGCCAGCAAAGGTAGTTAGTCCCCATTCCATGGAGCCGCCGATATTACCGGCACGAGTAATAATGGTGCCCGTAAATACCAGCGATTTTGCTGGTTGGGTGCCGTAATAACTCCCAGCTCCTAGCTGGAGGTAATTCCAGCCACCCCACCGGCTAACTTGGAGTTTGCTGGTGCAGAAACGTGCTGGTAAATGAATTGCCGGCACATTAAATCTGCGCCGGCAAACTCGTAACAAGGTACTATAATCATGAAAAAATAAAGCCTACAATTTAGTAGGAGGCCAAAGTGAAGACATATGCTTTAAAGCATTTCTGAATTCAATTTAAGAGTAAAGTAAGAGTAAAGTAAGCAAATTGAACGAACTAGAGTATTCCAAGCATGGCACACAATCGAAGAGACATTTTGTGTGGAGTAACGGGACTGTTTAAAATAGGGAATATCCAGGTACAACCTATCAGCACTCTTTGTCACTTTCAAGCCCCCGTGGATATGCAGTGGTCAGCGAAATAGGATGGCTGGCCCACGACTACTGACTTGTGAGGAATGCACCAGATCGTGAAAAGTAATGCTGAGCGAATTGGAAGTCTGAGAAATCAATGGGCCTCATTCCGAGTATGGAGGTAATCATGGCGCTATTAGCTCCATGACTACCTTCAATACCGGTACCGAGTCCACCCTCGTTCAAAGGGGACTTACCGGTCTATTCTGACCTTTGCGGGACCGGTAAATCACCATTGAAAAAGCCATTCCCGTTTCCCATTTGAGCCCCATAGGGCTCAAAGGGAAGGGGGAAGGGGCTAATAACGCTACCACAAATTGCGGTACTGTTATTAGCTCTAAAGTCTCTTAACGGGTCCCATCCTTAATGCCCGGTATCCCTTTGCACCCAACTCGTAATGAGGTCCAATATGGGGTAATCGAATCAAACCTTTTAACACCAGAAATAAGATGGGCAGGAGAATGTAATGCGGTCCTCAGTGGGGCAACAGTATCTGCTGAAAGATCCAAACAGGTGAGGTTCTGCTGTTTAGCCGAGTTAGAACTCAGGCCTGGAAGTCAGAGGGTGAAGTTAAAGTCTCCACTTTGCAAAGAAGGAACAACTGAAAGAACAGGACCGTGAAACATGAGAAATACGTCAGTTCAAAAGCAGATTCAAATTAAGAGTGAAACCAAGGAATTTAACAGAGGACAGCAAGGAAGGGTAGATTCCAAGAGAATATCGTACAGGAATCCACTCTTGAAACAAAGAGATTTAACAGAGGACACCAAGGAAGGATAGATGCCAAGAGAAGAGTGTGCTGGAATCCACTCTTGAAACAAAGAGATTTAACAGAGGACATCAAGGAAGGTTAGATGCCAAGAGAAGAGCATTCAGGAATCCACTCTTGAAACCAAGAGATTTAACGTGGGACACCAAGGACGGGTAGATGCCAAGAAAAGAGCATAAAGGAATCCACTCTTGAAACCAAGAGATTTAACAGAGGACACCAAGGAAGGGTAGATGCCAAGAGAAGAGCGTACAGGAATCCACTTTCGAAAACAAGAGATTTAACAGAGGACACCAAAGAAAGGTAGATGACAAGAGAAGAGCGTGCTAGAATTCACTCTTGAAACCAAAAGAATTAACAGAGGACAGCAAGGAAAGGTAGAAGCCAAGAGAAGAGCGTAGAGGAATCCACTCTTGAAACCAAGAGATTTAAAAGAGGACACCAAGGAAGGGTAGATGCCAAGAGAAGAGTGTGCTGGAATTCACTCTTGAAACAAAGATTTAACAGAGGACACCAAGGAAGGGTAGATGCCAAGAGAAGAGCGTACAGGAATCCACTCTTGAAACCAATGGATTTAACAGAGGACCCCAAGGAAGGGTAGGTGCCAAGAGAATAGCTTGCAGGAATCCACTCTTGAAACCAAGAGATTTAGCAGAGGACACCAAGGAAGGGTAGATGCCAAGAGAAGAGCGTGCAGGAATCCACTCTTGAAACCAGGAGATTTCACAAAGGACACCAAGGAAGTTTAGATGCCAAGAGAAGAGCATACTAGAATCCACTCTTGAAACCAAGAGATTTAATAGAAGACACCAAGGAAGAGTACATGCCAAGAGAAGAGCATGCAGGAATCCACTCTTGAAAACAAGACGTTTAGCAGAGGACACAAAGGAAGGGTAGATGGCAAGAGAAGAGCATGCTGCAATCCACTCTTGAAAGCAATAGATTAAACAGAGGACACCAAGGAAGGGTAGAAGCCAAGAGATGAGCATACTGGAATCCACTCTTGAAAGCAAGATATTTTACAGAGGACACCAAGGAAGGGTAGATGCCAAGAGAAGAGGGTGCTGCAATCCACTCTTGAAACCAAGAGATTTAACAGAGGACACCAAGGAAGGGTAGATGCCAAGAGAAGAGCGTGCTGGAATTCACTCTTGAAACCAAGAGATTTAACAGAGGACACCAAGAAAGGGTAGATGCCAACAGAAGAGCATACATGAATCCACTCTTGAAACCAAGAGATTTAACAGAGGACACCAAAGAAAGGTAGATGCTAAGAGAAGAGTGTGCAGGAATACATTCTTGAAACCAAGAGATTAAACAACGGACACCAAGGAAGGGTAGATGCCAGGAGAAGAGAGTGCTGGGATTCACTCTTGAAACCAAGAGATTTAACGGAGGACACCAAGGAAGGGTAGATGCCAAGAGAAGAGCATGCTGGAATTCACTCTTGAAACCAAGAGATTTAACAGAGGACACCAAGGAAGGGTAGATGCCATGAGAAGAGCGTACTAGAATCCACTCTTGAAACCAAGAGATTAAAGAGAAGACACCAAGGAAGGGTACATGCCAAGAGAAGAGCATGCATGAATCCACTCTTGAAACCAAGAGATTTAACATAAGGCACCAAGGAAGGGTAGATGCCAAGAGAAGAGCGTGCAGGAATCCAATATTGAAACCAAGAGATTTAACAGAGGGCACCAAGGAAGGGTAGATGCCAAGAGAAGAGCATACAGGAATCCACTCTTGAAACCAAGAGATTTAGCAGAGGACACCAAGGAAGGATAGATGCCAAGAGAAGAACGTGCAAGAATCCACTCTTGAAATCAAGAGATTTAACAGGGGTGACCAAGGAATGGTAGATGTCAAGAGTAGAGCGTGCTGCAATCCACTCTTGAAAGCAATAGATTTAACAGAGGACACCAAGGAAGGGTAGATGCCAAGAGAAGAGCATACAGAAATCCACTCTTGAAACCAAGGGATTTAACAGAGAACCCCAAGGAAGGGTAGGAGCCAAGAGATGAGCTTGCGGGAATCCTCTCTTGAAACCAAGAGATTTAGCAGAGGACACCAAGGAATGGTAGATGTCAAGAGTAGAGCGTGCTGCAATCCACTCTTGAAAGCAATAGATTTAACAAAGGACACCAAGGAATGGTAGATGTCAAGAGTAGAGCGTGCTGCAATCCACTCTTGAAAGCAATAGATTTAACAGAGGACACCAAGGAAGGGTAGATGCCAAGATATGAGCATACTGGGATCCACTCTTGAAACCAAGAGATTTAACAGAAGACACCAAGGAAGGGTAGATGCCAAGAGAAGAGCATCCGGGAATCCACTCTTGAAACCAAGAGATTTAACAGAATACACTAAGGAAGGGTAGATGCCAAGAGAAGAGCGTGCTAGAATTCACTCTTGAAACCAAGAGATTTAACAGAGGACACCAAGGAAGGGTGGATGCCAAGAGAAGAGCGTGCTGGAATTCACTCTTGAAACCAAAGAGATTTAATAGAAGAAACCAAGGAAGGGTACATGCCAAGAGAAGAGCATGCAGGAATCTGCTCTTGAAACCAAAAGATTTAACAGGGACACCAAGGAAAGGTAGATGCCAAGAGAAGGGCATAAAAGAATCCACTCTTGAAACCAAGCGATTTAACAGAGGACACCAAGGAAAGGTATAGGCCAAGAGAAGAGCGTGCGGGAATCCACTCTTGAATCCAAGATATTTAACAGTGGACATCAAGGAAGGGTAAGTGCCAAGAGAAGAGCATGCTGGAATTCACTCTTCAAACCAAGAGATTTAACAGAAGACACCAAGGAAGCGTAGATGAAAAGAGAAGAGCATGCATGAATCCACTCTTGAAAACAAGAGATTTAGCTGAGGACACCAAGGGAGAGTAGATACCAGGAGAAAAGCGTGCGGGAATCCACTCTTGAAACCAAGAGATTTAGCAGAGGACACCAAGGAAGGGTAGATGCCAAGAGAAGAGAATACAAGAATCCACTCTTGAAAGCAAGAGATTTAACAGAGGACACCAAGGAAGGGTAGATGCCAAGAGAAGAGTGCTGGGATTCACTCTTGAAACCAAGAGATTTAACAGAGGACACCAAGGAAGGGTAGATGCCAAGAGAAGAGCATGCTGGAATTCACTCTTGAAACCAAGAGATTTTAACAGAGGACAACAAGGAAGGGAAGATGCCAAGAGAAGAGCATACTAGAATCCACTTTTGAAACCAAGAGATTAAACAGAAGACACCAAGGAAGGGTACATGCCAAGAGAAGAGCATGCAGGAATCCACTCTTGAAAACAAGAGATGTATACAGAGGACAACAAGGAAGGGTAGAAGCCAAGAGAAGAGCGCACAGGAATCCAATCTTGAAACCAAGAGCTTTAACAGAGGGCACCAAGGAAGGGTATATGCCAAGAGAAGAGCGTGCTGGAATTCACTCTTGAAACCAACAGATGTAACAGATGACACCAAGGAAGGGTAGATGCCAAGAGAAGAGAATACAGGAATCCACTATTGAAACCAAGAGACTTAACAGAGGACACAAAGGGTAGATGCCAAGAGAAGAGCATTTGGAATTCACTCTTGGAACCAACAGATGCAACAGAGGACACCAAGGAAGGGTATATGCCAAGAGAAGAGCATAAAGGAATCCACTCTTGAAACCAAGGGATTTAACAGAGGACCCCAAGGAAGGTTACATGCTAAGAGATGAGCTTGCAGGAATCCATTCTTGAAACCAAGAGATTTAACAGAGGACACCATGGAATGGTAGATGCCAAGATATGAGCGTGCGGGAATCCACTCTTGAAACCAAATGATTTAACTGAGGACAACAAAGAAAGCTAGATGCCAAGAGAAGGGTGTGCAGGAATCCACTCTTGAAACCAAGAGATTTAACAGAGGACACCAAGGAAGGGTAGATGCCAAGAGAAGAGCATGCTAGAATTAACTCTTGAAACCAAGAGATTTAACAGAGGACACCAAGGAAGGGTATATGCCAAGAGAAGAGCGTGCTGGAACTCACTCTTGAAACCAACAGATGTAACAGATGACAACAAAGAAAGCTAGATGCCAAGAGAAGGGTGTGCAGGAATCCACTCTTGAAACCAAGAGATTTAACAGAGGACACCAAGGAAGGGTAGATGCCAAGAGAAGAGCATGCTAGAATTCACTCTTGAAACCAAGAGATTTAACAGAGGACACCAAGGAAGGGTATATGCCAAGAGAAGAGCGTGCTGGAACTCACTGTTGAAACCAAGAAATTTAACAGTGGACACCAAGGAAGGGTGGATGCCAAGAGAAGAGTGTGCTGGAATTCACTCTTGAAACCAAGAGATTTAACAGATGACAACAAGGAAGGGTAAATTGCAAGAGAAGAGCATACAGGAATCCACTCTTGAAACCGAGAGATTTAACAGAGGACCCCAAGGAAGGGTAGGTGCCAAGAGATGAGCTTGCAGGAATCCACTCTTGAAACCAAGAGATCTAGCAGAGGACACCAAGGAAGGGTAGATGCCAAGAAAAGAACGTGTAGGAATCCACTCTTGAAACCAAGAGATTTAACAGAAGACACCAAGGAAGGGTAGATGCCAAGAGAAGAGCATGCGGGAATCCACTCTTGAAACCAAGAGATTTAACAGAGGACACCAAAGAAAGGTAGATGCTAAGAGAAGAGTGTGCAGGAATACATTCTTGAAACCAAGAGATTAAACAGAGGACACCAAGGAAGGGTAGATGCCAGGAGAAGAGAGTGCTGGGATTCACTCTTGAAACCAAGAGATTTAACGGAGGACACCAAGGAAGGGTAGATGCCAAGAGAAGAGCATGCTGGAATTCACTCTTGAAACCAAGAGATTTAACAGAGGACACCAAGGAAGGGTAGATGCCATGAGAAGAGCGTACTAGAATCCACTCTTGAAACCAAGAGATTAAAGAGAAGACACCAAGGAAGGGTACATGCCAAGAGAAGAGCATGCATGAATCCACTCTTGAAACCAAGAGATTTAACAGAGGGCACCACGGAAGGGTAGATGCCAAGAGAAGAGCGTGCTGCAATCCACTCTTGAAAGCAATAGATTTAACAGAGGACACCAAGGAAGGGTAGATGCCAAGAGAAGAGCATACAGGAATCCACTCTTGAAACCAAGGGATTTAACAGAGAACCCCAAGGAAGGGTAGGAGCCAAGAGATGAGCTTGCGGGAATCCACTCTTGAAACCAAGAGATTTAGCAGAGGACACCAAGGAAGGATAGATGCCAAGAGAAGAACGTGCAAGAATCCACTCTTGAAATCAAGAGATTTAACAGAGGACACCAAGGAATGGTAGATGTCAAGAGTAGAGCGTGCTGCAATCCACTCTTGAAAGCAATAGATTTAACAGAGGACACCAAGGAAGGGTAGATGCCAAGATATGAGCATACTGGAATCCACTCTTGAAACCAAGAGATTTAACAGAAGACACCAAGGAAGGGTAGATGCCAAGAGAAGAGCATGCGGGAATCCACTCTTGAAACCAAGAGATTTAACAGAATACACCAAGGAAGGGTAGATGCCAAGAGAAGAGCGTGCTGGAATTCACTCTTGAAACCAAGACATTTAACAGAGGACACCAAGGAAGGGTAGATGCCAAGAGAAGAGCGTGCGGGAATCCACTCTTGAATCCAAGATGTTTAACAGTGGACATCAAGGAAGGGTAAGTGCCAAGAGAAGAGCATGCTGGAATTCACTCTTGAAACCAAGAGATTTAACAGAAGACACCAAGGAAGGGTAGATGCAAAGAGAAGAGCATGCAGGAATCCACTCTTGAAAACAAGAGATTTAGCTGAGGACACCAAGGAAGAGTAGATACCAGGAGAAGAGCGTGCGGGAATCCACTCTTGAAACCAAGAGATTTAGCAGAGGACACCAAGGAAGGGTAGATGCCAAGAGAAGAGCATACAAGAATCCACTCTTGAAAGCAAGAGATTTAACAGAGGACACCAAGGAAGGGTAGATGCCAAGAGAAGAGTGCTGGGATTCACTCTTGAAACCAAGAGATTTAACAGAGGACACCAAGGAAGGGTAGATGCCAAGAGAAGAGCATGCTGGAATTCACTCTTGAAACCAAGAGATTTAACAGAGGACACCAATGAAGGGTAGATGCCAAGAGAAGAGTGTACTAGAATACACTCTTGAAACCAAGAGATTAAACAGAAGACACCAAGGAAGGGTACATGCCAAGAGAAGAGCATGCAGGAATCCACTCTTGAAAACAAGAGATTTATACAGAGGACACCAAGGAAGGGTAGATGCCAAGAGAAGAGCGTGCAGGAATCCAATCTTGAAACCAAGAGCTTTAACAGAGGACACCAAGGAAAGGTATATGCCAAGAGAAGAGCGTGCGGGAATCCACTCTTGAATCCAAGATATTTAACAGTGGACATCAAGGAAGGGTAAGTGCCAAGAGAAGAGCATGCTGGAATTCACTCTTGAAACCAAGAGATTTAACAGAAGACACCAAGGAAGGGTAGATGAAAAGAGAAGAGCATGCAGGAATCCACTCTTGAAAACAAGAGATTTAGCTGAGGACACCAAGGGAGAGTAGATACCAGATGAAAAGCGTGCGGGAATCCACTCTTGAAACCAAGAGATTTAGCAGAGGACACCAAGGAAGGGTAGATGCCAAGAGAAGAGCATACAAGAATCCACTCTTGAAAGCAAGAGATTTAGCAGAGGACACCAAGGAAGGGTAGATGCCAAGATAAGAGTGCTGGGATTCACTCTTGAAACCAAGAGATTTAACAGAGGACACCAAGGAAGGGTAGATGCCAAGAGAAGAGCATGCTGGAATTCATTCTTGAAATCAAGAGATTTAACAGAGGACACCAAGGAAGGGTAGATGCCAAGAGAAGAGCATACTAGAATCCACTCTTGAAACCAAGAGATTAAACAGAAGACACCAAGGAAGGGTACATGCCAAGAGAAGAGCATGCAGGAATCCACTCTTGAAAACAAGAGATGTATACAGAGGACACCAAGGAAGGGTAGAAGCCAAGAGAAGAGCGTGCAGGAATCCGATCTTGAAACCAAGAGCTTTAACAGAGGGCACCAAGGAAGGGTATATGCCAAGAGAAGAGCGTGCTGGAATTCACTCTTGAAACAACAGATGTAACAGATGACACCAAGGAAGGGTAGATGCCAAGAGAAGAGAATACAGGAATCCACTATTGAAACCAAGAGACTTAACAGAGGACACAAAGGGTAGATGCCAAGAGAAGAGCGTTTGGAATTCACTCTTGAAACCAACAGATGTAACAGAGGACACCAAGGAAGGGTATATGCCAAGAGAAGAGCATAAAGGAATCCACTCTTGAAAGCAAGGGATTTAACAGAGGACCCCAAGGAAGGTTAGGTGCTAAGAGATGAGCTTGCAGGAATCCATTCTTGAAACCAAGAGATTTAACAGAGGACACCATGGAATGGTAGATGTCAAGAGTAGAGCGTGCTGCAATCCACTCTTGAAAGCAATAGATTTAACAGAGGACACCAAGGAAGGGTAGATGCCAAGATATGAGCGTGCGGGAATCCACTCTTGAAACCAAATGATTTAACTGAGGACAACAAAGAAAGCTAGATGCCAAGAGAAGAGTGTGCAGGAATCCACTCTTGAAACCAAGAGATTTAACAGAGGACACCAAGGAAGGGTAGATGCCAAGAGAAGAGCATGCTAGAATTTACTCTTGAAACCAAGAGATTTAACAGAGGACACCAAGGAAGGGTATATGCCAAGAGAAGAGCGTGCTGGAACTCACTCTTGAAACCAAGAAATTTAACAGTGGACACCAAGGAAGGGTGGATGCCAAGAGAAGAGTGTGCTGGAATTCACTCTTGAAACCAAGAGATTTAACAGATGACAACAAGGAAGGGTAAATGGCAAGAGAAGAGCATACATGAATCCACTCTTGAAACCAAGGGATTTAACAGAGGACCCCAAGGAAGGGTAGGTGCCAAGAGATGAGCTTGCAGGAATCCACTCTTGAAACCAAGAGATCTAGCAGAGGACACCAAGGAAGGGATGATGCCAAGAGAAGAACGTGTAGGAATCCACTCTTGAAACCAAGAGATTTAACAGAAGACACCAAGGAAGGGTAGATGCCAAGAGAAGAGCATGCGGGAATCCACTCTTGAAACCAAGAGATTTAACAGAGGACACCAAAGAAAGGTAGATGCTAAGAGAAGAGTGTGCAGGAATACATTCTTGAAACCAAGAGATTAAACAGAGGACACCAAGGAAGGGTAGATGCCAGGAGAAGAGAGTGCTGGGATTCACTCTTGAAACCAAGAGATTTAACGGAGGACACCAAGGAAGGGTAGATGCCATGAGAAGAGCGTACTAGAATCCACTCTTGAAACCAAGAGATTAAAGAGAAGACACCAAGGAAGGGTACATGCCAAGAGAAGAGCATGCATGAATCCACTCTTGAAACCAAGAGATTTAACAGAGGGCACCAAGGAAGGGTAGATGCCAAGAGAAGAGCGTGCAGGAATCCAATATTGAAACCAAGAGATTTAACAGAGGGCACCAAGGAAGGGTAGATGCCAAGAGAAGAGCATACAGGAATCCACTCTTGAAACCAAGAGATTTAGCAGAGGACACCAAGGAAGGATAGATGCCAAGAGAAGAACGTGCAAGAATCCACTCTTGAAATCAAGAGATTTAACAGGGGTGACCAAGGAATGGTATATGTCAAGAGTAGAGCGTGCTGCAATCCACTCTTCAAAGCAATAGATTTAACAGAGGACACCAAGAAAGGGTAGATGCCAAGAGAAGAGCATACAGGAATCCACTCTTGAAACCAAGGGATTTAACAGAGAACCCCAAGGAAGGGTAGGAGCCAAGAGATGAGCTTGCGGGAATCCACTCTTGAAACCAAGAGATTTAGCAGAGGACACCAAGGAAGGATAGATGCCAAGAGAAGAACGTGCAAGAATCCACTCTTGAAATCAAGAGATTTAACAGAGGACACCAAGGAATGGTAGATGTCAAGAGTAGAGCGTGCTGCAATCCACTCTTGAAAGCAATAGATTTAACAGAGGACACCAAGGAAGGGTAGATGCCAAGATATGAGCATACTGAAATCCACTCTTGAAACCAAGAGATTTAACAGAAGACACCAAGGAAGGGTAGATGCCAAGAGAAGAGCATGCGGGAATCCACTCTTGAAACCAAGAGATTTAACAGAATACACCAAGGAAGGGTAGATGCCAAGAGAAGAGCGTGCTGGAATTCACTCTTGAAACCAAAGAGATTTAATAGAAGACACCAAGGAAGGGTACATGCCAAGAGAAGAGCATGCAGGAATCTGCTCTTGAAACCAAAAGATTTAACAGGGACACCAAGGAAGGGTAGATGCCAAGAGAAGGGCATACAAGAATCCACTCTTGAAACCAAGTGATTTAACAGAGGACACCAAGGAAAGGTATATGCCAAGAGAAGAGCGTGCGGGAATCCACTCTTGAATCCAAGATATTTAACAGTGGACATCAAGGAAGGGTAAGTGCCAAGAGAAGAGCATGCTGGAATTCACTCTTGAAACCAAGAGATTTAACAGAAGACACCAAGGAAGGGTAGATGCAAAGAGAAGAGAATGCAGGAATCCACTCTTGAAAACAAGATATTTAGCTGAGGACACCAAGGAAGAGTAGATACCAGGAGAAGAGCGTGCGGGAATCCACTCTTGAAACCAAGAGATTTAGCAGAGGACACCAAGGAAGGGTAGATGCCAAGAGAAGAGCATACAAGGATCCACTCTTGAAAGCAAGAGATTTAACAGAGGACACCAAGGAAGGGTAGATGCCAAGAGAAGAGTGCTGGGATTCACTCTTGAAACCAAGAGATTTAACAGAGGACACCAAGGAAGGGTAGATGCCAAGAGAAGAGCATGCTGGAATTCACTCTTGAAACCAAGAGATTTAACAGAGGACACCAAGGAAGGGTAGATGCCAAGAGAAGAGCGTACTAGAATCCACTCTTGAAACCAAGAGATTAAACAGAAGACACCAAGGAAGGGTACATGCCAAGAGAAGAGCATGCAGGAATCTGCTCTTGAAACCAAAAGATTTATACAGAGGACACCAAGGAAGGGTAGATGCCAAGAGAAGAGCGTGCAGGAATCCAATCTTGAAACCAAGAGCTTTAACAGAGGGCACCAAGGAAGGGTATATGCCAAGAGAAGAGCGTGCTGGAATTCACTCTTGAAACCAACAGATGTAACAGATGACACCAAGGAAGGGTAGATGCCAAGAGAAGAGGATACAGTAATACACTCTTGAAACCAAGAGACTTAACAGAGGACACAACGGAAGGGTAGATGCCAAGAGAAGAGCGTTTGGAATTCACTCTTGAAACCAACAGATGTAACAGAGAACACCAAGGAAGGGTATATGCCATGAGAAGAGCATAAAGGAATCCACTCTTGAAACCAAGGGATTTAACAGAGGACCCCAAGGAAGGTTAGGTGCCAAGAGATGAGCTTGCAGGAATCCACTCTTGAAACCAAGAAATTTAACAGAGGACACCAAGGAATGGTAGATGTCAAGAGTAGAGCGTGCTGCAATCCACTCTTGAAAGCAATAGATTTAACAGAGGACACCAAGGAAGGGTAGATGCCAAGATATGAGCGTGCGGGAATCCACTCTTGAAACCAAATGATTTAACTGAGGACAACAAAGAAAGCTAGATGCCAAGAGAGAGAAGAGTGTGCAGGAATCCACTCTGGAAACCAAGAGATTTAACAGAGGACACCAAGGAAGGGTATATGCCAAGAGAAGAGCGTGCTGGAACTCCCTCTTGAAACCAAGAAATTTAACAGTGGACACCAAGGAAGGGTGGATGCCAAGAGAAGAGTGTGCTGGAATTCACTCTTGAAACCAAGAGATTTAACAGATGACAACAAGGAAGGGTAAATGGCAAGAGAAGAGCATACAGGAATCCACTCTTGAAACCAAGGGATTTAACAGAGGACCCCAAGGAAGGGTAGGTGCCAAGAGATGAGCTTGCGGGAATCCACTCTTGAAACCAAGAGATCTAGCAGAGGACACCAAGGAAGGGTAGATGCCAAGAGAAGAACGTGTAGGAATCCACTCTTGAAACCAAGAGATTTAACAGAAGACACCAAGGAAGGGTAGATGCCAAGAGAAGAGCATGTGGGAATCCACTCTTTTAAACAAGAGATTTAACAGAGGACACCAATGAAGGGTAGATGCCAAGAGAAGAGCATACAAGAATCCCCTCTTGAAACCAAGTAATTTAACAGAGGACAACAAAGAAAGGTAGATGCCAAGAGAAGAGTGTGCAGCAATCCACTCTTGAAACCAAGAGATTTAACAGAGGACACCAAGGAAGGGTAGATGCCAAGAGAAGAGTGTGCTGGAATTCACCCTTGAAACCAATAAATTTAAGAGAAGACACCAAGGAAGGGTACATGCCAAGAGAAGAGCATGCAGGAATCCACTCTTGAAACCAATAAATTTAAGAGAAGACACCAAGGAAGGGTACATGCCAAGAGAAGAGCATGCAGGAATCCACTCTTGAAACCAAGAGATTTAACAGAGGACACCAAGGAAGCGTATATGCCAAGAGAAGAGGGTGCTACAATCCACTCTTGAATCCAAGAGATTTTATGCAGGACACCAAGGAAGGGTAGATGCCAAGAGAAGAGCGTACAGGAATCCACTCTTGAAACCAAGAGATTTAACAGAGGACACCAAGGAAGGGTATTCGCCATGAGAAGAGCATGCAGGAATCTGCTCATGAAACCAAAAGATTTAACGGGGACACCAAGGAAGGGTAGATGCCAAGTGAAGAGCATACAAGAATCCACTCTTGAAACCAAGTAATTTAACAGAGGACACCAAGGAAAGGTATATGCCAAGAGAAGAGCATGCGGGAATCCACTCTTGAATCCAAGAGATTTAATAGTGGACATCAAGGAAGGGTAAGTGCCAACAGAAGAGGGTGCTGAAATCCACTCTTGAAACCAAGAGATTTAACAGAGGACACCAAGGAAGAGTAAGTGCCAAGAGAAGAGCATGTTAGAATCCACTCTTGAAACCAAGAGACTTAACAGAAGACACCAACCAAGGGTAGATTCCAAGAGAAGAATGTGCGGGAATCAACTCTGAAACCAAGGGATTTAGCAGAGGACACCAAGGAAGGGAATGTGCCAAGAAAAGAGCGTGCAGGAATCCACTCTTGAAAATTTTGAAGGAGCCCAGGCTTCTGGGACAGTTGTTACAGTGTCTTCCATCCCTGTCTTGTGTGATACAACTGAACAATGGTGACATATGACAGCAGATAGGGCCTCATTAACAGTTTTGCAGTAATTTGGTACTAAATCCTGCAACTTACTGCCTCACTCACTTAACCTTACTGCCAATCTGTCCCGTGGGTTTACCACAATCCTCATTCGGAAGTCCCTAGCACTCCTGGGGTATTTTTGCAGAATTACAGTGGGCGGTAATCCCCCCACTGGAGGATTTACCTGCCCCTTTTTACTGGAGGTGTATCTTCCACTTTACCTCCAAAGTCAGAATTCGGCAATACAGTACAAATAGAGGTAATTCCACTAACACACAAACAAGGGGCAGTAACAGAATGACGGTAATGTGGCTGATAGATTTTAAATATTTGTTTTTAAGGCAAAGGTGTAACATGTCTTCAAGATGCTTGCACTACAGTTCTGGATTTTGGAATCTCACAATTGTTCCTTTCTCAATGTATTTTTGGAACGTGCACTTCAGGTCCCAGAGTAAATTTTCTTGTTTGGGGTTTATTTTGTAATATATGGTGAGATCAAGTTGCATCATGCACCATTTCTTTGGTATGGTATGATATGATAGTCTATTTATATAGTGCCTGTACACAACGGGCCTCATTGCGACCTCGGCAGTAGCCATGCCTTTATTGCGGCATGGCTGCCACTGAAATCGCATCCGGGTTCCCAGAATGGGGAATTACCGGGCCATTCTGACTTTGGAGGGCCCGGTAATTCCTCCCTCCAGGAACCCGGGCCCGGATCTTCCCCATTCCCATTTCAGCCCTCATAGGGCTGAAATGGGAATGGGAGAGGGAGAAAACAACGGGCAGATTACGAGTGGCCCTTTGTTTGCTCCCTCTTCCCCTCGTGGGACCCGGTAACGACGCCTGGTTTTACTAGGCGTCCTTACCGGGTCCCGCGAGGGGCCCTCATAATGTGGCGGAACGGGTTTAACGGGTCCTCCTCCTTTTGCGGAGCCCCTTTACCCGTTCCGCCAGGGTCGTAATGAGGCCCAATGTGTTTCAAAGTGCTTCAAGGCAAGGGAAGGAACAAGGGACAATAAATTGGGATTCATTACGAATTTGGAGGCGGCCATGCCCTTAAGAAGGGCATGGCCGCCTCCAAACCGAGTTCCAGGTCCGGGTCCCGCAAAAGGGGACTTACTTGGCCATTCCGACCTTGGAGGGACCGGTAAATCCCTTTCGCGTGACCCGGACCCAGCACATCCCCATTCCCATTTGAGCCCCTATAGGGCTCAAAGGGAATACGGAGGATGCTATCAACGGGCCCCTTAATGACGGGCCCGTTGTTAGCATCCTGGACTGTTAGCGGATCCCGCATTTCACGTCTGGTCTGGCCAGGTGTGAAATTCAGGACCCGCTGCAGACCTCGTAATCTGGCGGCCGTTAGCCTTGTAATGAGGCCCAATGACATTTTTACATGCCATGAACAGTAAGGATGTGAAATTAACTATCGTAATCGGCCTAGCGACATTTCAGCTAGTTCCAGAGCTAAGACATAGATAAGGAAGGGAGAGGGAGAGTGGGAAGGAAATGGAAACAGACAGGCGACTACTGTATTAGGCCTGACGACATTTCTGGTAGAGGTGGAGAAAAACAAAAGGTCAGGGAGAGGAGTACAGAAAGGGAGGGGAGGAACAGAACTAGCGACTATCATACTAGGCCGGACGACATTTCAGTGCAAGAGCTAAGACATAGATACGGAAGCGAGGGGGAGAGTGGGAAGGAAATGGAAACAGGCGACTTCCTGGGGAGTGGGAGGAGACAGACAAGGTTGCTGTCATACTAGGTCCACAGACAATTCTGATAGAGTAAGTGGATAGAAGAAGTTAGGGGAGGAGATGGGAAATGGGAGAAAGGGAGAGGAGGAGAGAACAGAGAGAAAGCAGTCAAAAAGAGTGGAGAACCAAGAGGGGAGAGCGAATAGAATTGCAGAAGTCAGTAGTAACACATAATGTTGCAAGCCAGGATACAAGATGAAGATGGGAATAGCATGATTCAGGGTCACCATGAGTACAAGATGCAAAGGAAGTCCAACATGAGAATTGAGAAAGGGTGAGACACTGTGAATCAATGAAGTCCTTAAAAGTGAAATCCAGCACTGACCACAAGATGATGGTGGTGAAACCAGAATGTATCAGGACAGACTCCTGCAGAAGTAGGCTGGAGAGGAGAGGGGAGGAGGGGGGAGCAGGGTAGAAGAATCAAACAAAACAGGCAACACATGTGTGCGAGAAGGGAGGGGGGCACAAGGGAACATCATAGAGGGATCAAAGGGGGTGGCAATGGCCTGTGGGGACAGAAGGAGTAAACACATGTTGGTGCATGCTTACCTGCTGTCTGAGCAGGGGGTCGGGTCCTGGGTCCTCCTGGTCTGAACAGGTCCAAACAGGAATTGCACTTTTCTTTGTCAGCATTTTGTGCAGACGCCTGGGCGAGAGATGCCCTTGATCTAAGAGTTAAGAGCAGGAAGGAAGAGGCAGGGCTATGAAGGTGGGTGGTGCTTAGGCCAGGTGAACTAGATCCACTTGTACCTGCTCCCAATCTGCAAAGGAAAAGAGGCTGGAGGATCCTTAAGTAGGGAAAAAGAGCGGCAACCTGGAAGGCACCAGGTGGGCGGTGTTTGCTAAGGGGGGAAAAAAAGAGCGTCAACCAGAAAGGCACCAAATGGACGACGCTTAGGCCAGGAGGGCTCCTTAAGTAGGGGAAAAGAGCAGCAACCAGGAAGGCACCAGGTTGGCGGGGCTTAGGCCAGGCGACCTAGATCCACTTGCACTTGCTCCCCATCTGCAAAGGAAAAGAGGCTGGAGGGCTCCTTAAGTAGGGAAAAAGAGCGTCAAGCAGGAAGGCACTAGGTGGGCGGGGCTTGCTAAGTGGTGAGAAAGAGCGGCAGGCAGGAAGGCACCAAGTGGGCAGGGCTTAGGCCAGGTGACCTAGATCCAGTTGCAGCTGCTCCCCATCTGCAAAGGAAAAGAGGCTGGAGGGCTCCTTAAGTAGGGAAAGGAGCGGCAACCAGGAAACACCAGGTGGGCGGGCTTGCATACTTCCATACTCAAACGGTACCCACATGCAGTCATGTTATCAATGCAATCTAGGAAGCCTGATTTCAAATCCTCACATGCAGTTATTCTCATTATGTTCATTTTATTAGCAGTTTGGGGAATTGTGAGTTTGTGTTTCCTTGCTAGTGTTCCTCTCTGTTGACTTTCGCATGGTGTGCAGGACGAATGACACCTACTTCTGGCATGAACCAGTTCAGTATTCAATCTCTCAATTTGCTTAGGTTACTGTGAGGCTAAGTTCCAGTACACACCGTTCCTCTTTGGACTCATTTTCTCAAAGTGCTCAGAGAAGGACTCCAGCATGCATCATTTTCCTGGGATATGCTGTTTGCAATTGGTCACTGGGAACTTGGGCTCCAAATTCCAGTCAGAAGTGTTCTTCTTCCCATTGACTTCTTTCAAGGTGTGCTAAGAAGTTTCAGCATGCACAGATTTCGTTTATTTAAGTTGTCCACTGGTCTCTCGGAACTCTGACTGTAAGTTCGGTATGTAGCATTCCTCTTTGTATTCACATTTGTAATACGCACCAGAAAGTGTGACTTCCAGCTCCTGCATGTACTAGATCAGTTGAGGCTCTCTTTTTTTATTGGTCTCAAGGAGCATTGACTCTAAGTTTCATTGTCCATTCGCACCTGGGAAGGGTGCCCACACACATTCCCTGCCTGCTGTTCCAGCCCCCCGTGGCCCTTCCCCGGCTGATGCTTTTTTTCCCCTTTTTCATTTATTTTTTCTATAATGTGAAGCCAACAGGGAGGATCTCCCTGTTCCCTCTCCATGTTAGAAAAAGCCAAATCCCCTACCAGCCCTTAAAATAGAAAACGGACTATTTCCCTTTCGGATGACAGTGGCCATTTTGGAACATATTTTCCATTGCCACCATCATCCCAAAAGGGGCATAGTCCCTTTTCTATTTTAATGGTGGGGGCCATTTTTTTAAAACCTTTTTTTCCCTCCCACAGGAGATGGGCTCTCGCTGAGCTCATCTCCCGTAGGATGGAAAAAAACAAGAAAACTATTCACACCCCAGGTAAAACCAGGGATTGACTAGCTTTCACGCCGTGGCTGGGGGAGCAGACATGGGCTGTAATGGCCCACAGCCAAGCTGAGGCCCTCGCATCTACCAAAGCTCAAGCGGACGGGCCGCTAAAGCCCATGTCCGCTCTCCAGCCAGGGCGTGAAGGCCATCTTGTTCCACATTGAATCCACTTCCTCGAAGTGCACTGAGAACTCTAAATATGAGTTCCAGAATGCATCTTTACATTCATTTTCTTAAGGTGCCCTTTGAACTATGAGCAAGTATAAGATAGCAGGGTTTCTCCTCAATTGACTTCCGTAATGATGTCCTCTCCTGGGGGTTTGGACCTGGACATGTCACATCCATTCTGCTTCCTCTTCAGGTTGCTGGGATCTGTGCCAGAATATTTAGTCTTGGAGCCATGTCAGAACGGTTCAGTGTCATGCAGAAATCACAGACTGGTAATTTACTTTCTGGTACTTACTTTGTGGGATTGTTTCATTTATGTTGTCTTCTTTTAAAAGGGGTCCCATGGCATACCCCACAACATATCCTACTCCCCCATTCCATACCCTTACCGACCAACCTAAACCCCAACCCCATAAAATATACCTAACTATTTTACTGCCACGACATAATGCCACAAAGTGATTTATAATTCAGTGATTTCTTTCTATGACACGGTACACGGTCCGAGAGGGACACCTTCAGGTGGCAGTGATGGACCCAGCATCTGGCATCATTGCCTAACCCAGGGTTGTCCAACTCCAGGCCTCGAGGGCCATCTCCATGCTGGGTTTTCAGGATACCCCTCATTAATATTTATGTGATACATTTGCATGCAATGGTTCTAAATGTATGCAAATCTTTCCTCATGTAAATGAATGAGGGATATCCTGAAAACCCGTCAGGATTCCAGCCCTCCTGGCTCCAAGTTGGACAGCCCTTAACGTCTTTCCATTCCTCCTCTCTCGCATTGCCCCAGGCTCTGGTTGTCTGGCAGGGTTCTACTTGTCTTCATATTGCTGCTGTAAGAGGATTCAATCCAGCACTACAGCTAAGTCAATGCCTAGTCTGGGATACTGAATGGAAACCCTTATTGATATATCTTTATGTCCAGTTCATGAGTTCTGGATGACTACCCCTATATAACACCCCTCTCTTGGAACCCCCCTGACCTCACTGAGCCAAGAAGTAGTTCTGTTTTGCAAGTTTAAACGGTTTATTTGAGAATGTAAACAATATATATATATCACACTTTATAATAAATTAATAATTAATATCACACTTCAGAACATGAGCAGTTAACAACAATGGGTAATGTTCTACTAATAAACTGATTTGATTACCCAGGAGTAGTATAAAGGATGAGGTAGCACGCTTGGGAATAGGAACAGAAGAATAAGGTGGTAGAGAATGCTTTATCTAGTTTCAGATGGATGCAATGTTGAATGAAAATACAATACAGAAAATACTCAATATGATTTCAACAAAACAATGTAATCACTTTTCTCTGGCAATCCACCCCCCCCCCCCTTATGCAATGCAAGGAAATGGAAGAAAAGCACACAGTTCTCAGAAATGCAATCAAATGTAATTCAGTTCACTCCAGGAAGCTTAGACTACAGAAGTTTGAAACACAGGCCCAAAATGCTTTTATATGTGCTGGCAATGAAGTGCGGAATATGCTGAAAATGGTTTTAATTCCCTTTAGGAGGTTCAGCGTGAGTGAAATATACTTGGGATGAGTTCAGGCTCACTTTAGCAAGGATCTAGGAGTAACTAGCAGGTTAAACGAATTTTTGCCAAAGGAAAGCAAGGAAGCTGCTGTTTTCACACGTGGCTGGATTTTTTAACCAAATCGCGAATCGCGGCAAAATTCGCGAATGCGTGAATCACGATTACGGCACAAGTATAGGGAGTAGCATGTCGGTTCTAAGCTTGTTGAAAAGCTGAGATTCTAAGCTTTCAGAGGAAAGTTAAACCAAGTTCCTAGCCCAAACGGTTCCAGAGATACGGACGATTAAATAAAGGTAGTTTTTCGGATTTGAAATTTTAAAAGTTCAAAGCGACAGGTTATAGCTTGCAGCTACAAAATGACAGGTGACAGTTCTACTTAGGTTAAATAGATTGAATTATATTATATTAAACTAAGGGATAGGTTCTGAGTTTTGCTGAGTATTCACAAGAGATTTTGGACAGGAAGGCGACTTTGTCACGGATCCGGTCACTGCGCACAGCACTTCACAGCGATCTGGTCTCCGGTTCCGAGTACAGCTCTGCTTTCTGGGTCACCGGCACTGCTCCTGGATCTTGGGTTCTGCTGGTCTGGTCTAGCACCGGTCTGCACGGCTCCTAATCCCGCTTTCTCCAGACACAGCAATGTTCTAGGCAGGGAATTCAAACAGCTCGCCCGGCTGTTGATAGTCTGCAAATGATTTTTGGGCCTGCTGACAAATACTTTAGCTTGCAGTGGGCCTTCTTGGTTCAAAGTTCTGTAGTCTCTGTGTAGCTTGGAAGTCTAAGTGTAGGATCTCTGGATGTGAAGTTGTCGGTCAGCATGCTCCGCAGCAAATGGAATTGAATGTCTCTACCTGTCCCAGCAGTCTCTTTTTATGTGTTTTGAAAGTGGGTGGAGAGGCTAGCTTTCTAGGCCCAACCCCTTCAGAGTTCTGATAGGTTGGAGAATTCTTTGCGTTCTCACTGGATAACAGGATTGTGTGTCAGAATGATGTCATTTAATGGCTTGCAGAAAGGACACTCCCCTGTCAAATTACACACAAATCTATATTTGACCTAAAGACATATTTCATAGATACAAAGTGGTTTGAAATTGCATGCACCCATCACGGATCACATGAGGTATACCCTGTTCAAACTCTGATGTTTCTAAGAGCTAGCATTCAGAACTGGCAACATTTTGCGTTTTTTTAACTGGTTTTGCAACATTGGTTTTTCATTAAAAATTATACACATATACACTGCCTGTCCATACATACTCCAGAAAATTCCCATGTCTCTAGCTTAAACACAGAGTCTGTGGTGTCAATAAATAGCAGGGTTTTGCCCCAGAACATCACACAAATTCCCAACGCGTCTTAAAACGTGCACCGAAAAATCACAAGAATTATGGTATCATTTAAATAATTTTGACAAGTCCGCACTGTGAGTTATACATCTTTCTTAGAATCATATTCTGGCCAACAGGGGTGTGTCTTTTCAGGTCACATGGTATAGAAACCAGTTTATCCAGTTTCTGCCAAGCTCAGAGACCGTGCCCCTCCCAGCTTCTGCCAAGAGGAAGCTATTTTACGATCCCCCAATAAACCATCTGCCTGGGTCCTGGAAGGCCCATTGTTCAAGAGGAAGCCATTTATGACCTCCCCCCAATAAACCCTCTGCCTGGGCCCTTTCTTTAGTTTCTTGCAATCCCCTGGTAATTCAATCATAGAGGGGTAACCTCCCCTCAGAATGCAGCCAGGCCTGGGAATGCATTTGTTGGGCAAGCCCCCACTCCTGTCGGGGGTAGCTGTCTGGCAGAATTCCAGTTTCCTTAAGCCAGGTTTCAGGTAAAATGTCACTTTTTGTTCCCCAGTTTAAGTCAAGACAATGTTTACATATGCAGCTAGAATGCTGATTCTTAGTTCAAAACTATGACATTTTAACAGTTACAATTATGTGACACTTAAAAGTAGGTCACTCAGTTAATTTAAACATTTTCGATTTTTGGTAGTTTTAAATCCAGTTTCAGTTAGGCTGCTGCAGACCTGCAGAGCTCAGCCAGTCTTGTTATGAACATTGTTTTGGGGCTCTTCAACTTCCCAGATTTAGTATGCACACATACTTTATTCTGCCAGATGTCCGCTGGTGTTCAGTGAGATTTTTGGATGTGTTGCAATGTTTGAAAATAGGCATTTTGGGCTGGCATTCAGAGAAACAAAAGGTGATTTTAAAGTGCGGTTTTTCCTTTGGCACACATTTCACTCATGGCACCCCGGGCCATCCTGCTCGCACTGGTGGGTGGCAAGTTAGGCAACCATTTTGGTGTGCGCACAAACTGCGTGGTTCTCCTGGATTCTGGCGCACATGTGGGCTTTTTGGCCATCTTGGATTTTCTAAGCCCACAGCACCAAATGTTGCAGCATGATAGCTCAAACGTAGGTCAGGACACCCAACAAAGCCCCCCCACCCGACTGCACTTTAAATCTGAGTCAATGGGGAGTCGGGTGCACAGAAGGTGATGACCAACGCACTGGTTTGTCCGCATAATCTTCTTCCAATTCTGCAAATGGCACAGTTCAGCATCTTTTCCTCCATCCGGTACTGATCGATCGGTTCTCCTCGCCGGTCCTGATGGGAATATTGGGCGGTACCCCGGGCCCCTTGGGTCTCGGCTC
The DNA here is from genome assembly GCF_040938575.1 of Ambystoma mexicanum. Taxonomy (NCBI): domain Eukaryota; kingdom Metazoa; phylum Chordata; class Amphibia; order Caudata; family Ambystomatidae; genus Ambystoma; species Ambystoma mexicanum. The sequence continues at coordinate 1,419,746,308 of NC_090934.1, read as the reverse complement.
CCGGTCCCCGGATCGTCCTCCTTGGCCAGTCTCCAGGTTTTCTTTCTCCTAGGACGACAAAGGAAAAGCGGCAATACCTATTCATGGACATTTCTCCCCCACCATTGATATAGTGGGGTGGCATATATATTTTAGAACTTAACAGATATGAACATGCACATTTTTTTTAAATTAAGAGACAGGAACACATAAACTTGAGAAACACAGAATTTGATAGGCTATACGTAGGATATTTTAAGTTTGGAACTGAATTACTCTGGAGCGGCCCCCTCTGGTATTGCAGAGGACTCCTCCAGTTGCTGCAGAGTGTGCCTGGGATGGCAACACTTTAGCTGATTTATATGTACCCACTTGTCTTCCCCCTCTGCCAAACCGCCTTTGGGGATGCAGATCTTGTAGGCCACAGGGGAGATCTTGTCTATAATCTCAAAGGGTCCCTTCCATGTAGGCAAACATTTTCGCTGTTTGGCCTGGTTCCTTTGGAAATTGTATAGATAGACCCGGTCCCCCACCTGATATTCCTTCCTGGAGGTTTTCAGGTCATAGTGGGTCTTCATGCTATCAGCTGATCTTTCTAGATTCCTCTGAGCATAAGCAAAAGCATGTTGAAGGTGTTTCCTTAAATTCTCCACATACTCATGAGTTGTGGAGGCATTCATCAATGTTTGCTCTTGGGTTCTGTAGAGCAAATGCTGACGAAGCACCATCTTGCGTCCAGTCATCAACTCAAATGGTGACATTTTGGTTGCAGATGAAGGGGTAGATCTGATGGCCATTAGGACCAGAGGTAATCGGATATCCCAACTTGGCCCAGAATCTGCCACAAACTTCTTTAATATGCTCACAATGGTTCGGTTATATCGCTCTACTGCCCCAGAAGAAGCTGGCCTGTAAGCAATATGTAGCTTTCTTTTGACCCCCAGTATCTCCCACATCTTTGTCATTACTTCACTGGTGAAGTGGCTACCTCTGTCTGACTCAATCCTTTGAGGTAGACCAAAATGGGAAAATATGTGGTTAATCATCAGGGCAGCTGCTGTTTCTGCCTTGCAATTTGGGGCTGGGAGACATTCCACCCACTTGGTAAACAAGCATGTAACGGTAAACATGTACTTGTTTCCTCTAGACGAGCGGATTACAGGGCCTACAAAGTCGATTTGTAAATCTGATCATGGGAGTGTCATTCCCCTCTTTTGGAGAGGCGCCCGGTGTGTGAGGGATGTTGGCTGAAATTGTGCACACACAAGACAACCCTTCAAATATTGGTTGAGGTCCTGCCCCATGTGTGGCCAGTATGCAACCTCTCTTAGGATTTCCAATGTTGTGTGAAACCCCCTATGACCGGCGGTGGCCGCATCATGGGCGTGACTTAGCATCAGGCTTCGGAATGAGGTAGGAACCACCCACTGATCGTGGCCAGCTGTGGATTTCCTTACCAACAAACCGTCTTGGATTCGGAACATTTTTGGACATTTCATCAACACTCTTAGGTCCTCTTTCCCAATGTAATCGGTATCCGTCAGGGGAAAGTTCTCAGGGTCCTCAAGGTGTTGGTAAAACTTACCAATAATTGGATCCCCCTTCTGAGCGGTAATCAAATCAGCATCAGGGGTCTCCTTACTCCATTGTGCAATTGAAAGATCATTGTGAGCATTTGTCTGGGACCTAGTGATAGCAGTGACCTGGATTTCCCCCAACAGGGACTCAATCTCCATTAGATCCCCTTGGATGGCCCCGGTTTTGGCCAGCTGATCAGCTAAGTCATTTCCAGTTTTGTCTGGTCCCTCTACTTTGAAATGACCCTTGATCTTCTTCCAGTAGATGGTCATCCCATTCGAGGCGACCAGATCATCAATGTTTTGGATTAACTTCCCATGTTTCAAGGGTTTGTTATTAGCACATAACATGCCTCTGGTTTTCCAATTAACCAGGTGCTCCACGAACCCGTTCCGTACATAATCCGAATCGGTGATTATTACAAGTTCGTGGAGTTGATGTTGGACAGCAGTGAAGATGGCCTGATGCACAGCCATCAGTTCTGCCACCTGACTACTTCGGGGACCAATTTTGTATCCGGCGGAGGGTTCTGGGAACTCCTTCACCCATGCATTCCCTACGCCAGCCACCAGTTCTTTCTCCCCGTTGTTGTCAACATGGTAAGAGCATCCATCCACATAGACAGTGGGCATTCCCTCACACTTGTCCTCTTCAAAGACTTTGTGTGGGGAATTAAGGTATGCCTCCATGTTGTCCTTGATTTTTAGACTTTTGTCCTCGAGACAGTTTTCTCTGGCACAATCATGCAAGTCAGCCAGACCTTGTGCGAGGGGACTCTTCTTGTTTTGGCCATATCTGACCTCCACAGGAAAGCCTTGCATTGACAGAATCCAGGAAGTAATTTGGGAATTACTCACATTCCCGGCCCGGATTCTGTCACTTTGGAGATATGGCAGAGGCTGGTGTGGAGTCTCCACTATGATGTGTTCCCCCTGGATAAACGGACGGTAATTCTTCAATGCCCACACCGTTGCCAGGAGTGCCTTCTCACACTCGTTGAATTTTTCCTCCACAGAGGATAAAGTTTTGCTCGCATAGGAGATTACTTTATTGACCTTGTCATGCTTTTGGTATAATACTGCCGTCAAGCACGTATTAGAGAACCCCGTCTCCAGGAAGAACTCCTTGTTTCTGACAGGGTAAGCTAGGCAAGGCGCTTGTGAGCGGCTTCTTTAGAGTTGATTTTCTGCCTCGGCTTGTTCTGGACCCCATTCCCACTTGACCCCCCCCCCTTCAGGAGATGAATCAGGAGTCTGGTGATCTCTGCGTAGCCCTCAATGAACTTCCTAGTGTAATTAGTCAGTCCAAGGAGGCTCCTTAGTTCCCGCAGAGTTGTGGGGTCTTTCAGTTTCTGAAGTGCTTCCACTTTCTTTTCCTGGTGACAGAGACCCTGAGGAGTAATCTCATGCCCCAAGAAATTAACACGGGTTCTACACCACTGTGCTTTCTGAAAGGATAGTTTTGCTCCGGCGGCCCTCAACTGGGTCAGAACATAACGGATCTCCGTTATGTGTTCCTCCACAGATGAACTTTTGATGAGGACATCATCTACATAAGCCAGGTTACCCCTCGCACCCAGGTCGGGCATGGCCTTATGTAGGAAAATGTTGAATTCATTGCCGGAGTTGAGGTATCCGAAGGGTGTCCGGGTCCATGTGTACTGCTGGCCCCCAAAGGTAAAAGCCAGCTTGTATTGGTCCTCCCTACTGACAGGCACAGTCCAGTATCCATTGGTCAGGTCTATTGCAGTGAATACCTGTGACCCCTGGATCAGGGCCAGCCCTTGGTCAATGTAGGGCAGAGGCCATCGGGAAGTATGGACCCGTTTGTTGAGCTCCCTGAGGTCGGCGCAGAGTCTCCACTGGCCGTTTGGCTTCAATATTCCCAGCACCGAATTATTGAAGGTGCTGTGTATTGGACGAATTATCCCCCGGGACTCAAGGTTCTTAATTATTTCAGTAAGGGACTCCATGGATGCGAGAGGCAAACAATATTGCTTCACAAACACTGGAGTCATTCCAGGGTCCGTGGGAATTGTTGTTGTGTGGATGTCGGTGCGACCACAGTCATATGAGTCTACCGCAAAGAGATCTTGGGAATCCAAGAAAACTTGTTTCAAATTTTGCTTTTGTTCCAGAGTCACACAGGCATCAGCTAGGTTGACTCTCTCTTCCACCATCTGCCTGAAGCCTGGAAAGACTTCTGGTTTGGCTATCTCAGCGGCCTCCTCCAGCTGGGTGGAGAAGTCCCTGGTCAGAGCACTGATTTGAACTGGAGGCCCCAGGTGGGAAAGGCAGCCTTCATGAACCTGGAAAATCACCTCATCCCTTCTGAAGTCACAAGTCACATCCTCCTTACCATAAGGGCAGGAAGTGTACACCAGGAAGTTCCCCCCATGCCAGGTAAATGTCCTGTCTGGTGTTGTATTGTCCTCACTGTCACTGTCAAAACAGTCCTTGGGGATTGGTCCTAACAGTTCATTTCCTAGATCAATGGAAAAATGTCGGTCATCAACCGCCATTCCAATAATGGTGCCTGTGGCTAGAGTAATACTCTTTAAGTCGCTGTTATCCACCTCTATTGGAATGGTGTCATGTTCTATGTTGACTAATGGAGTTGGGTTTACCCTCAACCCTTGCTGTTGGAGAGAAGCATTTAGATGTATATAAGCATCAGGGTTTTGCAAATATTGTCCTCTTTCAACTTTAACTTCCAGGGAGAATTGTCGGGTCCTTTCTGGGATGGTGACTTCCTCTTTGATCTGAATTTCAACTGCATAAGGTAGCAATTGAGCTGACCTAAATGCTTTTTCTAGATCATCAAAGCCCATGGGATTATCCGCTAATCGGGACCAAGCTTTGAAGTTTATTAGGTCCAAACTAATGGCAAAGCGATTGAGAATGTCACTGCCTAAGTAAAAAGCGGCAGTGACGTCTCGCACGACCCAACAATTGTGGACTATGCTCTTGTTGCCAATGGAGATTTTGAGCATACACCTGCTTGGCAGGAGCTGTTTGGAATTGGGTGCTTCCAGGTCCATTTTCCATTTGTCTATCAGTTTGAATGTGGGAATGGCTGGATCTTTTGGGAGTTGGCGGAACATGGCTTCGCTGATGAAGCTCTTACCGTTGCTCACACACACTCGAGCGAGAACAGAGTCCTTTCCATCATTTAACTGAACAGGGATGAACAACTGCTCTCCAATTTGTTGAATATCAGCCAGGCTCTGAGCTGATTTCACATCTTTCTGGACTATAGGAGTGGGAGTTTCTGATTGTGGATTAGTAAAGAATTTCAAAGTGTTTCCTTCCAGCGTGGAGTACCACTTTAAACTGGAAGGAAAGGTTGATTTTCAGAAATAGAGAGGACCCCCCATCACCAGTCTGTTGTCCTACTGCTATTACTGTCACGTCTGGAGTTTGGTTGTTCTGGAAGTGAAATTCTACTTGGTCAGATTTTTGTTCAACCATGTGGCAAGTGCCGTTTAAACTAACATGGTTGACACTCTGTTTTAATTTTATTGGTCGGCTAGTCTGGGTCCAGAGGTCCTTGTTTACACAATCTATTAGGGGTGAGAACCTTCTCAGGAGGTCATTCCCTAGTAAACAAGGGGTGCCCTCTGGAGTCACTACTATGACCGGGTGTTTCACCTTGTGTCGCCCAATTTTAATGTCCAAGTCTGCAGTCCCCTCAACGGGAATTTCCTTCCCGTCAAAGTTTTGCAGTTGTCCAGGAAGAGAGGTGAGAGGAATACGGTAATTCTCCCCCCTTCCTGCATTTAGTTCATCAAAGGCCCTTTTGGACAGAAGGGTAGCTTGGGATCCAGTGTCCACCAGTGCCAAAATTGTACCCTGCCCCTGTACTTGTACCGGGGCATAGTATCTTCCCTCCTTCTCCTCAAGGGGGCACAGATAATGCACATTTTTGGACAACTGGTGGGATAACTTTCTGGTTTTGGACATTGCTAGAGAAGAGATTTGGCCAGAATTCTGTGGAGAGCCTTGGGAATCTGAAAGAAAAAGTTGGCAACTGGAGATCAGAGCCATTGTGGGTTCCCCTGGTTCCGGTTCTGGGCTGCCCCCCCCTTCTTGGAGGCAGTCACCAGGATGGGTTTGAACCAGGGGATTTCGGTATTGTGGGTTCTGGGATGAGATGATGGGCGGCGGTAGCTCAGTCTCCATATCTCCCCAGTCTGGATTGGAATCCCTTGGGACCCATTTTTCCTTGGGAGGAGTTCCCCATCTCTGAAGGAGACAGTCCTTTCCCCAGGATCCTCTGAGGATCCCTCTCCCTCAAATTGAAAGACCTGTACCTCCTCCACAAAGTGGGTCTGTTTGGGTCCTTTGTTTCTCCTACCCCCCCTCTGCTCCTTGGGAGGCAGGCTTTCAGGGGTAGGAGATTTTGTTTCCGGTTCCTGGTTTTCTAGGAACTGTTTACAAGTTGGGAAGGAAGCTTCCTCCAAGGCTTTACACCCCCCTTCCCCTTGTGCCTCCTCCCTGGGAACCGGTGTGTTATCGGGGTGCTGCCCCGTCATTGTTCTGGAGCACCAGGTCCAGAGTTTGGGGCATTCTGCGGTGGCATGCTCATCTGAGGGTTCTGTTGAGCCCTCAGTATGTGACCCAGATCCCGTGCCATATTTTGGACCTGGCGCTCTAACTGGGAAACCCGCTCAGGCTGATACGGGGCTCTATTTTCTCCCCTGGGCTGATCCCGGGAAGGGTAGCTATCCCTTTTCTGGCAGTACCCCTGGTTGGGAAGATTTTGGTACCCCTCCACCCTTGGCCTCCCCTCTCCCGGATTAGGTTGTCTGAGCTCAGGGAATTGGGGAAAGAAGGATGGATGATTTTGGGGCTGGAAATTGGGTGGATACCTGGGGAAAAAGTTCTGCCCAGGATTTGGAGAATTTCTGCCCTCCTGGGGGAAGTTAGGAGGGAAGTTCCCCGGGTCAGGTGCTTGGCTGGATCCCCCCCTTGGGCTGGAGGAGTCCACACATAACCCAGGATTGGTCGGTTTCCCTTGTAGCGGGGACTTACATAGTAAGGGGAGCGGGGGACCCCATTTGTGGGACTACCTCCTCGACTCCCTGTCTGTGACTGGCCCGAGGGATTTCTGGGTTTAGGATTATTAGGTGCAGGTAGGTTTTTAGGCCCCCCATCTCCAAGTCTAAAACGGGGGCAACCTTTACCTCTGCCACCTTGGCAACAGCAGGGGTGCTGTTGGTTTTGTGGTTTTTGGGCGCATTATTTTTATTTTCTATGGGCTTCTGCACCTCATAGATCCGGGTAGCCTGTTCAATGACCCAGTCTAAAGATCTTTTCTCGTGAAAATCTCTCACGAGCTGGGTCATGATGTATTTGGGCAAGGCATGGAAAAATGTATTGACAAATTCTCTGCTGTCTGTGCGCACCCTTCTGGTGGTCTGCGCAAAGGCACGTTTCAGTTCTTGCACGAATTCTTGTGGGGCTGATCCTCCCCACATTGCAAATTGTAGGCTGCCTTGCAAGCCTCTTGGGGATTTCTGTGAACAGAAAAATATTTTAATATGGCCGCCCTATAGGTGGACCACCTTGAATGATTTTGGTCCTCCAGCACCGCAAAGAAACTGGAGTACTCTGGGGAGAATGTCCACTTTACATATTGGATACAGCTTTGGCTGTCCTTCAAATGAAAAGTCTCCATCATTTGCTCATAGAGCTCCAAGTGTTCCCAAACAGAGTAATTGGCGTTCTTATGATAAGGCGTGATGACACTCCTGATTGCCTTAATCTGTTTCAATGGGTCCTTAAGCAAGGCCCTTTTTGCCTTATTGGCCTTTTTGGTTCGGGTAACCCTGGTCCATTCATCCTCTGACTCAGAGGCACTGCTCTTCCAGGTTTTCCCGGATTCTGCGAGCCTGGGAGTGGCTGGCAGAATGTGGGGACCTGGTCTCCTGTGTCCTGTACCGCTCAGAGGAGTCTTCAGATCCCTCCTCGCTGCCAGGATTTGATGGGTACCCCCCCCACTGACCTAACTGGGCAGAGGTTTTCAGGATGCCCTTAATGGGCCTACTCTCCTGGGGTTCCCCACTAAATTGCACTGTGCTTGGGTGCCCATACCCAGATGCCCGCCCCTCCATACCTGGGTGGTACTGGCCTATGAGCCCCATGCTTTTGGCTGGATAGTAATCTGCCATCCCTGGGGCCCGGTGCTCATGTGCGCCAGGGGACATGGGGGTGGCAGAGTCCAGGGACTGAGAGAGATAAAGGCCTCTGGTACTAGGGCTCCTGATGTTATGCTCAGGAGTTTCCCTTTCCCAGCGAACCTGGTCTCTATCCGCCCCTGCTCCCTGTTGCAATGCAAGAGTCTGCGCTTTCAGTTCCTCAGTTAAGGCATTACTCGACTCTATCAGTCTCTCCTGCATCGCTACCTGTTGCTGGAGCCTATCATTGTGCTGACAGAGAGCCTCATTTTCTCTCTGTGCCTCCTGATTGGTCCTGGAGTACTGGGCCAGTCTTTGCTGCAGGAGGGTTACCTCCTGAGTCCCTTCCCTACTGGCCTGCACCTTTCTTGCCAGAGCCTCCTCCACCCTCCTGGTGTGCTCTAACAAGTTCTGGTGTTCTTTTTGGAGGTCACCCAGTCCCTGGAGGGCCAGGTGATTTTCTTCCATTTTCCTTTTTAAGTGGCAGACTTCCTGGCCTAAGGTATCCCTTTCCTGACCAAGAGCCTGCATTTGTGACGCCAGGTCGTCCCTCTGCCTTTAAAAGGCACCAGCTTTCTGGCGTTCTTCATCAAACTCTGCCTGGGTATCCAGGTCTATCAAAATCAATTTGTTGCTTTCCTCTTTCTCTCTGTCTAGTTGGATTTGCAGGGTGGCTACCTGCTCTGTGCATGCCCTGTTGAAATTGATCTGTTGCTCCAGCTTTTTCCTGCTCTGCAGCAAGGAGTCCAAACTGTCTTGGTGCTCCTTCTGCAAAGCCAGAATTCTGGTATCCTGGTCTGTCTTTTCCTGTTGCAGTATATCCATGTCCTCTTTTATTTTAATTATATACTGCCTACTATCATTTTCTGACTCCTGGCTCCTCTGCAGCCTCTGCTCAGAAGAATCAAGATCAGATTGGGCCTTCTGTAATGCCAGCAGTTGCCTACTCGCCAGATCTTGGCCTTCAGCACATTTGTCCTGCATGGCTCCCATATGTAAATATAAATATGCCGCTGCCCTGGCAATCTTGTTGTGCTCATCCTTGGCCTTAGGGGACATATATAGTTCACTCAGGGCCACATGTAAGGGACCCTGGTCTCTCCATGTATCTGACCCTGTTTCAGTGATCTGGGGTGCGATTGCCTGCAACCAGACCATCTGGTCCTGATGAGTCCACTCACCTCTCACAAATAGCTTATGTAAGAAGTGCTCTCTGGCTATTTTCATATCTACCAAGGTCGTCATTCTGGAATTTGAGTTCCTTCCTGACTTACAGAAGTTTGTATTTTATTTTTGCAAAACAGACCTTTTCCTTAGAGCGTTCCTTTGAGGAGTGCTTTACAGCGTAACACTGCGTGGTGATCCGACCGGATATGTGTATCTGGTCAGCTGGCACACTGTATTAATCTGCACAAGTGATAGATCTAACCCAAACGTCCGGCTCGAGCCCCCAATTTGTAAGAGGATTCAATCCAGCACTACAGCTAAGTCAATGCCTAGTCTGGGATACTGAATGGAAACCCTTATTGATGTATCTTTATGTCCAGTTCATGAGTTCTGGATGACTACCCCTATATAACACCCCTCTCTTGGAACCCCCCTGACCGCACTGAGCCAAGAAGTTGTTCTGTTTTGCAAGTTTAAACGGTTTATTTGAGAATGTAAACAATATATATATATCACACTTTATAATAAATTAATAATTAATATCACACTTCAGAACATGAGCAGTTAACAACAATGGGTAATGTTCTACTAATAAACTGATTTCATTACCCAGGAGTAGTATAAAGGATGAGGTAGCACGCTTGGGAATAGGAACAGAAGAATAAGGTGGTAGAGAATGCTTTATCTAGTTTCAGATGGATGCAATGTTGAATGAAAATACAATACAGAAAATACTCAATATGATTTCAACAAAACAATGTAATCACTTTTCTCTGGCAATCCACTCCCCCCCCTTATGCAATGTAAGGAAATGAAGAGGAGAGCACGCAGTTCTTAGAAATGCAATCAAATGTAATTCAGTTCACCCCAGCAAGCTTAGACTACAGAAATTTGAAACACAGGCCCAAAATGCTTTTATATGTGCTGGCAATGAAGTGAGGAATATGCTGAAAATGGTTTTAATTCCCTTTAGGAGGTTCAGCGTGAGTGAAATATACTTGGGATGAGTTCAGGCTCACTTTAGCAAGGATCTAGGAGTAACTAGCAGGTTAAACGAATTTTTGGCAAAGGAAAGCAAGGAAGCTGCTGTTTTCACACGTGGCTGGATTTTTAATCAAATCGCAAATTGCGGCAAAATTCGCGAATGCGTGAATCACGATTATGGCAAAAGTATAAGGAGTAGCAAGTCGGTTCTAAGCTTTTTGAAAAGCTGAGATTCTAAGCTTTCAGAGGAAAGTTAAACCAAGTTCCTAGCCTAAACGGTTCCAGAGATACGGACGATTAAATAAAGGTAGTTTTTCGGATTTGAAATTTTAAAAGTTCAAAGCGACAGGTTACAGCTTGCAGCTAGAAAATGACAGGTGACAGTTCTACTTAGGTTAAATAGATTGAATTATATTATATTAAACTAAGGGATAGGTTCTGAGTTTTGCTGAGTACTCACAAGAGATTTTGGACAGGAAGGCGACTTTGTCACGGATCCGGTCACTGCGCACAGCACTTCACAGCGATCTGGTCTCCGGTTCCGAGTACAGCTCTGCTTTCTGGGTCACCGGCACTGCTCCTGGATCTTGGGTTCTGCTGGTCTGGTCTAGCACCGGTCTGCACGGCTCCTAGTCCCGCTTTCTCCGGACACAGCAATGTTCTAGGCAGGGAATTCAAACAGCTTGCCCGGCTGTTGATAGTCTGCAAATGATTTTTGGGCCTGCTGACAAATACTTTTGCTTGCAGTAGGCCTTCTTGGTTCAAAGTTCTGTAGTCTCTGTTTAGCTTGGAAGTCTAAGTGTAGGATCTCTGGATGTGAAGTCGTCGGTCAGCATGCTCCGCAGCAAATGGAATTGAATGTCTCCACCTGTCCCAGCAGTCTCTTTTTATGTGTTTTGAAAGTGGGTGGAGAGGCTAGCTTTCTAGGCCCAACCCCTTCAGAGTTCTGATAGGTTGGAGAATTCTTTGCGTTCTCACTGGAGAACAGGATTGTGTGTCAGAATGATGTAATTTAATGGCTTGCAGAAAGGACACTCCCCTGTCAAATTACACACAAATCTATATTTGACCTAAAGACATATTTCATAGATACACAGTGGTTTGAAATTACATGCACCCATCACGGATCACATGAGGTATACTCTGTTCAAACTCTGATGTTTCTAAGAGCTCGCATTCAGAACTGGCAACATTTTGCGTTTTTTAACTGGTTTTGCAACATTGGTTTTTCATTAAAAATTATACACATATACACGGCCTGTCCATACATACTCCAGTAAATTCCCATGTCTCTAGCTTAAACACAGAGTCTGTGGTGTCAATAAATAGCGGGGTTTTGCCCCAGAACATCACACAAATTCCCAACGCGTCTTAAAACGTGCACCGAAAAATCACAAGAATTATGGTATCATTTAAATAATTTTGACAAGTCCGCACTGTGAGTTATACATCTTTCTTAGAATCATATTCTGGCCAACAGGGGTGTGTCTTTTCAGGTCACATGGTATAGAAACCAGTTTATCCAGTTTTCTGCCAAGCTCAGAGACCCTGCCCCTCCCAGCTTCTGCCAAGAGGAAGCTATTTTACGATTCCCCCAATAAACCATCTGCCTGGGTCCTGGAAGTCCCATTGTTCAAGAGGAAGCCATTTATGACCTCCCCCCAATAAACCCTCTGCCTGGGCCCTTTCTTTAGTTTCTTGCAATCCCCTGGTAATTCAATCAGAGAGGGGTAACCTCCCCTCCGAATGCAGCCAGGCCTGGGAATGCATTTGTTGGGCAAGCCCCCACTCCTGTCGGGGGTAGCTGTCTGGCAGAATTCCAGTTTCCTTAAGCCAGGTTTCAGGTAAAATGTCACTTTTTGTTCCCCAGTTTAAGTCAAGACAATTTTTACATATGCAGCTAGAATGCTGATTCTAAGTTCAAAACTATGACATTTTAACAGTTACAACTATGTGACACTCAAAAGTAGGTCACTCAGTTAATTTAAATATTTTCGATTTTTGGTAGTTTTAAATCCAGTTTCAGTTAGGCTGCTGCAGACCTGCAGAGCTCAGCTAGTCTTGTTATGAACATTGTTTTGGGGCTCTTCAACTTCCCAGATTTAGTATGCACACATACTTCATTCTGCCAGATGTCGGCTGGTGTTCAGTGAGATCTTTGGATGTGTTGCAATGTTTGAAAATAGGCATTTTGAGCTGGCATTCAGAGAAACAAAAGGTGATTTTAAAGTGCGGTTTTACCTTTGGCACACATTTCACTCATGGCACCCCGGCCCATCCTGCTCGCACTGGTGGGTGGCAAGTTAGGCAACCATTTTGGTGTGCGCACAAACTGCGTGGTTCTCCTGGATTCTGGCGCACATGTGGGCTTTTTGGCCATCTTGGATTCTCTAAGCCCACAGCACCAAATGTTGCAGCATGATAGCTCAAACGTGGGTCAGGACACCCAACACTGCTGAGATTCCGCTTGTCTGCCATTGGCTCAGTCTCCAGCTCACCTGGTCTGCATGGGTTCCATTCAGTCTTGTTTTCCATCTTTGCTCTTCAGCTTCCATCAGATTGTTCTGCCACTGGCTACTAGTCAAACTCCTTTCCACAGTCTTTTGTCTATTTCCTCCAGCGACGGCACCACCACCACCACCACTGTAACCTGTCACCTGACTATAATCATGGAGGAAAGACTTCCGATTCTGGACTACACGTGATTTTCTGACGGGCAGATCATCACACGCGTTTTGTTGAGTGGGGATCCTGTCAGGCTTTTCTTGCCAGCACTGCTTTGAGTTGCCTGTGGTGCTGTCAGATCTCCCTAAAACTTACTCACCATAAAGTGGGAGTGTTTTGGCTTCACCTCTGCCTTAAAGGAAAATGGGGAACCAAATAATAGCTGACATGTGGTGCCGTCTTACTCAGTAAACAGAACATAGACGCAAGTTAATGAATGAATAAGGAAGTGGTTCAATGAGTGAATGAAGAAAGCAGTCAGAGAATGAATAAGTGAAGGCATGTTTATGGTTTGCTTAATGAACACTGCAGACTTTAGGTTAGACTGATAAAGCTCTGTGGAAGCACTGTTCATTTCAATTCAGTAATGCTTTATTGCCATGATGTGTCTGTTCACAAGAGTTGCCAACATATTATCTGTCTATTGAGGCTGCCCAAGTTGTAGAAGTCATGCTATAAAAGATTCAATTAGCTTATTTGCTTTTTTAATGGCATACAACAGGGTAATCAGGGTATGCATTTCACGATGCCCAACAGAAATCCCCAAATGGGCCCCATATGCCATGAAGGAATGCCATCCAAAAGGATAGTTGGCATAATGTGCCTAATTTTGTTTGACAGATGGGGCCCCCCAACTACAAATAGCAAACTTGGAGTGCTGTAATTGGTTATTTATAATGCACTTAATACCTTCTGCGTCATCTTGCTTCCAAGGTGAGCACATTGCCCCTGAGCTATCCTCCCGAGACAATGTGGAATGCTGGAATGTTGGCAATGTGAAGCAAAGTGGCCACAACTGAAACCAAAGGTTTTGCAGTTCTACCCTGTGGAGTGAATTCTTTGTTGCTAGTGACCTGTGTCAGCTGTTAACCGCCTATCAGACTGATGTAGTGGGCCATGCTAAGTGAGGGCCAATCCAAAGGGCTGCTGTGAGCACTTAAACCTCCTGGAAAATAACGCCTTAGGAGCTAATTACTTTTTCTGGCGGGTAAAAGTCAATACAACATACACGTTTTGCCAGGAAAAGAAAACTTCCACATGACATGACACAAAGTAAAGAGTGCTTTGCAAATAGCCCCTTTTCACTTTTCACAGTGGCTGGAAAGATGTCCGAGGTGATACAGTCTGGAGTGAGGAGCAGAGGAACCCATGAGGCAGGTAAACGACCGGCGATCAGCTTGCTTGGAAGAGACGGAAAAAGCCCTACATATCTAAGGGACAAAGTCAACAAAGTCAAATGGTATGTGAAGTAATGTGTCCTTAAAACAGATTAATGAAGACTCTGGGAGACCGTTCTGGGGTGAGTGCTTTGGTTCAGTAGACAAGGTTACAGACTATGCTGGGGTAGGTGCTCAGGTTCAGTAGAAAAGGTTTGAGGTTACAGGCCATGCTGGGGTGAGTGCTCAGGTTCAGTAGACAAGGTTTCAGGCTACAGGCCATGCTGGGGTGAGTGCTCAGGTTCAGTAGACAAGGTTACAGGTTACAGATATGCTGGGGTGAGTGCTCAGGTTCAGTAGACAAGGTTACAGGTTACAGATGGTGCTGGGGTGAGTGCTCAGGTTCAGTAGAAAAGGTTACAGGTGACAAACGGTGCTCGGGTGAGTGCTCAGGTTCAGTAGACAAGGTTACAGGTAAGTTATTTTGGTATAAGACACAAGAGACATCCACCCGCACCCTTTCTCACCGGCACTCAGCTCTCAACTGACATTCAGGGAGCACTCAGGGGCAATCCCACATCAACATTGTATTGTATTGTATTGTATTTTATTCATATAGCACGCCAAGTTCTGAGGCAACTGGGCACATTTCTTAGGTACATATAGAGAAGCATATTTATAGTAACAGGCATAGTAATTCACACAATTTACAAGCAGGGTATTTACCCAGTCTACAAAAAGCACAGTGTATTTACACAACATGGACAATTGGAAAAGGGAATATTCACAGGGAGATTCAGGTGTACAGGGACCGGCAACAAAGGGGTTAGTTTTCATTCATGGAATTTGTGGAAGGAGGGTTCTAGTCTGATGTTAGGAGGTAGTGCATTCCAGGTTTTGGCTGCGAGGACTAGGAAGCTTTTGCCCCCTGCTTTTTGCAATTTGAACCTAGGTATGATGAGGTAATTTGAGTGGGAAGATCTGGTTTGTCTTACTGAAGTGTTGTTAGAATTTGTTGCAGAGGTATTTAGGTGCTTAATTATGTATACATTTGTATATGAGCAAACAAGTCTTGAATTTGATTCTTTGGTTAATTGAGAGCCAGCAAACACTATGTCGCATCTCTGAGATGTGCAGTTTTCTGGGGAAGTTGGTTGGTGCTCTGAGTGCGCTACTTTGATAGATCTGTAGTTTGCGTAGATTGTGCTGACTTGTGCCCAGGCATAGTGCATTGCAGTAGTCTAGCTTGGTTATTACAAGTGCTGTGGCCAGGGTGATACAATTGTCAGATGTCAGGAAGGGTTTGCAAGCGTTCATGAGCTTGCAAGTGTAAGCAGTAGTAGATGCTGTGGCATTGATTTGTCTTCCTAGCGAGAGGGTGGAGTTGATGTACATACTTAGCGTTTTGATGTCTTTTGAGACTTTGATATTATTGCCGTCAATATTGAAGGTGTTAAATATGTTCTCAAGTTTATGGAGTCTGGCTTGGGTTCCCACTAGGAGAAGCTCCGTCTTGTCGTCATTGAGGCAGAGACCGTGTTGCGGCATCCATGCTTGGATGATGAAATACATGTCGTTAAATCGTTGTGAGTCTGTGTCGTGGTTGCCTGTGATGTGTATGAGAATTTGTGTGTCGTCGGCGTGATTAGTGTAAGAGATGCCCAGATGGTCAAGTTTGTCAAATAGAGGCTTTGTGAATATGTTGTAGAGTGTGGGGGGACACAAGAGCCTTGTGGGACCCCACATGCGAAAGTCGATGGGGATGCAGAAGCTGTTGGTGCAAACACACTAGTTGTTCTATTGTTCAGAAATGATTGGATCCAGGTAATTGCATCATTGGAAAAATGGGATGTTGAGGAGAGATGGTTACAGAGGGTTTCATGGCTGACAAGGTCAAACGCCGCTGATAAATCTATCAAGAGAAGGAGGGAAAGGTTTCCTGAGTCCTTAATATTCTCAATTTGGGTTACTAGATCTATCAGGGCTGTTTCGGTGCCGTGCCTAGGTCAGAATCTGGATTGGCGTTGCCCTAGCAAGTTATTGCTTTCCAGGTGGTGCTGGATCTGCAGATAGGCTGCTCTATCGATGATCCTCAGAAGAAAAGGTACCGTGGTGATTGGTCTGTAGTTAGATTGATTATTGGGGTCTAGTGATGGTTTCTTGAGAAGTGGCATAACCCATGCATCCTTAAGGTTGGCAAGGATTGTGTTGGACTTGAAGGAGGTGTTGATTAGAGAGGTGATAAACAGAGCAATCTCCTTTGCTGTTTCTTTTATGATAGGTGCGGGGCAGATGTTGCCCATGTATCTGGATGGTTTTAGGCTTAGTATTATTTCTTCTTCTTCTTTGACGGTAAGTGGGGAGAATTTGAATACGTTGAGTTGGTCAGGAAGTGGTGTGGGTATTGTAAGTGAGGGAGGGTTGTTAATTAGGTTCACCTTTTTAGTCTACATTTTTTTTGTAGGAGCTCAATTCTGTCTGACAACACTTTTTTTAATGTTCTGACATCAAGGTGGAGTCCTTAGTGCAGGTAGTAGGCAGGGATGTTGGTGATTCAAACTCTCTGAGTATGTTAAAAGTTCCTTGGTATTTAATTGGCTTCGTGAATACGGTTGTTATAGGAGTCAGATTTAGCTAAGAAGATGGCAGATTTGTATGTAGCAGAAGCTGTTAAGAAGTTTTCTGTGTTAAGAGCTGATGGGACGTTTTTCCATCTAGTTTCAGCCGCTCTTTTGTTTTTTCGCAATGTTCTCAGTTGTGAGGTGTACTTAAGTGGGCAAGGGGTTTGGCTTTGGAAAGCTTTTGAGGTGCTATTTTGTCGATGAAATTTAGAAGGGTAGTATTGTAGAGGTTAACCAGATGAGTAGGATCCTCGTTGGGCTCGAAGGCAGTATCCACCTGAAGGAGCGGTTGCAGAAACAGGAGTAACTTGGGGGCTGTTATGTTCCAAGTATTCCTCACCAATCTAGTAGGGGCTAAGGTTTTCTCTTGGTTAGGGTTGTTTCTGGGAAGGGAGAAGAGTTTGGCATGATGGTCAGTCCAGGCGAGAGGATGGTTAGATGTGATAGTAGTGTAACAATTGCAGTCAGCAATCCAATCTAGTTATCTCCCTTTGGAGTGTGTAGATTGTCCGAGTCATTGAGTGAGGCCTAGTTCAGCTATGCTATTGCTAATCGCCAGTGCGTTCTTATCGTTGGTGTCATATAGCTCAAGGTTAAAGTCTCTTAGGAGGAGGGTTTGTGAGGTTGGTTTAGCATTGTTGGTCAGCAGTAGTGATGTCTTCTTCAAAGGAAGAGAGTGGGCCAGGGGGTCTGTAAATCAAATGGACTGTGATGGTTTGCAAGGGTGATAAAGGCAATTTGACTGATAGGTTTTCTGTGGATGGGAGTGTTTGGCTGGAAACCTGCCTGAGGCCCAGGGAGGATTTAGTGATAACGGCGATGCTGCCACTTTTGGAAGAAGTTCTCTCTTGCCTGATAATAGTCCATTGATCTGGGATAGCTGGAGATAGGAGGGGACCTGAGGCAGGTTGGAGCCACGTCTCTGTGATGGCTAGGAGGTCTAGGTCGTTGGCTAGTATGAGGTTGTTGATATCAAGCGCTGGCTGTTAGTGACCTGGCGTTGATGAGTCCCTCTTTCAAGGTGGATGTAATGTTTGTCTGTGACGATTGGTGGCTGATGTTTTTGGCTGGAGTACTAGGGATGGGATGTGGGTTGCTTGAGATGTTAGCCTTATTATGGTCTACGTTATGGAGATGCCGCGGGGAGAGGTTGGACGGTGGCTTGAGATGTCTTTTGATGAATCTGTGTCCTAGTCTTGGTCCATTCAGCTCAGTGTCTGGTTGTAGTAGGGCAAGGTATATTAGGTGTAGGTTTCCGGGTGACAAAGTTTATCCATTGTTCTGTTGTGAGGCTTTGGCCTTGGCAAAAGGTACTAGTTGTGGGTTTTATAATGGTTTGTTCAAAGTCTGGTAGGAAGTCAGTGGGCTTGATGTTGGCTGAGCAAGGCAATGAAGTAGCCATAGATAAGGTACCCGCTGCATTCTGTCTCCCTAGACAGGCAAATGTCTTTAGCTTGTTCCATAAGTGGGCTGCTGCAGGCTTGGTTATCCATAGTGTTTGGGGGACGCTTGCATGTGTATAGGTAAGGTAGTAGATTGTAAGTCATCAGGCAGGGCAATATCTTGACTGAGATGGTAGGCAGTAGGGCCATGGGGTAGGTTGTCTGGGGCGTCGGTGCAGCGGGTAAATGAAGAATCTCGGGCAACCTGAGATGGTTGTATTGTTGATGCTAGATAGGACGGTGATGTTATTAAATGAGTTAAGTGAATATCAGCGTTGGCTGCTGTGAGTGTGTATCGTGTGTTTTTCAATAAAAACAAAGTTTACATGGGGATGTCGATCTTGGAGAAATAAAGCGGGCCAGTGGGTGAATAGGGCAATTGGCAAGTAACGGCGGTTATAGAGCACTTAGTAATGTTTAGACATACATATGGGGATACATACAAATTGGCAAGAAATTGGTAAAGAACGATTGGTAAAGAACAATTGGTAAAGAACATTCCACACATCAACATTCCACAGGCAGCTCACAACAGTGCGCACCAAATCTCATGCTCCGCTCCTGCAACAAGAGCAGCATGTGGCCCCCCCACTTCAAGCATCCAGTGCAACGAGGAATCATTCCGGGTCTGATGGCCAGGTTCTGGAACTCTTTGAACTCACTACCAGAAGGGATATGCCTTACTAGTGATCTGCTGCCTGTTAGACTTAAAGTAAAACACTCTTGTTTGACATATCCCGGACCCTTCTTTGATCTGTAAGTAAAAATGAAATCAAAATGATCAGCTTGTACTAGTGAAAACAGCCCATGTCCCAAGCAGCGATTGGGTCCACACGCCTGCCCCAGATACACACGAATGGCATCTCCCTCTAGTGTGGTGACCTTATTCCTGAGAGAGGCACTTTTTTGAAGCATACATATTCAACACTAGGCTAGTACAAAGCTGTGAAATGAAGTAGCACGTTTCTTGAGCATAACGCAGGC
Source organism: Ambystoma mexicanum (assembly GCF_040938575.1). NCBI lineage: Eukaryota > Metazoa > Chordata > Amphibia > Caudata > Ambystomatidae > Ambystoma > Ambystoma mexicanum. The sequence continues at coordinate 1,419,727,494 of NC_090934.1, read as the reverse complement.
TGATGCACACGTTACAACATAGTAAGGTCCTTGCCATTGCTACTAAGCCCTTCATGCAGCCCTAGGCCTGCGCTGCACTGATCATATCCAAGCTTCCTGACGCAACGTCCACTGGCTCCCCATCAAAGCCTGCATTGAACTTAAAATTCTGTCCTTCGCACACCAATGTCTGTACAAAGAAGCTCAAATGTATCTTCACAACTGCAGCGCCTCAAAACCCCTTGGGCGCCAATTACGATCGTCGGCCAGTTTGACCCTAGCCACCTCACCATTCAAATGAAAGAGAGTGGGAGGCATCAGCTTCTGTGTTACCACACCCTCCCTCTGGAACTCTCTGCCACCTCATGTCAGAAACAAATGTTCTTATCTCTCTTTCAGAAAACCTGTGAAAACCCGGTTATTTAACAAATAGGACAGATGCCAAAATTTATCGTGTATCTCTGGCTTACCTTCTCATGTATCCTGTACAAACGCTGTGATACCTCTGGGTCTGGGCGTTACATAAATGTTATAAATAAATAGAAAATAAAACACTAGCGAACAGGAGCACCCTGAGAGTCTGCTTTACAAGCAGCGTGTTCGCAGAACTCTTCATTGTCATTAGTTAGGCTTCTCGACTTCCTTTAGAATAAGGTCCTTGAAGGTCTTTGTCTTTGTCACTCACTTTCAGTTCTGTGTCTCTATACCCACCTCAGAATAGTGTTCTTCCATTCTTGGGCTCTTGCAATTGACACTACACTGTGCCCAGCTGTGCCCTGCTGACCTATTCTTCTTTAACCTTTGTTTGCTCCACTCCTCCATCAGCTTCTGCCATCTCTTAAGTTACAGGGTTTCCGGGCGAGCAATCATTCAAGAAAAAGAAAAATACATTGATTTTACCGATGTATAAACCAGGGGTGTGCAACCTTTGGCTCTAAATAGGTTTCAGACTACAACTCTCATGATCCCACACCATTGACTATTCTGGCTAGGTATGATGGGATGTGTAGTCCATAACCTCTGGAGAGCCAAAGGTTGCAGACCCCTGCTATAACCATTCATCTGAAGATCCCAAGGTGTCCCACCATGTCAATTGGAAGATTAAAATGTATTTGCTGGTAGCATGAAGCTAAGGCAAACTAAAGCAGCAGGACTACAGCTGAAGTACAAAGTAAGCATGAAAGGCTTAGAACAAGGGAAGGCCATCTAAGAAGCAGCCATGATAACACCCTGCATGTGTGACAGAGACAGGAAACTATCAGGAAAGACTTTTAGCAACAGGAAATGGGGTTTAAATAGTTCATTTCAGAAGCTTGTGGTGAAGATGCAATAGCTGTTCCAGAACCCGACCACACCCCTCTCTGCATGTCACAAAGAAAGCAACATGGCGGAGTGCGGATGTGGTGGCGAAGCACTGACTGCCAAGCACAAGAGAAAAACAGCATGGAAAACAAGACAATGTTGTAAACCATGTGGAGGCAGGCGCAAATTCTGTCTTCAGGATCTTTCAATCAAAACAGTCCAAATTTGGTTGCGTTCGGTTATGAGGAAGCACAAAGACCGGTCATATGACACCCTCACTCACTCATACAGCCATTCTCAGTCATTCACACGCGCCCGCCAGAACACTTCACCCATGCAACTAACACACATTCATATAAACATGAACACAAGCAGACCCTCACCCACACAGCCTCTCCCAATTATTCACAAGACACCCACCAGAACACTTAATTCACACACATACACTCTGTCACTCACATGCACAAACACTTTAAAAATAAGACCTCTCCCCTCTCACAAACACACATACAATCAACACTCACACAAACACACAGATACTGAATATTTGCTTTTTTAAATTTTAACAATTCACCTGAACGGGCCACGGCAGTGATCTTCTCTCATTGGCATTCGCGTTCTCCCTCTTCCTCCAGACGTTATCATGTTGATGGAAAAGGGCAGGGGGGTCTTCCTAATGCCTTTCACAGAGCTTTACATAAGTGATGGTATGGACATTTAATTTGCTGGCCTCCACCCACCTAAAGTGCTGTGTGGGTTATAAGGGACACCACCAGTCTTTGCATCTGCAAAGCATTAAATGTTTTGAGATTTTTTGCAAATGCAAATACTGAATTTAACATATTATGGAGCCAGTTACAAATATTTGCTCCATGATGCAAGAACCCTTTCTTTTTTCTGAGTTTCTTTAGGGGACCTGGAGGGTTTGAAAAATTAAGGGATGGCATTGCCTTAGCACCCCCTTTGGGGGAGCCCCCAATGACTCCCTTCTATACACATGAAGACCGCAACCAGGAGAAAAGATCAGGACTAAATAAAGATGCCCACACTGGAGAGCAGCCAGTAGGGGGTCGTGGAAAGGAGGCAGGAAAAACCAATGGGAGATTTTTCATAACTGGAGGGTGGAAATGGAGGTGAACAAGCACATGGAAAACCATATATATTTTTTTTTTTTTTTTAATTTATTTTGGTTGGTCAAATTAATTTAACCTTTCAAAACAAAACTTTTCTAAAAAAAAATTAATACATTAAAATACATTGTTTCCATTTACAATGAGCATAATTTACATTCTCATCACAAATTCTCAAAATACATAGATGAACAATAATTTCAGTTCAGTGAGAATAAGAGTCCTAAAGATTCTAAATTATCATCATAAAATAGTCCTATTTACAGTGACAATAATTAATCAATTCAATTCATCAGAAGCCACACACCGTAGAGTTCAATTTTTGGTGAATTTGCATTACTATAACATGATGTTTTAGCATTGGTACGTAATTGTAGATTCAGCTGGATGCAGTATTGCTTTTAAAAACTGCATTGTGGCTATTCTTATTGAGATTTTTGATGTGGCAAACAATTCATACCATAACTCATCATTAGAACGAGATAAATAGTGTGATTGGGTGAGTTTATGGATAATCGTTTCTCTTTGTGTTTCTAAACCAGAACATACAATCAATAGGTGTTTAAGAGTCTCTTCCATCTCAACAAGTTTACAAAATCGGCAATGTGCAACTTCTGCCTTGATTAGACCTCTTCTCAACAGAATTTGATTTGTAGGCCACAGATTTAATCGAAATCTTAAAATTTGATTTCTCAGTATCACTGAGGGACATTTCAGTAGATAATCGGCCGCCTTTCGAAATTTCTTATGACCGAATAATGCTCTGTCAAAGTCCTTTAATGCTAAACATTTTTGTTGTGTGTTTTGCCAGTCAAATGTATACAATTTCAATTTGGCCCTGTTCGGGATCTGGAGTAACAGTTCTAATGATATATTCGCTTCACTCAGATCATTGAACACTGAGGTTCTCCAATTCCTTGGAAATGGATGTTGAGAGCATAGCAAATAGTCTGCCAGTGCTGTTAGCACATTGTTCGTAGTTATTCCTAAGATACATTTCCGTAAAAGATTACATCTTTTCCAGACTGCTTGAATGTGCATCGAGAGAGTGCCCAATTCAAATCGCAAAAGAGCATTTGGTGTCGAACTCGGCAAATTTAGGTTTTTTTTCCAAAATTGAGCTTCAATTCTGTCCCAGTATTCTCGTTTTTGAGGTGTCCACGTTTCAGCCCCATAAGTCATAATGGGAATTACTTTCTGTAGATAGAATATGAGAACATGAGAGCAAGAGAATTTGCCAAATTTGGCTAAAAGTATTTTGGCCTGCGAGATCAGAGATGACAATTTTCTACTCAAACTACTTTGTTCAGGTTTGTTTGCAATGGAGTTACTAAACATTACACCGAGATATTTGTATTCATCAACTATCAATAGTTTTTGATTAAACAAAACCCAATTATTATGTTTCTGAGGTTTCAGTTGATTATTTCTTAGTTCCATAACTTGGGTTTTTTCCAAATTAATTGTCATGTTATTCTTAACAACAAAGCATTCTAGCTGATTAAGAAGTGATTGAAGTCCACTCGGTGTTTGTGAAATAAGGACCAAATCATCCGCATAGAGAAGCCATGCGATGGTTTGCTTGCCAAGTTTAGGTGCATCATTAATTACCTTCACCAGTTCTACGCCTATGTCAAGAATGAACATATTAAACAATGTAGAGGCAAGAATACAGCCTTGTTTTAGGCCGCGTTTAGTGTGAATGGTTTTAGATAGCAACCCGTCGAGATTCAATTTCACTTGCATAGTTGTATCAGAATGTAACAGTTTTATTAGTGAAATAAGTGTTGACGGGCAGCCAAAATTCGACATTTTATCAAATAATAGTTGTCGATCAACTGAATCGAAAGCGACTCGAAAGTCGACAAATGCCAAGTATAAAGCTTGTTTTTTCCATGCATGGGCTGCTTTAATGGCATTAAGTATGGTTATGTTGATGGCAGTGCCTAGCCCCGCAACAAATCCAGTCTGAAAGGGGTCACGTCTGTTTTCATTATTTAACCAGGAATTAAGATCCCGCAGAATAATTCTGGAAAAAATTTTCCCAGGTGCGTCCAGCAATGCTATTGGACGATAGCTTGCTGGATTTGTGCGATCACCTTTTTTATAAATGGGGACTATCACAGCTTTACACCAAGACGGAGGAACGCTTTGTTTCACCAGAATGGAAAGAAAAATTGCATATAAAGCTTTGGCCCATAGAATCGGGTTCTGTTTTAGAGTGTAATTTGACAGACTGTCAGGACCCGGGGCTCTAGATGAACTTGCCTTATTAATATAGAATAGAATATCGTATATGTCAAACTGTAAAGAGAAAGGGTAACCTTCAAATCTCGGTAGCTCTTGTTTGCTGTTGCTTGATGGTATATCATACATGCTCGTGAAATATTCAACCCAGCATTCCTCTGGCACTCCATTAATTTGAGATGAAAGTTGTGAGCATGTCGTGCCAGAGTTAATTAATCTCCAAATTTGCGAAGTATTTTTTTTCTCAGCTACTCGAAGCCATTGTTCACCATCCTTTTGAAACATACTTGCTTTATATGCTCTTATCCAATTTTTATAATCAGTTTTTATTTTACGTAGAGCTAAATCGCGATATTTCTGCGGTAGAAGCAAGGATTGTCTTTTTTGTTTTCGAAATAAAGATTTCCTAATTCTAATTGATTGATCATGGGTTGAACGAATGTTATTGTTCATTTTATGCGCAATTGTGCAAGAAGAAGCAAAGAGGTGCATTTTGTCATAGTATTCTAATGGAGTAGATGTTTTCTCTGATAGGAGATGATAATCATTAATCAGATCTTCACCCAGCGCTTCTAAGTCAGGATTCGTCCAGTATAGCCTATTTAGCTGTGTATTGATCTTCAAATTTTTTAGTTGTCGTTGATGGGTCTGCAAATTACTCTGAGTATGGACAGAGAATTCAATCGTCAGCATCATATGATCACTATCCTCGGACAGTAGAACAAGAAATTTAGATATCTGGTTAAATAATACTCTGTCTACATAGACATAATCGATAGTTGCTTTGTGTTGTCCGCTAGACCAAGTGTAAGAAGGTGGAATATCAGTTTTAGAAGCACCGTTCAACAATAACAAATCCCAGGTTTCTATAAACGAAAGCCACTGAGAGGCCCGTTCCGAATTTCCTTTTTTAGATGTCATAAAAAGGTGAATATTCAGATCTCCAGCCAAAAGTATGTGCATAATATTGGGAATAGCAGCAATGCTTTCCATGATGGCATTGAGATCTTTTAGGAAGTTAGATGTTAAAATAGCTACAGGATTCCAATACAAGTTAATGATTGCAAATTTTATATCTTGAATTAGAATTACAGACCATTGCATATAGGAATTCGGAGAGGGACAATCAGTTACATTAGTTACAGTTGAGATATCAGAAATTATTGTTAGACCAGACATTGGTCTACCTTTCAGTCCTTTAATTGCAGGAGTCAGATGTATGTGATGATTATCCCATGATGGGGAAATCGTAAGCCAGGTCTCTTGCAGCAACACTATATCAAAGTTTGATAATTTGGATTTTGGGTTGTTAAATAAGTGCTTATGTCCTCTGGTGTTCCAACTCAAAATTCTAATTTTGTGTGTGAGAGGGCATGACTCATCAAAATCTAGTTATGCATTTTTACAACAACAACAACTATTCGCTTGGATTGCAGAGGATGTACTTTCGTTTGTCAGAGTTGGAGGATTAGGTCCCGCAGTTCTTACTCTTTCTATAAGTTGCAAGTCTTCAGTTGGGTGATTCTCACCATTGGTGGGGATTAATTTAAATCCTAGTTCGAAGAGCGCCAGCCTTGCGGACCATATGATTTTAAAAATGGCCCGAGATCTAATCCACAGACATGAAACAGTCAAATCGTTTTCATCAGGGAATTCAATCCTATCAATGTCTCCAGAGGCAAGACTCTCCAACATTGGAATATCAGAGAATATTTCCATGATGCTACCTCTGTTCATAGTATAGTTTGGAAAGGAACCACCCCGACAACTAAGAAAAATCGAATATAGGTGAGGAGATTTTTTATTTCCATTACCCGAAGTCATTCCGACCATTTTCTTTGTACGAGGGGTTTCTTGCATAGAGTTTGTTTTCTCAATTGCTGCTGGTAATTGAAATGAAACATTTCTGACATTGATTTTCTGATCTGTAGTTAATAAAAGATCAGATTTATAATCACAAGTTGACACTTTCATAGCAGATTTAAGAGTCTTTTGTTCAATGGTTAGGGCCACTAAACAATCCCTAATCGAAGATAGAATCTCAATTTGCACATTTGCCTGTGGTGCCAGATCTGCTGACATGTTGGAGGGAACCTTTGTACCTATTCCAACTATATCATCACAGAGTGGCAAGGCAGGTGTGCAACCAGCCGTTTCAGAGCACAGAATTGGACTATTATTCAGAACAGGGTTAGATTTCAACAACGGGTGTGATAGAGTCGTGCTTGGTCGATGTTGAGACATGTAATCATCTACAGCTTTCCTGATTTCCGCACCAGTGAATAAGGATTCTTGGCGATCAGAGTTGTTTTCTGTATCAGGCTTGTTTGATTTTATTAGATGACCCTCAGCAGGTAAATCTACACACTCATTATCGCAACCTTCCACCACCTTAACCAATTCGTCTAATGGTGAGTGATTTAGATCTATCTGGGAGTCTCTCCTTTTGTCGTTAGTAGATCTATTTTTCTCCTGTGCTAGACTAATATATTTTTTAGATATAGCATTAGAGGCCAATCTTAAACCACTCGTTGATTTAGAGAGAGACTTAATTAACTGTTTGGTCTGACCATTTGATGATATCTTTTTAGACTTTTGGTTTTTTGTTTTCTTCACATTTACAATAGGTTCAGATTTTTGTTTCTTTACATTTTTGTCAAAAATCGTATAGGTTTCCTTTTGTACTTGTACATTTCCAACAGTGGGGGTTATCTTTGTAGAAGATGGTATACATGATTCATCAATAGATGGTACTATAGAAAGTACTTTAGGAGAGGGCGTCAGAGGTAATTCTTCGTAGGATTTCGTGAGCCTCGGGGGCACTTCAGCCAAACCCCTCAGTGGAATCTCTCGAATGATGCCCTCTACAAAAGGTACAGCAGTTTTTGGAGTTGGTACAGATTTGTCAGTTAGATATTGACTGTTTGGAGGACCAAATTGATCGGTAACTCTTTTGAGTGAGGATAGAAGCTCAGGTATTTGATTAAGTGCTAATAATGCAGCTCTTTCCTCAAGCATTTGCCTCAGGGTCAAGGGGTCAGCACTCGATCGTTGCCAATTAGCATTGTTTTTAAAGTTTTCCAGAATCAAGTTTACTTTCGTGTCAAGAACTTCAAATAGTTTTGCAAGAGATGTTATAGCAATATTCATCATTTCTAAAGTTATTACTGGAGATTTATTCGAGAGTGACTCTCTGATCTTAGCAGAGTTGGCTCGGTCCGGCCTTCTTGGGGTCGGAGGTATAAATGAGATGGAAGTTTCAGTTTCAGAAGTACTTTGGTTCTGAAATAAGACAGGAGATTTGGAAAGATCATGGCTGTCTTCCTTGGCCGAGAAGCGTGAATGCAACGAAAAAAGATCAATTACAGCATCATCCACTTCATTGATGTTGCTTTTCGATTTGTCCAATATATTTGGGACAGTGCCTGTGCGGGCATTTTGCAGTATCATAGTATCTGATAAGGAAATATTGCATGGTTGCTCGCAGCCTTTGTTACTAACATTAGCGTCTAAAGCTGTGGGAGAGCTCATTAGAGGTTGTTTATTGGTTAAGCATTCATGATTAGTAAGTAGAGGTTGAGCCTCGACATTTGAGACGCTTAGATTGACTATTTCAGGCATTACCGCCATCGAACAACTAACATGCAATGCTCTAAAGCCAAAATCTCGAATGTCACCAGTGTTAAAGCGGGTGCGACTCTTCCCAACTCGTTTGTCCGATTGAGGTCCTTTGGTAGTGGGGCGAACTGATTTCGGAGTTGAGAGAGGGCTAACTTTATGCGATAAATCACATAATGCACGTAGCCGAGAGGGACATGGCATATCCGTGTGTAAGTTATAAATCTTACCCCTTTTGTCATTCATAATCAAAAGTATGTTAGGCGCTATATGAGTAATAAATTAAAGTGTATACTTATTTGTGTACTGTTCACTAGTTCAGTTACAGTTTTTGAAAATAAAAAGAAACCAGAATTGTTTAGCGCATTAAAACACTTAAATCACTCAGATGAAAATAAAAATAAAAAACATGGATGAAACAACATAGCGTAAATGTACCTGGAATTTAAAAATAGAAAAAAAAGAAAAAGGAAATTGGTTTGATTTATAATAGCCCTCCCCGTAAGCCGCGACGCAGCGGCGAAGCGGCAAAGCGGGACTTTCAGGGGCTTCCACGGGTGCGCGCGCGCGGTGCGCGCGCGAACAGCGTTAAATAGGCACGCCCACTAAAGTTGGTTGCAGTGCCTAAACAAGAGAAAACAAAAATATAAGTATCTTTTTTTATAATGATAATATCAGTCTCTGTCCTTCTTAAAGTCTTTATGTTCACCTTGTGGAGGCTGTAGTTAGGAGACAAAAATAGCCAAGAGTTCAGCAGGATCCGAAGAGCGTTCCGCGGCAAAGCGGGACTTTCAGGGGCTTCCACGGGTGCGCCATATTGAGAACCAGAAGTGTGATACTTAGGAATAACAAGAACCATGACATGAAACCAGGAAAGTGGAAGCTCCCCAGATTGTAAGAAAATGGAAAGGAAGCAAGAGATTGGCAGAATCATGGCGCAAAATGCTGGAATGGTTCCTTGCTGTGTTTATATATGAAGTATTTTTTCTCCATTTATGAACAGAAAGTGTGTGACTTTACTGCATTAAAACATAAATGTATCTGACCAAACTCTGCAATAAAATGAAATGTGGAGCCTGTGAAATTCGGAGCAACACTTCAGATAAATCAATAATATCACTTGTCCTTGAAAATAGTGTGGGGCAAAATGCAGGAGAGGCAAAGAACGGGCACCTGCTTCTACATCATCTGGAAAAACTCTGCCAATTATGTAAAGAGAGCCTAGTTTAAATACTAAAATACCTATTCTAAAAAACATGCATCATTCACAACGATGCCCTCTTACACGTACCTTTGGGCGATGCATATTTTGGGATAATGCGGTTCCTGTGATATATTTGAATACTGGTTTCAAACAAATCAGAAACTAAATTGAAACACAACAGAATTTACATGTAATGTTGCAAAAAATCCTATGTGGAAAATAAAAAAAAACGTCCCCAATAAATAATCATTAATTTGATAATGTGGCAAAATAGACATTAGTCTCAATTAATACAAAAAACATTATTCCCATTTTGAATAACAAAATACATCTGCGACAACAAAAATACAAATCATATTCATTCATCTGCACTCATAAGTTTCATATTACAAAACAAATCAATACTTAAGTTAAAAAAAAACACACAATTGTTTACCAAACAAAGAAACAAGTAGGCTTAAGAAATACATGATAAATAGTTGGGGAGTCAGCCTCCAATTTGTTCATCTATAATCCAAGACCATTTCTTTTTTTGAAAATGTAAGTGATGTCCGACATGACAAGTTCCAACCTCTAGGGTGTGCCATATTTCGTTTCACACATGATCTTTCTCACCAATATAATAAGTGCATGGTCAGCAAGATTGCATCTTGAATAAGAAAGAAAAAGCACAGTTTGAATAGAGAAGTACCCCATGGTGCAGGCCAATCTCTTCAATCATCCATCGATCTATAATTATGCAAGCAGTCTTAAATTGCTTATGAAGAGTTCATTTCTGAAACAGAACACCAGTGTCTTAGAAATGACTTAAAAAGTGACAAAGAACATACCCATTCCAGTTGGTTTGTGAAAAGATCCCTTTGGGATAACAGGGCTGCTGTCCATAGCCAAGACATCTGTAGTTACAATCGTGTGACACACATATTGACTGTACCTTCTGGACACAGAAATGAACACTGAGCATATAGTATAAAGATTGAATACTTGTAAAGCAGTGCTGATTTGTGTTTTAGTGTGAATGTGATTTGAGTGCAGGTGAATGCATGTGAATTATTTTTGTTTATTGAATTAAAGATTATTGGAAACTTTTTTTGCACATTGCTTTTTTTGCAACATTACATGCACATTGTGGTGTGCGTTACATTCAGGTTCTGTTTAGGTTAAAATTGGTTTTCAAATATATCTTATGAACCTCATTATCCTAAAATAGTTTAAAACCACATTAGCCAATGTATTCACCTGTAATTTATAAACCAACATGCCATGTGTTTTCAAATGGAGCACATCTTTATGATAATGTTGATTTTTATATTGCAATATATTTCATTCAATGCATGTGACACGATGTTCAATGTGCACAGTACATTCGTTTCTACAACAGCAGTCAGATTACTAAATATGCCAATTCCTTAAGTAGGTGTAAGAAACCGCTATGATAGAGCTGAATGGCCCAAAACGTATTTTAAATGCATCATACAGTTATTGCCTACCTGTGAAACTATTAGAAATGATCTAGCGAATACAGCACTATTTAATTTGTATTGACAAATAGCCTTGGCTTCGCATTACCTTGGTTTTAGCTTGGGTTTGAATCAGACCCATGACATCAGGTCAAACATGTAATTGAATTTCATATTTTCAAAGGGGTAGGGGTGTTTAGGTGGTCATGAGTTAAGGTAATCTGGACAAATAGACATTCTATACAGCAAGCAACAAAATATATTAGGCCTATCCCAACAATTACATCACATGTGTGCATGGCTTACAAAAATACAGATAATACCTTTAAATAAATTAAAAGTGGTCCTGAGCTGATAAGATCTTAGTTGACCACATGATGGAGAGGCCTATTTTCCAGATCTAGCGATTCAAAGGCAAATCATGCATTTAAAGTGTCCTCTTTGACATACACCTATCTATTAAAACCCACTGTCTGCAGAGTTGATGGAAAACTGAGAGCTGCTCACATGATCCATTATAATGACATAGATCTTCAGGTCATAGTTCAAAAGAAATAAAGTGGACAATTTAAATCAGTATTGTTTTTACATTTAATGAATGATTTTGGCTATATCATTACAAGGAATAGGTTTAGAAACAAAGGTCCTGATCATGGGATGGGTGGAGCGGTAGAAATGTGGGGGTTAAGTTGAAAGATTCACCTCCAGCTTTTAGCTGGAGGTAAATCTCCTGATTTACCACCCATTTTCGGCACATTCACTGTGCTGCCATGGTAAATGTGCAAAAAATGCCCCATAGTGTACAATGGGCTCTTAGAAAATGGGGATTAACAGCTTGCTGCAACTCGGGACTGGTGCTAAAAGTGGCAAACTGAGTTGCGGTTGCTATTTGCATTGGGTGGTATCCTGGTGGAATTACTGCCAGGATACTGCCCAATTTATGATTAGGCCCAAAATGACAATTGTTCTAAAACCATGAGAGTCTCTCAGACAAGATGAGATTAAATATGACATGTTCATATTTATCAATATTTGAAGAATTATATAAACTTTAATAATTCTGTCAAAATTCATCTCACAAACTTACGTTTCATATGCCTGAATTTAGCTTGGCACATTTGGCACATCTAAACATCCATATCACATTGATGGGACATATTCCTCCTGGCAGACATGGAAGAAAATATCCTGTCACATGTGCAAAATGATGATTTACCTATGAAAGTAATGGGTGTATTCTCTGGGAGTGTCAACCTGCTAAGCAAGCCGATAGAAGATTTTACATATCAGAAATTCTGATGTCAATATGTCATAGTGTGGAAAATGAGAGGGTATTTAAGTTAAAACTCCCATGAAGTGGAAAGAGAGCTTTGGGATTTTGAAGGATGCAGAAAGGAAAACCTCTATCCAACTACATGAGCACTGAGCTGGGGTAAGACCTGGAAAAAGAAGAGCACATTGGCCTTGTCCAAGAGGAAGCCTGAAGCACATTTTACCCAAGGCAGACCTGATTCCCTCAGGTGGACAAAAGCAAACAATGGATTGGCCTAACAGACCTGAAGGTTACCCAAACGATGTGAGAGTCCATGCAGGCTCCATGCCTTACAATAATTATCTAAAACTGAGTATAAAAAGTCCCAAAGTAATTAGATATATGCCCTGTATAATATGTTCTCTTCTGAGACACTTGATTGAGTGGAACTTGAAGGAAGTGTCATTAAGAAAGGAATTGGTTCAAAATAGAATGCCTCAGCAGTGTAGTGTGAAATGTATATTGCGTTATCACTATATTCAAACCCAAGTGAGATTTGATTTAGGGTGGAATAAATAGCGTTTTCCTGCACATAGCACAGTGGGTGTCATTACGAGTTGGGCGGTTTGGTAAAAATGTGGTAGTAAGAGCATTACCACCACATGTGCACACTGCCCAATTATGAGTATGGTGGAAAGTTGGAGAATTTACTTCCAGCTACAAGCTGGAGGTAAATCTGCTGACATTCCACCCATTTTCAACACAAATACTGTTGTGCAATTACTGCCACAGTAATTGCGCCAAAAATGCCTCATTGAGTACGATGGACTAATAATAAAATGGGAATTTACACCGCCAATTGTTATTTGGCGATAACAGGAATTGCGTGGGCAGTATTTTGCCTAATTTACTGCTGGAATACTGACCAACTTGTGAGGAGGCCCACCGTGACTCCTAATCTATAACCAATTGAGTGTCAGTAGACTGTTATAGCATGTTAATTTGAAATTGATTCTGATTTCTGAGCATATTGAATGCCAAATTAAGATTAATTTAAACTAGACCCCTATAGCATGTCTGCCTAGTGTGTGCAGTTCATTGTGGACAAAGCCAAGTAAATTGCACATGAGTATTTTCACAGGTAGGGTCCACATCTGGGGCTATAAGTGAGGCACACGGTTCATAGTCTGACAGTGAATTTATAAACCAAGACCTGTGAATGCTTAGTAATTTAAAAAGGGGATATTAGGATGAAAGGGAGCATATCTGAATTATTTCCATTCCACTAGAGAATGGTACAATGTCAAATGGAAAGTCACATTTCGCCAACAATATTGTGCTGAAGTGAGAAGACCCTGAATATGATACACCCTAATCTTCCTAGGAAATAGGGGATAGTTGTTGTCCTTTCAGAGAATCCTAATATTGGGTTGATATAGTGTAGCTATATCCATACTCTGTGCATTCATTATTATTATTATTATTATTATTATTATTATTATTATTATTATTATTATTATTATTATTATTATTATAAATTGAAAGCACATCCTTCTTAATCTTAAAAGTGTATGTTTTACTGCAACCCACAACCATAGATGTCTTTCATTTACTGCACATGTTATGAACCCACATCTACACCAGACACATATAATTCCCATTCATGCTGATTTTGATGTAATTGTTTTCTGATGCAAGTGCTTGTCAATGATAGTGGAGAAAATAGAGTATTATGAAAAATCTATCATTAAACGAAAAACTGTTTCATGTGTATGCTGTGCAAAGTATGAAAAAACACTTCTTAACAAGTAGCAACACTCAACAGGAACTGTAAATTAGCTTTGTGATATTTAGATGTCTTGATATTGGCCCTCATTACAACCTTGGCGGAGGACCATGGTGCTATTAGCACCATGGTCCATGCCGCTAAGGTTGTAATTCCGCCATGGTGGATGGCGGAATTACCGCCCCATTCCAAGGTGAGTGGGGCGGTAATTCTCCATTCACCAATGGCTCCTTCCCCATTCCCATTTTTGCCCCATAGGGCCATAATTATCGCCAAGGTCCCTTTGCGGCATGGCTTTTAACGCCTGCAAAAAGCAGACATTAAACAGCCATCCCGCAAAGGGAACCTTGTAATCAGGCGTTAAGGGTCGGCACCGTTTACGGCGCCATAAACCCCTTAACGCCTGAGTCGGAATGAGGCCCATAGTATTGTTTGAATCATATAATTATACATTTGTGCGACAATAGCAAGATTTTCCAGGCAGGTTGCTTTTCTTGGGTAGATAAGCTTCAAATGTGGGTAAGGTATTGTGCTGGCTTCCCCAACATAACATCCGGGGACAGCACCTCGGTTTTGAATGATTTAAATAAATTAGATTTTGAACTCTGAATATTGCCCGTTTCTTGTCCCAGAATTGTGAGATAGGACTGTATCCGATGGGGTGTTACATTTGAGAATGTACTATAAATCCAAGAAGATGCTGAGAGCATCCCAACCAATGACATGAAATAGTACTCTGCACAAAAGGGGGAATCTGAAAGAAAAAGTGAGTGGACCAATATAGATATTTAAAAAAAGCTTAAGGCATTACAATTCTTAAACAATGACATTTAAAACTTCTGCAGAGGCGCTCTTGTGACATACGTGGGAACATAAATGTTGAAACATAGTCAAGGGCTTATGCACTTGACTAATTAGGGTAATTCAGCCTGAAATGATATGACACACATCCTGCCACACATTATTTCTGGATATCTGGATTCATGGATTCACTGGATGCCTGTGACATGCCGTAATCCGTAGCTTCTGGAGTTAACTTTAGTCTTCAGTGGTGGAAATGAGGCTTCTCTGAGTTTTCACCTTTACTGTCTCGCTCTAAACAAGTGTAATGGATAAGTGTTGGACCTACAAAAGTGAAAGTAGTACACTTCTTCATATGCTTTGGACTTGTAGCAAAGTTGAACCTTTTTGGAATTACGTTTTACAATGAAAATATATCATATTGAATTTCTCCTTCCCGAGTTCCTGATTTATTGTGTATTGGGTTTGATGCCACAATTGTTGGGGTGGGAAAATAGCTTTTTTGATTTTGATTAAATAATAAAATGATGCAGACAATTCTATCTCTGAAAGGGAAATCTGCTGATCAGATTCCCCTGTCATGAACTCCATGCCAAACGCATGATGTGTACTTGTGCATGCGGCATCAGTATTCTGATTGACAGCACCTGCTCTACTAGTGGCACTGAGCAGATTCAGAGGTCAGTGTTACTCTCTTGATAGCTCCAGTGACACCCACATGTCGGAAGAGCAGGGGCTGCATTTAAAATATGCATGAGTTATTCAAGCCACATGAAATTGATACTCCACATGTGTCAGCCCTGTGGTTCCTGGTCAATTATGGAAGGGTTATGTGTAATTCCCCAGACAGGCTCGGCCCTGCCCTACTGGCTGTAAAGTAGCCTGGAGGGTACTTCTTGTTGTTTTCTCTAAAAGCAGGTAACACCTTTCTCCCTGGGACATCCACTCTACAGGACATTGGCCTGGGAGCAGAAACCAAGAGGCATACCCATTCACAGGTCAGGCCTCAGAGCCGGGTGCTGCATTTCTAAAGGCCTTTGGTCATATTGAGAAGGGGAGGGAGTGAAGCTAGGATAGCCAGTGCGGGATCTGTACAGTTTTGGTAAGTTTCTGCAATCTTGATTTTCTCTGCCTTTCTTTCTCTTTCCTGCCCCCTCCACTTCCTCTGGAGCAAAGCACTTTGTATGTGACATCATAAGGGCAAAGTCCATACATTTCAAGAGATGGGATTGGACGTCTAAAGCAGGCTAGCTTTAATCCAATCACGTGGTGACTTTTGCATAAAAAGCAAAGAGTCTCCCACCACTTCCTTGCATCATCTTGGGAATCGTCTTGAAACATTTTTTGGATTCTCACTTGAGAAGATTTCACTAAAACCTGCTCAGAGAGCAGTTCTTTCCAAAGTCCTCCACTTGTGAGGTGAAGGCAGAGTTACAAGGCAGAAGCAAGCTCTGTCCCCTAACCATCCCCAAGGACCATTATGGGTAATCTGCTGCTGGAACCGGTCCTGCCACTCTGAAAGTCACAGTGGTACCCAAGATCTCACCTGATTGGAGGACCCCTCCAGTTGTGTGCCAGCCTGCTCCATGTTTGGGAGCCCAGAAACAAGTGCCCATCCTGTCCCTAAGTCACTGGAGTCGGACCTACAGCAACCTAAGTAGTGACCTGCTGCTGAAGCAACATCACCTCTATGCCAGCCACAGTGGTACCCAGGACCTCGCTGTGTTTAAGGACCCTGCAGTTGTGTGCCAGCCTCCCCTATGTTTAGGAGCATGAGAAAAGGGCTCATCTCATCCCTGTGCCCCTGGACTGGGACTCACAACACCCTGAGAGCCAAGACAGCCAGCATTCTACTGTTTTTGTTGTTGAGCTGTGTGGAGCGTGTTTCATGAACTGTTCAACACATTTGAACCAGGAGGACCCACCGTTGCTGCCTTTGGCTCACTCCCGATGTTTGCGCAGCGCCAAGATGTCCCTTTTGGCCCTGCCAAACCACCAAGATCTGCAAAGACGGTAGTATTGACTGCTAACTACCCCCATGGCCCATTTCTGTGCCCTAAACACTGCTTAAGTAACTGAGAACCCTTTTTTGCTCACAAGTGCATTCCCTTTTTCAAGAACATTGTTGATTTTGCTTGCCTTTCACCGCTACTTCATTACCTAGAGTGCTGCATCTATCATCCTTGCTTATTCTGTGTTCTTTAATCAGGGGTGGGTTTTTGTGTAACTTTTCTTTCTAGTTAGTTATCATTGTACATGGTTTGCTTAATTAGAGTGCATGCATCTCTGTAGAACCTTGATTGCACATTCCTTCAATTTGGACTGTTATATCAAGCTGTTTGGGTTGCTACTGAACCAACTTTAACAATCCTCTTAAAAGTATAGCTTTCCCTCTGCCCACGTTACCACAAAAGGCGAAAGAGGTACACCTCTTAACTTTATGATTTTGTTTGCTCATGGTTTGTTGAATTGTAGGGGCTGGGTGGGTCTTTTAGCCTCAGCTCATCCTTGCAGGGCAAAAGCCAATTTGTCGCATTGGTGGGCAGTGGTTGGGATTTGGAAGAGACTGTGCCTACACCTGCATCCGCCAAATATGAGTGTACATGTAACACTACTTTCAATGCTGAGGCATATTTTTTAATGCCTACAATATGTCTCACAAAGTATACACGTTGCCTGCATCTACTCTGTGAGGGATTGGGTCCGGCACAGGGCGGTGAGGTTAGTACGACTGAACTGTTGAGAAATCTCAGAACATTGTTAGGCGACGGGGAATTTCATTTGTGTGGGAAACTCACACAGCTTCCAGTTGGCAAGGAAGTAGCTTCGAGTTGGCAAGGAAGTATCTCGGGTGGTGGCAACAAATCACATCCTGGGTGCCACATCCCCAAGGACATAGTCCAACCATCTGAGGTGGGGAGTAAACCTTTTGAGGTGTATATCCATCAGCCCTTAGAGTCACAGTGTGAGTGGGCCACACTTAACAAAACTGACACAACTCAGGGCATATTCAAGTTGAACGCATGTGAGAAAACTCTTGAAAAGTGTGAGATCAGTTACACCAGTGTTTAGACGACATGATTGCCACCAAGCCTGTAGAGGCTGGGAATGCTACAGGCTGGTAAGTGAACACAAGTCCACAAAAAGTCGAAGGCATGCACATCCAAATCAGAGGCAATAGATTACAATAAGCAACAAGAGGTGAAAGGACACCCCTGCAACCCCCAGAGCCATTACAGTATTTAAAGGGAGTGGGGGACACCCCCGCAACCCCTGCCCCCCCTTAAATGGTATAATGAGGTACACCTTTACCGGGTCAAACCACAGCATTTTTGCCGCGATTTTATTTCTGCATACCGTTTCTGACCATCCATCCAAGAGAGGTCCCCACAAATTCTAAAGGAAATCCCAGACCTGTGGTAGGTCAACTCCCACAGGAAAGCAGAGTGTGGGCACCTCTAGCACTGAGACTCCCACACCCTATACAACCGTGGGTTGTTTCTACTATGGAGATTTGACACATGGGAAGGGGGATAATATCTGCAAGGAATAATCACAGCAGGACTTTCTGGCTGATGGTTCTCTCGAGGAGGTGGCCATAGTCAGGGGGGGGGCATTTTAACAGATTAAGTCCCACTAGGGTAGGGAGTGGTCAAATATTCCCTCACTCTGAGTGGGAATGTTACCAGGTCCTCAGAGGGAGACCTAGTTCCCACCAAGACTCAGATATTTCTGGAACTTGTGTACAGAAATGAGGAAAAGTCTACCACCTTGAGTGGCAGTGCTGCTAGTGTCAGAGCTGGCGACTGGCTTTGGCAGAACAGTACATCCAAAGACCAAACCTGCAGGTACGAAGGCTTGATAGTCTGAAGTACTGTCCCGTGGAAACTGTAAGGCTTAGCTGGAGGAGTGCAACCTCCCTACACTGCACTGCAGTCAAAAACTACATTCCTGTATGGTATCTGCAGGGTAGAAGTCTGACTGACCCAGCAATAGTCACAGCAGTCACAAGAGCAGATGCTCCCAGAGCAGCACAGGAGGAAGCGCTTGAGGGCTGTGACCCTGAGGCTTCCCCAACCATGGAGCAGGTACAGGGCATAGATTCTGAACGACTCCAGCAAAGTGAACCGGTGCAGAGCAAATGACCTGACCTGTTCCAAAAACATGAGGTTTCCCCTGCTGAGAGTGCGAGCGACCAGTCTCACTGGTAGCTCCCAGTCAGAAGTCTAACCAGATGTCATTTCCCCTATGGCTTCGGCCCTGAAATCCTTGCTTGCAAATCATTGCCTGGTGGCGAATTACACACACCACAACCACTGATCCAGTGAATTACTCCGGACACCTCTTGGCAGTTAGAAAGAAAGATCACCCTGTTTGCTGTGGTGGCCCTGCTCCCTCCTTGGAAGCCAGGAATCTCAGAGGCATCTTTGTCTTCTCTCCATCCTCCCTCACACGCAGGACATCGTCAAGAAGTCCCACTTTCAGCTCTTCCTTCTCAAAGGAATTCTACCTTTCCTCACCTTCCTCCAGAGATTGAATATTACCCGAGCTCTGGTTCTCTCCAGGCTGGACTATTGCAGAAGCCTCCTCCTTAATCTACCTTTGTCCACTTTTTGACCCCTCCAGCTAAACCAGAACAGGACAGCGAGACTTATCCTTGGCCTCAAGCCCAGGGACTGCATCAATCCTGCCCTACAAACTCTCCACTAGCTCCCGATCGCAATGCGGATTAAGTTCAAAACCCTCTGCATCATCCCCATAGCTGTCTGGGGCCGGCAACTCGTTCTGACCAAATACTCTCCCTTTAGACTCCTGAGTTCCTCTGGCACCAACTCTTTGGGCGTAAAGCAGTTTTCTTAACAGAGAGCGGGTAGTTGTTATCTCTCCTCAGCTGGCTCCGTTCTTTGGAATAGCATCCCCCTCCCTCTGCGTCTCGAGCAGGACCGCCTTAAGTTTCGGAAAAACCTCAAGACCTTCCTCTTCTCCTCTTCCTTCACTCCCTCTCTCCCCTGCTAATCGCACAGTAGCTTGACTGAAGTGCAGGGCCCTTATGCATCACCGGGGCCCTGACCTCCCACTTCTTATCATCTCAGCTGCAGTGCATCCTCTGCACTTGCTTCGGCTCACCCGCCCTTTGAGGTTGCACTTACCCTTTCCTCATAGGACTTCACCTGCTGCTCACCATGAGCACCACAGCTCTTTTCCCATACCACTCTACCGTTTGCACTTGCACGTTCTGAACACTCACAAGGCATAGTAGGTTTGTCATCCCCTCCCCACTATCTACTTTGGTTTATTTAACTATTTATTATTGATGCAATTACATTTTCTATCATTCCTTGTCCCCTCCCTGTCGCCCTGCTTCCTGTATAAGTGCCTAACAAGTGAACAATACATAAATAAATAAATAAATAAACCACTTGTCCATGGTGAAGAGGAGTTTTTGCCCTATGGACTGCTTTAGGGCCTTTCCCACTGTACATGCCATGGAATTCCGGCACCGCTTTACAGATAAAATGTTGGCCGGGAACTTCCAAGAGGTGATCAACTTTACCCATAAGGCACCTGAATCCAGAGTTTTCCACACATGAGTAGGGTATGAAATAGGTCTCTGATGCGTATACAGGGGTAATCGTTCAGACTGGTTGAGGAATACTGCTGGTCTGATGGTACAGGGAGGTATGCACCACAGATGGTTTGAGTTCTTCCCATGTCTCTTCATGCGACTGCATATGGCACTACATATATGAGTTCCCTCGAACAATGTTTTCAGCTAGAGTGTACATGTGGCCAAATGCAGTTCTTTTTTATTCTCTGTGATGTACTGCCCCACTTTTGACTTTCATAGAGGGCTATCAGTAAACAGGCTGCATTCATATTGGCATAATGGTTCTGACGGTGGTGTTGCTGATGGGGATCTGGATGCTGCGTAATGTTGTGATGTACTTCTGTGTCTGCAACCGGTTCTCTGTTTCTCAAAGACACTCGGTCTCATTACGACTCCGGCAGTAGCCGTGCTGGTAAAATCGGCACGGCTGCTGCCAGAGTCATATTTTTTCCGGCACCCGGGAATGGGCAATTAACGGTGCATTACAGCCCCGGCGGACCCGATAATTGCCCATTCCATGGTGCCGGAAAATATTATTCCCCATTCCCATTTGAGTCCCACTGGACTCATTGAGAGTGGGGAGGCTGGATGCACCGGTACCATTCAGGAATGGTGCCGGTGCATCCGACATGGTCCGCTAGTGGGTGCCGGACTGCCCACGAGCAGAACTCGTAGTTTACCGGTCAGGTAACAACAGTACCCTCAAGTTTACCGTTCTGGACCAGCAAACTTATAAGTAGGCCCACTCTCTACAGGGTGAGGGGGCATCTATACATATTGCTGTCTCTACATCTGTCGTGGTTTAATTCTCCACTTCCATCTTAGCATCACTACATTCAAACTGCATGGTGTGTGCCATCTGGGCTTGGATGGAGCAAACTCTTTTTCTAGACCATCATCCATCTCATCATCATCGTTATCTGACCGGGTGGCTGGGGCAGCAGACATTGAAACCTGGTATTTTAAGATGTTCCAGTACTTCATCTGTTGTTCTTCCCAGATCCTACCCAAATAGATCTGTGCAAATCCCCCTTTTGCCCTGATATGCTGAAAAGAAGTGAAAATGCAACATACTCTGTTGATTTTGACTTCTTATTAGATGTCCATTGTCGTGGTGCAACACCTGTGCATTTTCTTGTACTGACACATTTATCCCTGAGTGACCCTGATGCAGGTTTGGAATGTGAGTTGGAAGATGCCCTCTTCTGACCACATGTACTTCTGGCCTCCCCAGTGCTCACAACAAGTACTGCTGCCGATGCGAAAAGAAAACAAGCAGCAGGGCTCCCACGACTCTCGCTTATTTGAATGCTGACATGGTGTTCTAAATGTGTCCAACTCTGTGTCTCCCGCCTTCCTGAATTTCTGCTGCTCGCTCCCAGCAAAATCAGGTGACAGAGAATATCAAACAAGCTGCCCTTTGGATTTCCCTGCTCGTCACACTCGTCCTTCCAGATGTAACCTGATAGCACGTCTCGTCCACTCGCATCAAGAGACTGACACTGGGCCTCATTACGATGTTGGATTCCGGCAAGGCTACCTCCAAACTTGCATCCAGGTCCGGCACCCGCAAATGGGCAATTACTGGGCTATTCCGGCCCAACCAGACCTGGTAATTGCCCTTTCGCGGGTGCCAGGCCCGGTACATCCCCATTCCCATTTGAACTCCATAGGGCTCAATGGGAATGAGGAAGGTTGTTGCACTGGTACTGTTAATAACGGGTGCCGGTACGGCCAAGGGCACCCGCGAGCAGAACTCGTAGTATGGAGGTAGCAACAGTGCTGGTAGCAATACCGGCACCGTTGTTACCTTACCGCCATTCTTGTAATGAGGCACACTACTGCTTTGTCACCTGACTCCATGAAACCTTGCTGCTCCAAACCAGCAAAATAAGGTGTGCGTGTGTGACTCTCCCAAAAGCAGCCCTCAGGTTTCCTTGCTCTTCCTCTCAGGTGTCATCTGATCGCATGTGTCTCATCCGCTCGCTTTGAGAAACAGACATGTCACCCACATCACTAAATCTCTGCTGCTCTTCCCTGAGAACACAAGCAAGCATGACACTCCAATAAGCTACACTCATGGTTTCCTAGCACCTACCACTTCTCCTCCCAGAGGTCATACAATGACACGTGTCTTATTGACTTGCTTCTTTAGACGTGCAGACTGAAATGTCACTCACCTCCCTTGACCTCTGCGACTGCCTCCCAGCAAAACATGGCGAGCACAACTCGCCCACAAGATAAAAAGCCAACCTTCTGGTCTCCTCCTCCTCCTCCTCCTCCTCCTCCTCTATCCCAGGTTTCATCCAATGGCATGATTCTCATCAAATATCTTGGAGAGGTGGCAACTGATGCATGTTTCATCCTGCACTTCAAGAGATAAAAAGTAACTGTGTCTCCACTGCTCCCGCCCACTAAAATCAGGTGAGTGTAACTCTCCAACAATCTGCCCTCTTAGGGTTTCCTGGCTCGCTCTAGTCCTCTGTCCAGGTGTCATGTGATTGAGTACTTCTTATCCACTCACTTTAAGTGAAGACACACCTCCCGACACAGAAGGACCGCCTTCCTCCCGACACAGAAGGACCGCCTTCCTCCCTCTATCTCTGCAGAAGGCACCAACTCCAATTCAGTGAAAGTGTCACACACTGCTGTGGGAGCATAGGAAACCTTAAACCCCACCCCCTCTTGGGACCCAGTCACTTAAAACAGCTCCCAAACCTTCCTTCTACAACTACTTAAAATATCCCTAAACTTCCCTAAATATCCCAAGCCTGCCTCCAGCAATAATCTCATGCCTCTCTAAAAGAGCTGCTTGAGACTAGATGGGAGTGTTAGCTACATGCCCCCCTTTAGGCCATGTTGGTGGACAAAATGTCCTTCTGTAGTTCATTCTTGACAATCACCCAAACTTCAGTTGTGGGTAAGTTCAGCCAGGCCTACTCACCACATCAGTGCTTTACCCATTCATGTCCACCTTCTCTCTCTGGTAGTAACCAGCTGTTCTACTGCAGTAAGAACACTGGCACTCATTCACAACATTTGCATAGAGGGTCTACCTCTTGGGATAAAGGGGGTCATCATAATTTCCCTGGTCTGGATAAAATGGAGGAAAAAATGCTGGAAATTCCGGCTGCGCCATTTTTCCTGAATCGGGGGAAACACAAGTTTGCTGGTAGGGGCAGTGAACTACTGGCAGGCCTGACCTGCCAGGAATTCATTCCCTAAATGGCAAGAAAATTCCATAATTATCGGCACCAGTACTACCGCTGCCGGTGATTCCAGCAATACCATCCCATGGAGTCTTATGGGACTCCATGGAATGGGAACTTAACAGCGTCTTCGCCGCTCAAAATATCCCAATAATACTGGGACATTGGGTGGCAGTAACGGTAAGGCAGTTTCGCCGGAATCCCGATTTTAATACCGGCGGGATACCATTGAAACTGTAATACGGGCTAAAGTCTGAGGAAGACGAGGGACCCATCAAGCCAGATTGTGTCATAGAGTCTTAAAGGGGATGGTCTCCTGAGCAAAAAAAAGTAACAGGTCCAACTTAGAGGTAGCTCAGGTAGTTACTTTCAGGTTCAGAAATGATTCTAATGAAATGAAGCACTGATGTAGTATCAGCGATACAGTTGATTAACCTGCCTAACATATTAGGTTGAACCTTGTAGCAATAGTTCTAGTGTTATCCAAAGATTATTTAAGAGGTAATTACCTCCCCGCGAAAGATTACAAATCTGTAGGAATATCAAAAGACTGCAGGAGCCCTGATGCCCCTGATGCTACTGGATCCTACTTGGTGGAGATGTAACAGCATTTCCAGAACCCAGGCCATGCCCTTGGGTATTACAGTAAGGTTGGCACAGCAGCAAAATGAGACCTGTCATTTTGGGATGCCTTATGTCATCGGCTGCTACTGAGATCTGAGTGTGGGACTTGCATCACTGAAGCCGCAGACGAATGCAAGGGGCAAGCAGGTGACCGAATGTTAGTGGGGCGGGCCACCATTTATTGTCAGTTGCGTGATCTCAAATGATGTGGCATGGTATCTGAAAAGGTGAGCGAGAGATGTAGGAGTGGAAGTAGAGTGTGTTGTGGCATTGCGGCACAAGGGAAGGCAAGCCATGCGGCGTGGTGTATTCTGGCATGTGGTCGGTTTCAGGTGTTGGGGCATTTCTTTCGTGCACCCCTTTATTTTTCGAGCCAACTCAAATTCTGTGCTCCAGAAAGACCAACACAACCCCGTTGGACATCTATAGTCTTTCTCCTTCTGTTTGCCCCGAATCCAGTCCAGACTTGACTGCCTTCACTTTGCCGTCAATTGCGTCAGTCAATACAAATTCCAGTGCACGTGCATATCCCACATCCATGATAGAAACTGATGCCAATTGGTGGAGCATTAGAAGGCTGTTTCATGGAATCAGATCCCTTCCCCGGCTTTTTCGATTTTGCTAAAGGGCAGACGGGCAAAATGAATTCCTATGTCTCGATCCACGGCTTTCATTTGAGGTCAGGTTCTTTGGTCAAACAGTGGCTGTAATTTCCTCTAACTGCACTGTAATTTGCCACAAGCTTTAACACCCTTTTCATGCAAAGGTTTTGGGAGATGTTGCAGCTGCGATCCTGAAAGGGGGGAAAGGAAATGGCGTCAATATGCTTACTGTCTCACGTGGCACGATGCCCCTTTTTAATAAGTGTGGTTCTCAAATGATTCACTTTACGGGATTAGGAGAAAGGCATTCTGGAGCGTTCCTAATAGACATGTTCAATCTCTGGTTAAACCAACACACATTAAACACAGGGAACAAAGCAGGTGTGCTGGATTCATTTTCTTCCGGCACTTTCGGCTTATTACAGGCGAAATGCATCAAGGACGAGAAAGCCGCCGGCGTATTTTCCCGGGAGCCAGCTTTTATCTCGCCATCCTGAGTGCGCTGGGGCTGAACTCTACCTCTGCCAGTCAAAGAGTTTTTTGATATTTCATTTTGCCGGGAGGCTCCATCTTAATTGTGACATTCAGCTGCGCCAAAGAAGTAGCAATTAGGATGGCAGCACAAATTCCTATGATAACAATGCTATCATCAGAGCTGTCAGTGCGGGAGAGGGTGTGGTGGAGGGGGGGGGGGTAGAATGGGACATAGAGCTGCAACATATCTTCAGTTTCAGCTTTATGGATCTCTACTCTGCATGCCCCATTGATCTCAAGAAAGCACACTGGCAGAGAGAGTGTCAGCTTTGTGGACCGCATCGCCCTTGCCACCTCGATCTTCTGGGCATGCACCTTCTTGTTGTTCCCATCCTTACATGTTCCTTCACACAGGCCCTTCACTGCTAAATATCCCAGCAGACAAGTGTGCACTGAGGAGACTCCATTTCTAAGTTGCAGTGAGCATGGAAATGGGTGCACGAGGATCTGCAACCTTTGCCACAGTGCACTAAAACCTGGGCAAAGATGGCAGCGGAGTTCATTGGGCATGATGACAATTTGCAAGCACAGCCGATGATGGAACCCCGGCTACAGAACATGGCACCACAGTGCTGATGAGGAATCCGGCCGAAAGCTCCACCATTCTTCACATCCAACACATCATCAGGCATGGCGGAGAGGGTAACCGCCCGATAGACCCAGAGCTCTTTGCTTACGCATGGCCAGATCCAGGGGCACAGAGCGGGGCCGCGTTGCACACCCTGGATCCTTTGGATGACGTTGTAGTGGTGCCTCCGTGTCTGGCCTGTGTTTGAGATCAGCTGATGTGCCCGGAAGAATTATTTTGCCTGTATTATCCAGCACCTCTCAGTTGAAGGATTTTCTTCCAATGGCTGTTGAGAATGCCCTGCAGAAGCACCTGCTTGAGCACCAGCCCACCCTCTTGCAAGTGGCTGGGCAGCGGGACTGAGACAGTAATGTGGGAGCACCCATATCTGTAGGACAGACCCGTGATCAACATCCAACTTTCTACCACCAACAAGACACTAATACCGAAGAGGTATCCAGACGAAAATGTGGATTTTTTGGCATTTGACACTACAGATGAATCTAGTCCTTTGTTCCTGAAAAGAAAAGCATCCTTTAATCAAGTTCTACATACCTCATTATCACATGTCTTTTGACCAATTACCCGTGGTTTCGCGTGATAGTCGCAGTGAAAAAAAGTCGACAGGCAGGTGACTTTTTTTCGTGAGCCCCAAAATCTCTTCCCCAAATATTCTAGGAGGGGTATAGTTCTATAAATAATTACCTCCAATCCTACAATATTTGGGGAAAGTGTTTGCCGGGAGGACACATTTTTAAGGAAATCTCGCCACCTGGCGGCCATTTTGACAGCGACTTTATCACTGGATGCCTTACCTGGTTTGTCCTCCTTTACAAGGGTAGCGACCTGTCCGCTCCAGATTGTGACACACACGTGTGTTGGTCTCTGAATACCTACCTCAGCGATGAACATGGTGTGATACAGCATGGACTTAATGTAGACTGAGAAATAGGCCTACCATAAGAAAAAAATCCTATAATAATGAGAAACAGCCTATGAATGAACTTAAGACATATTCATACAAGATTGTTCTCCTACATGCAAGGGTTCACTCTCCTTCCTACTGGTTTCAGTCCTGGTGGTGTGGGCGCACTGCCTACTGTGTGATTCAATAGCTTTGTGGGCGATGGGTTGTTGTGGTTGGCTAAGTAGGCAGAATAGGTAGTGGTCTCAGTCTTCTCGTAGATGTCAGTGTGACTTCTGTCTGTGTGTGTGCTGTGGCTCTGTAGCTAACACATGGGGGTACCGGTGATGCGACGTCGATATCTTCTATCATGACCCACTGACTTAGCCCAGTGAATTTCCACAAGGAGAACCCCTGACCCGTATTTTCCTACCTGCCTGGAAATCATAGAAACTAGAGGGTACTTGGGCGATCTGAATGACACAAGGCCTAGTAAGATTGTTGTGGTGTCCTCCTTCTATTTCCCGCTCCTTGTCCTGTCGTGCCTAGAAACACCTGTGTACAGGTGTGTTATGAATGACTTATCATATCATATCATATCAATAGAAGGACAGGAAGGGAGAGTTATCTTTGTGCTTAGGAGAGCTAGAAGGTCGTTTTGGGGAAAAGGAGACGAGTTTGGAGGATGTAGGAGGAACTGGGATCCAGACGTAGTTGGAGGTAGATATATTTCAGAAGACAGACCTGGGGTTCAGTCAGATTTAGATTGGTGTGCATCAGTTAGAGAAGAGATGGCATGGCAGATTACCTGGATGTGAGACAGTAAGGAAGAAGGATGCTGTAAGAGGGAGACTCTACTGAGGTTATGCAATGGGGTTTGAATGTCAGGTGGTGTGACATGCGATGGAGGAAGTGAGCTAAGGGTCAAGAGAATGGCAGGAGGTCCGGCGGAGGAGTGGACAACGCCCAAGGAATAATTCATAAAATATTCATGGCTACGGACGAGAAGAAAATGGGTGCGGGAAGGGAGAGCCTTGTATAACAAACGATTTCTGGGACCTGTCAGTAAGGGGCAGTCATCTAAGATCTGGCAAACCCTGCCTCCCGCCCAAACAGCAGTACAGACACTGCAGAAACACTGACTCACCCTAAGCTTGAGTTAATAGTTATTGCTTGGGGCGCAACACAAGCTTTCTATCTGTCCTATCAAATTGACACTAGAACTCTTCTGCTACATACCTGTGAAGTAGGTGGAAGAGCAATCTACAGGTAACCCTTTCTTTTGTTACAGGGTCTGCACCCAAAGGACCCTCAGCCAGTCCATGTTTTGACAATACAAAGCAGTACCTTTTATTAGTCCCGGTGCCATGTTTTCAACGTACCTACTTGAACTCATTGGTCAGTTCGCAGGCATTACTCACCGCTAAATCCCTCTTTCTCCAACTCATGTCGCTATCTGAACGTACAGTGTATCAGCATTCCATCCCTTTCCTTTCATCATTCTCTCCCTTCCGCCTCTGCCATTTTCGTGCCACTTGCACATCTTCGTCACCCTTGCACAGCCTTTCCGAGTCACGACGTAATTCAACATCGCACTTCCTGACTAGAGCGTTCACTAAGTGAACCTTTTTGGATTCCTGGCCACCATGTTATATCTCCAACATGGCCACCATACATCCACACTGTTCACAAAGTGAATGGTCTAGTCTCTCTTCTGCAGATGAGAGTGGCCATTTTGAAGCCACGCGCGACATCAGGCTTCGCCACTCACATACACTACCGTGAACCCGTTGCAACTAGTATCCCGGCCAATTCAGCTGGGATTCTAATTGTAATAAACCCCTCGCTGGGGAGGGGGGCATTACCACATCTGGTAATGGCCCAGGGCCTTTGCAAACTGGAACTCTGGGGCATTACCTGAAGTGGTAATATCTCCTTGCTCAAATTATTGCTTAAATAAGTACACCTAATTTTTAATGTAGCATCACTTTTCTAAAACATATTTTGGAACTTTATCAAGTGACTTAATCAGGTAAAAATCAAACAACAAAATAATTATTGTTTAAAGCAAATTGCACAAGCAAGCAGTGTTGGCATATTTTCAAACAAAACCAACACCTCCAACTGGAACTAAGTAGAAACATGTGAGCAAGGATGTCTCTGTTTCACCTCCTCCAGAGAGGACTACATCCTAAAGCGTGGTTTGACTGTTCAAGGGAACACGGGTAATAAACACTGACAAAAGACTGTCACGCATGGAATAATGGTCGTAGTTCCAAAAAGCATGTAAGACTTTTTTTTAAACAACATTTAAAAAAGGAAAATTCACCATTACCCTTCAAACATTACATTCGTGCAGCAATTTTACAGGAACGAAATTCTGGCAATGTCAACAAAAAAACATACCAAGGTATGGTCTCATTGAATGCATAGCCCCAGAACAGAACACATTATTTCTGGCATTCTGTATTTAAATGTCAACAAACTGCAGTTACTTACAGCAAGCAACCCCTGTCTCCCACCCAGAAAACACAACCATATAGGCTGTAGAAACGCTTAATCAAGGTAATCTTGAGTCAGGTTACTCTGTATTAGCAGGAAGTACCTCAGGGGTACACATGAGTCGAAGTCATCCACCTAAATTATTTCCGGGACCGACGCCATTCTCCCTGGAGTGCTTTTGAGTCCTGGAACCATACATAGCCCACGTGACCCCTCTAATGGAATTCATGTGGGTTAGACCTATCCCATTCATACTACGTCCTGTCCCCAAGCTGGGACTTGATCCCACGTTAT
This sequence comes from Ambystoma mexicanum, assembly GCF_040938575.1. NCBI lineage: Eukaryota > Metazoa > Chordata > Amphibia > Caudata > Ambystomatidae > Ambystoma > Ambystoma mexicanum. The sequence continues at coordinate 1,419,697,870 of NC_090934.1, read as the reverse complement.
TCAGTTCCCAAGCCTGAACCTTCCCCACTAGACTACATGAAAGCATAAGCAAGTCTGAAACAATTCAAATTGGGAGATTGGAGGTGCATTTTTAATGCAGACTCTTGGGTGTTGTTGGTATTCGCATAATTGACCTGAAAACATTTGACCTAAAACATATCACATTTTTGTGACCTTTTATTTTGGTCACATATACTGAAATGTATATATTGGGGGGTAAGGGTATAGATTAGGTTGAGGGGAAGCGGGGAAGTGGGGGTGTTGCAGGGGATCTCCCCCACATTTTAAACTGAAAAAAAGGTCAAATAAATTTGATCAAATGGGACAAGGTCAAATGTTTTAGGTCGAATAGACCCAAACCTCCTCCTTCACAATTTGCCAGCCACGTTATAGAATCTTCCCCTCTATCCAGTTATTTTTTTTTCATTTTTGTTTCCTGAAAAGCAAACACTCATTGGCCTTATTTCTTCAATGAGGAATGGCCAATTGAATGAACTTTGTATAGTTCACTTCAAAATATGTACATTTCCTTTTGTGTGTGTCACTTGCAATTGCTTAGGTCAAGAAGACCCTCACATGTTTTCTTTAGAACATGTGTGCTGGTTTAGCTTTGGGCCCAACATAGGCTTTTCGTGTGTCCTATCAAAGTGGCACTGCATGTCTTACGACATGTCAAGTAGGGTTTAGCTCATGCATGTGCAGTTACTCACTAGCCCTGTAAAAATCCAGTCATAATCCTGATAGTAGCCGTTAACCTTGTGGGCTATATGATATGATAAGATATGATATGGTATTTATAACGTGGCTATACACAAGTGTTACAAGGTGCGACGAGGCAAGGGAGGGGGAACAAAAGGAGGACAGACAACGATCTTACTAGGCCCAATGACATGGAGACCTTTGCACCTTAAACCCAAGTAAGCTGGATCACGTGTGTAGCTAGTCAGCACATGAGTGTCAGCAGATGGGGCTAAACAACCACTTTAATTGTGTGAGGTGCACCGTTAACTACAGTGCTGTGTTATATATTCTTTCTCAACCAATGTAGTCGTCTAGGTGTAGACATTGAGGTTCCAAAATGGCACTATTTTTATCTCAACTATCCAAGAAGAGGCGTGGTAACATGCGTACACAATCTCGGTTTATGCGTGAGGTATTTCCAACACATAAGACATCCCAGCCTGTAGTTCAGCAGACTGGAGCCAGAAATATTGCCTTCCTGGGCCATACAGACGTCAAGCAAGAGTTGGGTAATGTTCTACTTGCCTATGCATCCATGTGCTGAGTTTTATGCAGCACACACATAGCTGTGAAGCGGCAGAGTGATGCACAACAAGGGCATACAGCAATAGGGGCCATTAATTTCACGATAGCTAAATGGATAGATTAATAAGACGCACGCCAAGAGGGAGGAAATCCGGGTCTAGGGTGGACAAACGCATCTATAGACTACACCAAAGAGGCTTTACACAAGACCTTGCGAGACCAAACCAAAAAGCTTCTCCTCACATGCCATTAATAATGCCCAAAACAACACAACAACCCTATTCAAAATCTACCACAACCCCATCAAACCAAGCTATGCCTTCAGCTCCACTCTCCCATCACAACATCTCTGCAAACAGCTTTAGGACTTCATTGTCTCCAAGATCCAGACTCTTTGCGTGACAAATTCCTCCATTCACCCTTTAACTTTCCTTCAAAACACACGCTCCCCCTCAACTTCCCTGGTTGAAAAATCTGTCTTTCCAGACTGGCCACTCTGGATCCCATCCAGACCTCTGCCCAGCCACCTCTCCATTTTTCTAGCTTAACACGACCCCTATGAAATCTCTTTCATCACCAACAAGTCCTTCGAACAATGTTCCTTTGCATATCAATGCAAGCATGTGATTGGTACCCCATTCTCCAAGGTCTTTCACTGCAGCCACCCACACCTGCACATTCCCGCTTCACCTGAAACCATCCGAGAATTTTAAAAACATGTCATGGAGATATTGGCACTCTTTCAGCTCCAAAACTGGCTTAAAAATACACCTTCTGGACTCCCAGCATTCAGGACTCCATTCATCTCTCATGGCACCCAGGCACTTCTCCTGAACAGCAGGGAACTGTAACGCTCACCTGATTCCCACGGAGGCGCAGGTCTGGCTTCGAGTGCTGATGCTTCTTCTATGGTGAAGCGCAGGACTCTGAAGATGGACAGGAAGGGCCCCTCTACTCTGGCTTCTCTGGCTCGAAGGAATATTCCCCTGTGTGTGAAAAGGGAGTATTACCTACTGACTGAGTTATGCTCAAGCCTCCCACTCTCTTCCAACCCTCCACGATTCCCCGTGAAGTCTCACCTCAGGGTCAAGAAGGATGAGCTCTCCATCCTGCTTCTGATGCAGGGGCGCTTTTAAACCCAGTTACTTCACTGGATTGAGGATTGATGGGAGTTCAGGTAAGCTTGACTATTCAGGTAAGGCGCTGTAAAAGTTCTGCTGCAAGTTCAAAAGTCCAAGCTTAAAAATAATGTTCATTGTCTTGTTGCAGCAAGCGCTAATGCTTATGTCTTTTTCCCCTTAGGGGCCGGGGTTCGGAATGCCGGAGATATGGCGCCGACCCGAAGTGAAACGTGCAGTTCCAGTAAATGACAGGTAAGTTCTGGATGAGCGCTCAGGTAATGTCTTTGCATTCGCTCATTCAATGTCTTTGTCTTTTTTCCCCATAGGGGCCGGGGTCCGGAAAATGCCTGGAAGCGGCAAGACCCGAAATGAAATGGGAAAGACCCAACAGGTAAGTCATAAGAAGGAAACTGAGCTTTTCCTATTCCTTTCCTTCTCTCACCTTGTTCTTGTCTTTTTCTCTCTAGGCTCTGGGAAGTGGCTGTGGATCCGGATGATCGCTGCTGAAGATGGAGGCGTCCAGGATAGGTGAGAGAAATGCAGCGCTGCAGCGATCGTAGCAAAATGCTTTTAAAAATGATGTCTTCCTTTTCAGGATCGTCGGTGTGATGTCTCCGTAGTGCTGATTTAGCAGGTATGGTCTTTTGTCTCCCTTTGCAGGTGACCCAGGTTGCTGACAGGCGTGGCTGAAGTCCAGAAGCAGGAGCTGACACGGTGAGCGTCCAGCTGCGAGGAGCAGAACAACGCGAAGCGTGAGTTGCTGATCGGGTATGGTTTAAATAGCTTTGGAAGAAGTTCCAAGTGTGTATCCTTCCACCAATCAGGTATGTATCCTTCCCCGACCACACCCGGGTGGAAAGTAGTCCCACAGGTAAAGTAGTTCCATTCAGGCCTCAAGAGGGCCTGGATGTAGCAGCATGGTCTGCATCAGGTAAGTGCACATTAAAACACTTGAACACATGTCTAGCTTTATGAGCCTGGCGCCTAAGGCGCCAGGACAGGGGTCCAACATGAGCCTGGCGCCTAAGGCGCCAGGACAGGGGTCCAACATGAGCCTGGCGCCTAAGGCGCCAGGACTGCGTCCAAAGGGCCCCAGCTTGGGCCCGCTGGCACTCCCCTGGGGGTAATGATGCCTGCCTCTGGGGTTTCTGAGTCGGACCTGGCTCCTTGGAGGTAGGCATCATGACAGGAACACCTTCTCAATTAACTTGACAACCCCCTACTCCTGGACCTCTAAGTGGTCATTACCTCTATCAACCCGTCTCACGTGTCTGCAACTGGTTCGCGATCACCAGCCTAGCACTGACACAGCAAAAAAGAAAACATCCTTTCCGGGAGATCTCAGCAAGTAAGGTTCTGTACTTTTATATCACACAGCACCAATCAACAATGAGGAGTTGTTCATAGTTCAGCAGCCTCCACTGTCCTTTTTTAATGCCTTCATCAAGTCACTAGCTGACATTATCGAATTCGACCTAGACTTACACATTTACGCTGACAACACGCAGCTGGTCGCAAAAGCCAAACGTCTGGCTCTCCAGAACCCCAACTCCCAATGCTCGGCATTTGAATCCTCTCATAGCTGCCTTAAAGCTTTGCAGAGCTGATAATCATTCGACAACTCATTCCTAAATGAGGCAAAGCTGAAATCTTGATCCTCTGCTATCCTTATACTGGTTCACTCACCCTGGCTCGCCTTCTCAACTTAGATGCCTTCACCCAACAAATCGCTGCACAACCTGGGTTCCTCCTTTGTTGACAACCTATCTTTGCATAACCTGGAACCAAATGAAACTCAGCCATAACATTGCACCCTTCATCTCAGCCCTCCAATAGATCTTTACTTTTCATAATACTTTAAAGGACTGACTCCGCCAATATCCTCTGTTCTTGTCTCCCTCAATCCCCACCTCACTAACCTTTGCCCAACTGCACCGGCTATCCATCGCCTTCTGATTAAAATTAAATCTCCTTTGACTAAGCCGCAGAGCCCTTTATGACCACGGTCCCCTCCACATCAAGGAATTTATAAAGACCGGCAAACCTTCGGGAACCCTCATTTCCTCAGACCATGTCCTCCTCAAAATAGCCTGATACTCGAACCAATGTTTAAGAACCAGGCTTTTCTCTGTGCCAGCCCGCCCCACCCCCTCTGGAATTCACTACCCTCCTAACGTCATCACCTGGAAAATATGTAAACAAGTATAGGCCCCTCCCATGGCCATCAGTTTCTTTGTCTCACACACTATAGAGAAACCCACAGTTTGCAAGGGTATACTACAAGAAACGTAAAAATACATAAACAAATAACAAAACTATGGATGTACTTGGAAGGCCGTGGAGAGATGGGATACAGAGAGTAACACGGGGATGCAGGATACTTAGAGAAAGTCAGACCCATTCTTAATTAATTTGTTGTTAGGTCTGCAGACGATACACTCATGTGAATTTTCTTCAAAATGCACTGTTGAACCACGCGGTCTGCCCTAGTGATCCCCGCCTCTGCCAGCTTCTGCTATGAGAGAGAAAGCTAAGTTTGTTCGCTTTTCATCCCTTCACCCAAAAAACACCAGGGCGCCCGGTCATTAGGCAAATCCACCCACATTATATGTGCCTTTTTCATGCTAAACCCTCAACAGACCTCAACAGACCCCCAAATGCATAGCATTAACCAACATTGCAAACATGTTCCTGTACTTTTCTCTACCCAGTTTCATAAGGCAACTCTGGATAGGGTTTTCTTCTTTGTTTTTCTTTCCATGTTACCACAATTCTGATTATAGTCAGTGACTTTGAATTTCAATGCCATGAAGTAGGATATTATGAGGATAAAACATCCACCTTACAAAGTTGCACTTGTGTGATCCACTCAATATCCAGATAATGATGTGTTCTTTCTATAGCACTTACACCTAAGCACTGTACATATGACATCTTTATATACTTTTATCATCCCGGCCGAAGTTGATATTCATTTATAGACCTCAGATGGTTGAAAGGCTGAGTTGACCTTGCCTCGGTTCCGAACCTGAGACCTGCAGCAGCAACAGCGATTACTCGACCCACTGTGCTATCTTACCAGCGCAATGATGCCCATGTTTATGCTAAATGATAGCCAGCAGTAGGCCAGTTGTGTATGGGCGGCTAACACTGAAGTAGGAATGTCATTACAGGGGTGAGCAAGAGGATGCAGGTAAATACGAATATTTTAATGTGACCTGCTGAAGGACTTTGAAGTTCCCCTTGGGTTAGTATGGGGAACAGGTGCTCACATCCCAGAATGTGAACCGACGGGTTAATTGATTTTGGTTGACTGGCCACTGACAAACGTGTCTTTATTTTGTTTGACCAACTCATTTGAAGGTGCCTGCATTTCCTCTTTGAGGAGGAAATTGGGTAAACCAAGAGCAAATGCACCCTCTGGCAGGAGCCATTGTGCCAGACCAGCAAGGGCTGATTTGGCACAAGTACCTCCCTGAGCAAAGACCAAGCAAGGGGGCCCTCATGTGGCATCATATTTGGGAGAGACTTCCCGGCACTTCATTGAATGGCTGAGAGATGGCAGTTCTGCCAATCAGGCTCACCGCTGACAACCACATCCGAGAAATGACTCACTCGTCCCCATACAATGATTTGCTTCCCAATGGAGTCTGTCTCTTTGCTGCTCCCAGAAAGTGAGTCTTGGGATTTAGTGATGAGAAGAGCCATACATTGTTTCTCACTACTGTGCATATTATATTTGATATGCAATGTGTCCAAAGCGTAACTGAAGAACGTCTCCTGTCTCATTGAGTAGGCATTCACAATCCCTGCCCGCACCCCGAAACACTGATTTCACAGTTTCTGACAGTACCCTTGTCATTGACAGCAGGCCCCACCGGCAGTGCTGATTCAATGCAGTGTCACCACAGTGCATCGTTTGTTTTCAGGCCACCAGGTCTGCAGTTCTGTGGTTAGGTTAGGGAGCAGAGTAGGGGGCAGACCTGGACGGCCGAGGAGGTTGGGAGGTAGGGGATGGACTTTAGAGGGGTGCTAGGTTAAAGCACAGGCCAAACCCCTGTGGGCAGCACCCCTGCATATATCTGTGTCCCTCAAGGATGCTTGCCTCAAATTGCTGTAATCTAGGAGTCCATTGTGGTCCACAAGATCTATAATCTTCACGTCAACCCACTGATTCAAACTGTTTTGTTGTTGTTGTGATAGCATGCTCGCATACACAGTGTGGAAAAAATCAAGTAAAGTTCTGTTTATTTATTTATTTAGTTTATTTTTACAAGGAGGAACAATTCTCTTTTGATCACAAAAGAACTTACAATAAATAAGAAATCAGATTTGACGGGTAGCAGTGAGCCTCTTACCATGGAGTGGGTTTAAGAGACATGGGTTCACATACATAGATTAAGGACAGCCAATATTAGACATTTTTAAGTGCAAGTAGGCGGTACAGCCAGCTGCGTTATGGATGCGATGATAACGGATGAAGTGCTAGCGTGGAGGCAGTAGAAAGTGAGAGACAGGGTAGAGGCAACAACTTTTTTTTAGCTAGAAGGCAGATAAGAGGTAGATTAAGAGGGTAACTCGGAGGCGAGGAGGTAGGCTTTCAGATTGTTTTTGAACAAATCATTGTGGACCGGTTCTCGGGTGTCCGGGGAAAGAGAATTCCATCAGATTAGAGCAAGAAGAGAGAAAGAGCGGAAGCGCGAGTAAACACAGGGAGGGCGAGGAGCCACAAGGGTTGTCAAGGATTATGAGAAGGCTTGCAGAATTGGATAGATGAGGATAGATACAGAGGTGCCTTTCCATGGATAGATTTGTGAACCAGGAGCCAAAATTAAAATCCGGCTCTATTTCTATTTTGCATCATCGGCCATACAGCCTGGTGGTGGTATGAGGAAGTAGGCGTGAAGTGAGGGAGTTTCAAGAGAGGATAGAAAGCATAGTTGGGGAGACCAAAGGGGAGGCACGCACAGTAGTCCAGTTTAGAGAATACAAAAGTGGTTAAGAGATACTTGGCAGTGTTGAATGGAAGGAAAACCTGATTTCCTCATATTTAGGAGGTTGAGGCAAGCCACCGTTACAGTTTTGGGGATGAAAATAGAGATGGTCTGAGAAGAGTCATAGATGACACTGAGGTTTCTAGCTGAAGAGGAGTTGGGCAGAGTGTCAGGTGGCAACTGGATAGGCAGGGGAAGAGATCTGAGAGGGTATTTGGCAGGGAAGAAGACTAACTCTGTTTCAGTAGAGTTTAACATCAGAGAGTCTGTAGCCATACAATATTTAATAGCAGAGAGACAGTTTGAAATTTTGATAGAGATCAAAGGAGGGTTCAGGAAAAGAGCAGATGATTGTCGCCCGCAAAGAGTTGGTATGAGAATCCAAAGGTGAAGATTTATGACCCAAGAGCAGAGGTGTACAGTGTAGAGAGGAGATCAACCACAGAAGAGTGTTTTACGAGGTGTGGTTGCTCTGGGGGGCAGAGAATTGGTGAGGTGCAGGTAGTAGAAAGAGAGTATTAAGGAGGTTAGAGTGATCAACTGTTTCAAAGGCACCGGACAGACCAAGGCACATTTGGATAGAGGATAGGTTGAAGTGCTTAGCAGAGGATATAAAGTTGGAGACATTCCTGAGAGCAGTTTCTGTGGAGTGAGAGGAGTGGAAACATGCTTGTAGGGGGTCTCAAAGGTTGCAAATGTCTAATAAATTGGTAAGACAGTTGAACACAACCTTTTTGATCACTTTAAAGTAGTGCGGATGGAGAGACACCAAGGAAAAGTTAGCTGGTAGATTCAGGCCAGCCCTTTTCTTTTTTAGGCAAGGGATGACCATGGCTGCTTTGAACATAGGGAGCCTTTAAAGGGTCAATAGCCTTGACTAGCATCAGAGCAAGAGGGCCTGATGAGGCACAGGAGGGGTTAGCCTTCATAATACTTCTTCAACATTAGTGTGACTAAAGTGGAAACTAGAGACAGCGAATGATGGCAGACTAGGCAGAGTGTAAAATGTAGGAGGAGGGAGTGTGAGGAAGGTCAGGATAGAGTCACTAATGTTTTTAATGTTTGCAGCAAAGTGTTCAGCTAGGTCATTAGCTGTGAGAGTTGAGTTGATAGTCATAGGTTTAGGAGGAGTGGGGATTGAGCTTAGGGTGCCCTGTAGTTGACGATGATGGTTGAAGTGAGGGTCAATGAGGGTTCAGTAAAAATCTGTTTTCACTCTAGGAAGAGAGGACATGAGAGTGTTCAGGGCAGCGGGGCAGAGTTGCAGGTCCTCATGTGAGTGGGTACGCCTCCATCTGTGCAGCAGCAGACACATATCTGTGTGGAGGGAGCATATTAATAGGGTGACCCATGGATGAGGAAGCTGAGACTTAGGGGTACACGTTAGCAGTGGGAAGTGAGAGGTGAATGAGTCATATAGTAGGGATTGGAAGCTGGAGAAGGCAGTGTTAGTGCAAGAGGCATCAGGTGTAAAGGAGGAGAGAGGGAACTGTAGGTTCAATCAAAAGGGAGGAATGGCGGAAGCTTTACATTTCCTTTGAGTAATAGGTGAGACGAGAGGTGAGGAGAGGTCAGAAGGTGGAAAGGAGATGATGGTGGAAGCAGTTGAGTGATCAGATAGGGAAGTTGTGACAGTAGTATTAATGGGTGAGAGAGAGGTGGAGATAAATGAGAGATCCAAATAGTTACCCCTTGCGTGGGTAGGTAGGTTATGGAAAGAGTTGAGAGTGTGGTCATTAAGAAAAGACTGAAGTTCATATTTCTGAGAAGTGGTTAGAGAGGAAGGTTAAATTCACTTGAGAATGAGGTGATGTTTAATTTTATATATCTATTTATTATTTGCTTGTTAGGTGCTTATACAGGAAGCAAACACGGTTTTAAAGTACCCACAGGGCATTAGGGAGTGTACAGGGGATGATAGTCAATTAAAATTACAATGCATAAAAATAATACATATAAGAAAAAAAAAAAAATGGGGAGGGGAAGACAAACCTACTATGCCGTGTGAGTGTTCAGAATGTACAAGTGCAGAAGGGAGAGGGAATGGGATAGGTGCTGTGGTGCTCGTGGGTGAGCAGCAGGTGAAGTGCAATGAAAGGTAAGTGCAAGCCTCCATAGGTGGGGGCTGAGCCGAGGCAAGTGCTGAGGATAGACAGCAGCTGGGATGATCAGATGTGGGAGGTCAAGGCCTGAGGATGCATAAGGGCCCTGCACACCAATCAAGCTACTGTGCAATTAGCAGGGGAGAAAGGGAGGGAAGGAAGAGGTAAAGAGGAAGGTCTTGAGGCTCTTCCAGAATTTAAGAAGGCTCTGCTCAAGACAAAGAGGAAGGGGGAGGCTGTTCCAAAGAAGGGAGCCAGCTGAGGAAAGCGATTGACCACCTGCCCTCTGTATAGCGAGCTGCTTTACACGCATGAAATTGGTGCCAGAGGAGCACAGAGGTCTCGAGGGGGAATATTTAGTAAGTAAGAGTTGCAGATTGTGTGGTCCCTGGCCTCAGACAGCATTGTGGATGATACAGAGGGGTTTGAATGTAATTTGTGCAGCAACCGGGAGCCAGTGCACACTGTCTAGGGTAGGGGAGATACAATCCCTGGTTTTGAGGCCAAGGATAAGTCTCACTGCCCTATTCTGGATTAGCTGGAGGGGTTGCAGAGTAGACAAAGGTAGATTCAGGACGAAGCTATTGCAATAGTCAAGCCTAAAGTAAACCATAGCCTGTGAAACATTGGGCCTCTGGTCGAAGGTATGAAAAGGTAGAATTCCTTTGAGAAGGAAGAGCTGAAAGTGGAACTTCTTGGCGATGTCCTTAGTGTGAGGGAGGAAGGAGAGAGAGGAGTCAAAGAGGACTCTGAGGTTTCTGGCTTCAGAAGAGGGTGCAGGGGCAGAGGCAATGGAAGAAGGATAGAGTAAAAGGAATAAGTAGGGTGCAGGTGTCCCAATGGAAAGGATCTCTGTTTTGCTGGCATTGAGACAGGGGATCAATCGAAGTGCACCAGGCCTTGATGGCAGAGAGGCAGTCAGGGATGATGGAAGGTGCAAGGGCAAGAGTTGTGTGTCATCGGCATAGCACTGGAAGTTGGGGGAGAAGGAGGTGATGAGGCATGCCAGCAGAGTAGGGTAGATGTTAAAGAGCCATGGGGAGAAAATAGAGCCCCGCGGGATGCCACAGGTGGAGAAAGAAGTAGGCGAGGAGAAGGTACCCAGGATGACTTGGGATGAGCAGTCAGTTAGGAAGGAGGTCAGCCAGACCAGTGCCCACTCCAAGATACCATGGATGTCATGGAATGGAACAAGAATCAAGGAGTTGACCAAGTTCATCAAAGAATGGTCCAGTGGATCAGGAGGACGATAGATGGGGATGATGTGAACTGAGTGAGACAGAGCAATAGTAGAGAGATTGACTTCCCAAGCAGTAGGAGAGGATTTGGCATGTAATAGACTTGGCATGTTGTCATCTGTTGAGAAAATATTTACGTCACTCTTGCACTAAGCAGTGCTGTCAGTGAGTATCACAGCAGATGGTGTTGCCATTGAGGTTCACAAGGATCTTCTGCACTAAGTAGAGCTGTCATTGAGTAGCACATTGTGCAGTGTTCTCATCAGGGTGCACAAGGATCTCTTGCACTCAGCAGTGCTGTCAGTGAGTAGCACATTGTGCAGTGTTCACATCAGGTTGCACAAGGATCTCTTGCACTAAGCAGTGCTGTCAGTGATTAATATGGAGGGCAGTTTTGGCACTTCAGTGCACAAGTATCTCTTGCACCAAGCAGTGCTGTCAGTGAGTAATATAGAGGGCAGTTTTGCCATTGGGATGCACGAGGATATCTTACACACATCTGTGCTGTTATTGAATATCAGATGGCATTGCTCTCATTAGGGTGCACATGCATCGCTTGCACTCAGCCGTGCTGTCAGTGAGTATCATAGGGAGGTGTTCTTATTGGGGTGTACAAGGAGCTCATGCCCTCTTCAGTTCTGTCAGTGAGTACGGTAGAGGCAGTGTTCTCATTGGAATGCACCAGGGCCTCTTGCACTGAACAGTGCTGACAGTGAGTAACATGGAGGGCCGTGTTCTCATTGGAGTGCACTAGGATCTATTGCACTGCACTCATCACTGTTGTCATCGAGTATCCTAGAGGGCAGTGTTCTTATTGGGGTGCACAAGGATCTCTTGCACTGCACTTAACAGTGCTTTCTGTGAGTAACATATAGGGCAGTGTTCTCAATAGGGTGTACAGGGATATCTTGCCTGCAGCAGTGCTGTTAAGGAGTAATAGAGAGGGCAGTGATCCCATTTGGGTGCACAAGGATCGCATGTCCTCAATAGTGCTGCAGTGAGTAGGATAGAGGGTAATGTTATCATTTGAGTGCACAAGGATCGCATGTCCTCAATAGTGCTGCAGTGAGTAGGATAGAGGGTAATGTTCTCATTTGAGTGCACAAGGATCGCATGCCCTCAATAGTGCTGCAGTGAGTAGGATAGAGGGTAATGTTCTCATTTGGGTGCACCAGGCTCTCATGCTGACAGCAGTGCTGCCAGTGAGTAAGCAGTGTTCTCATTGTGATGCACAAGTATCCATGCCCTCAACAGTGCTGCCAGTGAATAGGATAGAGGGGGGTGTTCTCATTGGGATGCACAAGGCTATCTTACCTTCTGCAGTGATGTTAGTGAGTAACGTTTAGGGCAGTGTTCTCATTTAAGTGCACAAGGATCGCATGCCCTCAGCAAGGCTGTCACTGGGTAGCATAGAGGACAGTGTTCTCACTGGAGTGCACACGGGTCTGGGTGGCATTTAGAGGAGAGGTTGCTGTCCTCAACGGGCAGGGAAGGTGCAGCTGTCACTGAAATGCATGGAGCTCCCTCAGTGAGTTTTTTTGGGATGAGTACACTGCTGCCAGTGTGGGACAAGTGTCCACTACCACTGCTGACCTTGGGACTTTCTTTGATGCAGTGAGGAACACAGAAGGTCACTACTGTAAGCTAATATGCAGGGCTGCTTTGCTCTCAGGTAGAGGCAGAGGGTGTAGTTAGTTGTGCACCAGGGTGCACTGGCATCTGGCAGGGCCTGGGTGATGTGCTGTTGTCATGGAGGGGAACATATGTATGCCTTGGTAGCAGAGATGCCATGGGGGCCACAGCTCTCGGTGAGGTTCAGCGGGGTCCTCCTCACTGTCATTGTGTCGCAGGTGGTGTTCCGAGATGCCCTGGTGGGGCTCATGGGTGCCATTATTTGTGATTGAAGAAGGGTTCCCTGCTGTTATTGAGGCTCTAGATTGTGGAACAGGGTTTCCATTGTGTATGTTGGTGACACTGGTGATCAGAGAGTACGTCTTCCATTAGGGAGAGCAGCTGTCAGTACGGGTCCGAAGCAGAGGCCTAGCCAGGATTGTCTAACAAGTGGCCATGATACTAATATAGTTGGGCCCACCGCAGTGACATTAACAGGTGTAAATGCCCACACAGTGCTGCCGAGTGGGCAGTCACAGATTTTGGGCTGTCTTTGCCCGCTCAGGCCCTACCCTGTCTACGCCTCCGGTCAGAAGGGAGAAATAGAGTTGTTGGGAGTCAATGCAAAAGTATGCAGTGATGGAAGGAAAGACAGGGACAGAGGGAGGAATAGAACCTCTGAGTGTAGCTTGTAGTGTTCATGCCAGTAAGTGGGAGTGTTTGGTGGGGCTGAAATAGGTGGAATATATCTGTTGGGGTGGTCTGCGTTTACAGTTAGGCTCAGACTTGCCAGTAAATTAATAGAGCAATACCCCAAGGGTAGACATAACATGCCAGCGTGGGCCCATTTCTACACTGAAAGTGGACCGATTTAATGTTACTTCACTGCACCTCTAATAGTTTGGACCAGTGTTACTGAACAGATATTCTTTTGAAATGTACAACTTGAAACACAATTCACCCAAATACTCTGTCACTGAAGCAACAAATTGGCATTTGCACTTTTTCATTGGTGCCTGACCCAAACGTATGCCTCATTCCGACCTGGGTAGGGGAGGGGCAGCAATAGACGCTAGTAAAATTTGAATTTCGTTTTTGCTTTTGACCCACAAAGTGGTGTTTTAACATCACCCTGTGGCCAAAACATTGCTGTTGAGAGGGAACAGGGAAGATGTGATGAGAAGCAAACTATCTGGTTGGCATGGCAACTGGCAATGTTTGTGGCATACATCAGTCTATTTAAGTATCACTACTCCTTGTCTTCTCTACTATTATAACCAACCAAGAGTTGTTTTATGGAACAAGGCGCAGTTCTCCAGAAAGCTGTGCGGCTTTGCTCAGCCTCCTGTCAGGGGGCCCCTGAAGAAACACGTGACATATATGAGCTCTGTACTTTCAACGCCTCGAGCTCCTTCCAGCTGTGGGCAGCTTCTAGCCGTGCACAAGAATGGAGTCCAAGAGGCTCCTGCATAGAGCAGCCCTGCCGCGTCCCAGGACAACAATGCAGATTCTGAATTGCAAGTCTCGGGAGGATAGCTCAGGGGCAACGTGCTCGCCTCAGAAGCAAGACGACATGGAGCAACACAGGTTCGATCCCCGGGTCCACGCTTAGAAATCTCTGGGTATTAAGCACGTTATAAATAACCTTCCATATCATATCATATATATCAAGCAAAAGTAAGAGATGAGAGCATGTTCTACTGCAGTGTCTCCAATGCGATCTCTGAGGGTTACCCGTGAGTGAGGCAGGTGTGGTATTTTCATTTGGTGGGGACTAGGGTTGGACCAAGTTTGATAAGGTGTCCCATCTTTGCCTTGTCACACTCCGGCTTCTTTTGTGTTTTCTGTTTCTTGTCTCCTCTTCTAAGCACTTTGAAACACATTTTGTATAGGCACTATATAAATAAACTTTCATATCATATCATTCTAATCTCCTCTACTCCCCCGCTTATCTTGCCTCCTAAAGTTTTCTGTCAGCTTCATTCAAGTTCCCCTTTTAAGTTCAATACGGGCATATTCTCTAATTCCCCAGCCCATTTCTTTGCCTCTCATTAGTTTGCTTGCCATCTTCCATATGGCTTTTTCTGGCCCTCCATTTCTAGCTGTCTTCAGCGTTCTTGTCAGTATCCTGTTGTTTACTGACATCCTCAGCTATGTCCCTTCTGCATTGGAATCCTACTCTTACCCCATCCTATTTTGACTCTGCCTCCACTCGTGATGACCTTCCACTGTTCTCTGCCATGCTTTCTCTGGTTCTCCTTGCACCTTTTTCCCCCGCCATTCTATTTTGATTAATTTTCCCTGCTATCCTGTCTTTAGTACTCTGCTATCATTATCCCACTTCTCTGCCACCCTTCCCTTGCTTCTGTCTACCTCACCACCACTTGTTTTTATATTGCCCCGCCCCTTGCATTTTCGTAACCCGGAAAGGGTGCGCCAACCAATCAGGTGGTTGGAACAGCAGGCTAGAATACACAATCCCCGGCCACTGTTCCAGCCCCCTGAGGCCCTCCGCAGAGTTGCACTTTTGTATTCTAATGTGGGGAGGCAATAGGGACAATTTTCCCATACCTTGGACTTCGGTCCCCATAGGGGGTTCGTCTACAGCGCTCTTAGAGCAGACCAATAGGAGTAGGTGATATACAAATGACAAATACAATACAACATAAACCAACCTTGAAGGATCTACATTGGGTTTCAGTGCAAAAATGCATCACATTCATGAAACTTAATTATCATGAAAAACTTTCAAGACAATGGATGACATTACCCAAGAAAACTGGCTCTCAGAACGGTCCTGGGTGCAAACTCCAATCAGACAGTAGCACACACATTGCTCGGCTGATAGTCAAATTGAAAAACTTGGATCGAAATCATAAAAGGTGCCACAGGACCACTTGGGATTCACATCTGAAGTATTCGCCTAAGGCAATGTCCTTCAATCACATCCCCTAAACCATCCTTTTCAATAGGAACCTGCATCAAAGGACTACCGACCATCCAGAAAGAGAACAGGTCCCTCCATCTCCATGAACACCCCAGACTTTGCAAGACCCCATCCAACAAGAGAGGACAATGGAGGCTTCTGGTGAGATGAGTGAAACTCCTTTGCAGGTTCATTGGCCATGCTGGCCCACATATCTTCAAAATCATGGCTATGAAGTAGCAGAAAAGTTTCCTAACTGACTAAAAAAAAGCTTCAATAACTACTACTGTACTGAGTGGGATATGGGTTGTTTGATCTAAAAAAAAACTTGACCTACTGCCCATTGGACCTAATTTGTTTGACCTAATTATGTTTGACCTACTGCAGAGGGAGACCCCCTGAAACCCTCATAATGCGGGGAAGACACCCTGCACCCCCCTACTCCCCCCTACCTCAACCTATTCTCTTACCCCACCCCACAACTTTTTTGTATTGAAGTATACCATTTGACCTACCAAATTAGGTAAAAAAAGATGGTCAAATGGGAGTAGTTCAAATTGGACAATACCCTGAGAGGTGCAGGAAATGATATCACACATTCATGGTGTTATTTGAATTATAGCATAAATCAAACAGTGACAACTCAGCTGTGTCAGGAGGATCTCCAAATGCATCCTTCTATCACTACCAGGCTTCCCAAATGAACAGTGGAAGAGAATCGAGAAGCTGGGCTGCTTTTCATTCAATCATTTGCTTTTCAAGAGCTGCACCGAAGCCATGATGCGCATGGATCCTGTAAAGTCTAAGACACAGAGTCAGTCACACATTGCAGAGGCAAGTAAGACATGCTCGCACATTTAAGAGGAGTGCTCTAATGTGACCGCGAAATAGTGGTGGGGGCGCACACAAAGGAATCACACGATTGAGTCCAGTAGCAGGCATTGCAGAAAGTGTCATTGCATGTTTAGGGAGAAGGACCACTGCGTGCCCATGCGCAATTCTCGGGAGGATAGCTCAGGGGCAACGTGATCGTCTTGGCAGCAAGACAACACGAAGCAACACAGGTTTGATCCCTGGGTCCGTGCTTAGAATCCTCTGGGTATTAAGAGCGTTATAAATAACCATTGCAATTAATCTGTAATTGGTCACCCATGAGCACGTGCTCACTGCATTGGCGAGTTAGTCCCCTTGAAGCTCACACTCAGGCTCATTGCATGGAGTTGAGGACACATTATTCAGTGCTTTTTTTTAACATATGATCCATGAGTGGCGCTGACCTCTGGGAAACATGATCTTGTTAATACAAAAATGGACAATGCCACAGCTTGTGTGTCTGCTCGGCAAGCTCACAACACTCAGATTCCATTCTGCAGGTCCTAGTTGTTGTAAAATCAGTCTCTAACACAACATTAGTGCATTGTTGTGCCACAACAACGACTGATGCCCCTCTTCAAGTGCCATCGTAAAAGTTGAAAGGGGCCTCCCCTTATAAATGTGTGAATACATAAATACATAAATGCATGCATACAATGGAAATACTCTGCACAAATAAAAAAGGGGCCTCACCATATCCAATTCTTGGTTCCTTTCTTGGAATTCCACCCATTGCCTCCCAGGTGAGTCGATTGCAGAAATTAAAGGCCTTACGGCGCAATCTGTGTACCTTAGTAGATGCATTTGGCCGACTTCCAAACTACCCCTATCACACATTTGCTTAACCCACAGTGGGCAAGTTTTCATTGGGGACCTGCCCTATTGCCAATAGCAGACCTGCATGGCAATCACATATGGCCTGGCCCATTCTGCAGAAAGACAGCCTGTGACACCACCAAGCCCAGTGGATGCCAAGCGCCCGGTTTCATCTATACATCCGTAGAAACCTAGCAACCAAGGGCATTATCCTCGGCAAGGAGCAGAACGCTTTTAAAGGTTCAGAAACAGATTTAAAATGTGAGTCTTGAAATGGGCTTTCTTTCCCTTGGCCATGCCATTATAGTGATCAGCCAAGCTTCTGCAAGGTAAATACTTCTGGAAAATAAGTGGAAATTTGCTGCAAATCAGCCCTCTTTGTGCCTGGCCACGGGAGCATGCTGAAATGTTTGGACACTAATACCCATTCATTTTCCTGGCTCGATAAATAAGAGCTGCCAGCCGACTGGCGGCCGTGAAATGGTATTCTTCAGGGCCCAGCGGGGGGCTCCATCCTTATTACCACTGCGGGGGGCAGGACAGGCCCCCAAACAGCAAGACAACTAAATCAAGACATTTTTCATGTCTGACAAAATGACTGTGGTTTAGAAAGAAGCAAAAGGTTGGAGAAAAAAATGGACAACCTTTATATCTTATGGAAAACCTTTGTTAAGGGAGTTCAGCGGAAGGATGGGGAAAAAAAATCTCGCCGAAAGGCACACACATTTTTGTTTTGTCTGAATCCCATTTAAAAACTCTTAGGGTCTTATGGTGCCGCGTGTCGTGTGGGGTTGTTGTAGCCATTAAGGGGCATTACTGGTGGCGAACATAGTCGGGCCCTCCATCACACCTTTCAGCCAGTCAGGGTCTCAGCAGGCCCACCACCTCCATCTGAATGCATGGAAGGGGGGAGAAGGCAAACACAAGGGCGCGTGGAGGAAGTGGGAGGCGGGGCATGCTCAGTGTCCTCTCCGCGCGTCCGCCAACCGGGCTTCCGGTTGCCTCCGTATCCAAATTCATCATGGCAACGGATAGGCGCTTTTCCTGCCAAGATCACAGAGTGGAATCAGATGGGATGGGGGGGACTAACATAATGCCCCCCCTCGGAATCGTGACAAACTGAAGCGTGGGTCTGCCCCCCCCCCAACTTGCTTTCGCTCTTGTGGCCATGGCAGCCTGCTCTAAGCCTTGGGAAGGGGATCATCTGGGATGGGCTCACACATAAGCCTGGAGTGCGAGACATCCATTTTCAGGAGGCAATCCGCAAAATGTGTCCCCAACTCCTGGATTCTCCCACATTTTATAGTTTGTGGAACAAAAGACGTGTGCTTTTAATCAGATCTACGTGATCACTGTGCAACCCGAAATTCCGACAGCGAAAATGTCGACTTCAAAAATGGTTGCCCTCAATGATCAGATAGATCACTTTTTCCCCGCACGCCCACAACCGCTACCCCTTTTTAACCATGCTCACCTTTCGGTGGCGCACTTCTTTGTGTGCTGCCGACTCCCCTCAATCCCTGACACGTCAGTTCTGTTCCAATAACGTGGGTCAGAACTGGTGCCGCAGGGTCCTTTCACCCCGGCAACCCCAAACCCATTGTTCGCTATAACAGGATGTGGTATTATGGTTGCAGCCGAATGCGCAGTAAACGAGCATTCAGCATTTTTTTTCATCGGTATTTGTCTAGTGTGAGAAACCTCGTCAAAACTCTTGTCAGGTCTCGCACCTTGAAACACTCGTCTATAGCGGCGTTATACATTTATCATATCAAATGAACCTGTTGGTTTCAAACAAGGTGGCACATCACTTCCACACTCACTGATGTGTGTGTGTGTGTGCGTGTGCGTGTGCGTGTGCGTGTGTGTGTGTGTGTGTGTGTTGCGTCCACCTACTCTCTCTCACCACCATTGCATCGCCATGCACCCCCCCTTTAACAGCATAACCACACTCGCTCACCTTTACTCGACATCACGAATCCTATTCACCCCCATGTACTACTTAGTACACCACCCCTGCGTCCCTCCGTAGCAACGCACCACCCATCACTGTGCCAACATCCATTGATGCATTGCCACTTCAGCTACCACCTCTTCCCCCTGCTCCAACCACTTTAGTACCATCCACACACCAACATGTCCTCATTCTCGAGCCTAACCTCTTCTGCATCTTGAAATACCTAAACCAATAACCACTGCCCTACCCTGCCACCATTTAACCGCAGCTCGGGAAACACTTTACCACCTAGCACCAGACTCCCTCAATTCACATGTCCATCGAAAGCCCTGTAGGCAGGCAGACTTTGGGTGAACTGGCCTGATCCTTCTTTCATTAACAATTCATAATAATTAATTATGGTTATTCATTAATAATAGGATCAATGGTGAATGGCTTGCAGCAGCCGGCACTGTAGCATTGTTGCTGCCCATGAGCGTAGGCACTTTACAAATGCAAATTAAAAAAAAAATACTGTGAGTGTTCCCAAACTCTACTGCAACTCAGCTGAACATGTGGCATTTAAAAAGACGGTAGACACTTACGGTCAATGTGCTCCTGCTACGGACACCGCCTCCATTGGACCAGCCCAGATGACCCCAAGCATGTGACCGTCCGAATAACGTGATGGACTCACCTATTCCACATCTCAAGTGCATCCACTACCTTTAACTGGCTAGCTCCTTAAGCAAATTCACTGTGTTGATCTGGCACAACTATATGTTTCATGCATTAATCCATGCATTAATTCATGCATTAAGTCATGCATTCATTTGCAACAGTGCTTAGAATTGCAATGGTTCTGTAAACACTTTTGGGGTCATCACTAGTTGGGTGCTAACCCTTAAATCCGGCGGTAATGCTATTACTGCCGCATGTAAGAGTCCACCCAATTACAGGTTTGGCGGCATTTACCCCCAGCTTTGAGCTGGGAGGAAATACGCTGGGAATTTGTCGATTTTCGCCATTATTACTGTGCATTAATACTGGCGGCAATAAGAGCACCGAAAATTGGCCATTGGGTCAAATGGTTAGTGGGGAATTCCCGAATGGGCCCAATGGTGAATGGGGAAACTACCATTCCGGCAAACCAGTTATTCGGCGCTAATAGCGCTGGCCCAGAATGCAGTAGCGCTATTAGCGCGGGCGGTATCTCGGCTTGAATACTGCCGGGATACCACCCAACTCGTGATGAGGCCCTTTGTCTGCACGCTGTAGTGGGGAACAGGCTCGAATACTCAAAAGGTGTGAGATAGCCTAATATTGTGCCTTAGCTTTGACAACAGAGCAGAGAACAATGCCAAATTGCCTGGCACAAGGTGCCCATTTTACCATGCACTTGCATTCCCATTTTAAAAGATATGGCATGCATTATTGGTGCCTTTTACTGGACTTCCGAAAGGCTGGTGCCATGCCAGTAGCAGCCAGTACTGCTCTGGTAGTGGACAATATGTAACGGATTGAAAGATGTTGCCAACCAATAAAGGACCACCACGTCACAGTTCATGATGAATTTCATATTGTCAAGATACATATGCCTTCTCCATAAGACAATGAATAGCCGAGTAATGAGATATTCTGTAGAAAATCCGAAGAAGAAAAAGTCATTTCATTCTCCATATATTAGCTATTGTTGGACCAGATGTGCTATTCTTTGCGGCACAAGGCATGCAAAATGATGCAAACACCAAGTTTACGCTGTTATCCCACGCGCAAAGAGGCACAATCATGTGCATTTTTGGCAACGCAACTGGCAGCTGGGCTACTCGGAAATCCACCGTTAGTAAACGGTTTCGACTTAACCGCTTCCTAGCCATCCATTCTGGAGGCAAGCTCCGAATAAGCCATGGCCGGAGATCCCCGCTCCTAATATCAGCCTTGCTATCAACAATGGCATGGCCCAAGAGATGACGCCTTCTTCAGCCTATCCTGATCACAAGATGGGGCGAAGCAGCCAGGAAATAGCTACATCCTGGAGAGGAGAACAAGTAGGATCTGAGATAGGCCTCAGAGCTGCTGAGCCAGAAAAGACTATCTTGGCCAGGGCTTTTCAATGGTTTGGGTCTATTTGGCCAAAAACATTTGATTTAATCACATTTGATCAAATGACTGGCTTTTTATTTTGGTCTAA
Source organism: Ambystoma mexicanum (assembly GCF_040938575.1). NCBI lineage: Eukaryota > Metazoa > Chordata > Amphibia > Caudata > Ambystomatidae > Ambystoma > Ambystoma mexicanum. Next base: position 1,419,676,796 of record NC_090934.1, on the reverse strand, counting down.
AATGCCGGGGAGGAGGGGGCTAAGACATCTTACAGAGCGAGCGTGAGCAGGACATCATTGTTCATTAATGCCTGCACCAAAGGCTGCCACATAGCTACTGCCATCAATGTCTGAGATGCTCAAAAGACTCTATTGAAGCCAAGCAACCAGGAAGCCCCATCTTCTTGCACCCTAGCTATCTGTAAGCCGAAAAACAACTGCTTCTCAAGAGAAGTGTGTTGGGCCAACATGCTCCGGATGCCCTCTTGCACACACCATCCCAACATGGCCATTCTTGGTGGTTCCTGTGAACACATTTGCAGTTTTTAGGGTGCCGCACTCTCAGCTCAGGCAACATTACCCAATCCGTCTCACACCTGGGCACAAGATGCACATGCCTTTACAGTCTACACCTGTTAACCAAGATCTTGCCCAACACCGAGCTTCCCTCCCTCCCCCCAAGCATTGATTACAGTAAAGGTACCGTCATACAACATGCTTTAGATCTGTACATAACAAGTATATAACATCACAGTCAAAAACTATTCACAACCAGCCACTTTCCCAAGCCACCACATGCAGGGAGGGCTGAGGGGGGTAGAGGGGCACTTACATGTTCTGCATCCAACCAGCTCAGTAAGCTATCATGATGTCAGAAAAGATGATATGATATGATAGGTTATTTATAATGTGGTTAATACCCAGAGGTTTCTAAGCGCGAACCCGGGGATCGAACCTGTGTTGCTTCATGTCGTCGTGCTTCCAAGGCGAGCACGTTTCCCGCAGAGCTATCCTCCCGAGATAACCTATATCATGCAGTGCACAGGCCAGTAAGTCATTACACACTATCCCTTCCAGCAATTACATGAATAAACCAGAAAAGTCCCACTGTGTGAGGTGTGAGTGCTTATACCCTGAAGCAACATTAGAAATCCTGACATATAATGTCCTGCACGTCGTGATTATTGTCATGCGGATTTGGAAAACAGACCGGCTCCCTGGAGCTTGAACAGAAAGCAAGCTTATCAACATGAAATACAAGTTCAGTAAACATAATCATGCTGACAACTTTTTGCCCAAAACACCTTCGTTGTACCCACTCCTTACCTCCCTGCTCCCATAACCACATAGCAGTTCCTGTTTGGCAACCAAGTTTAAGCCTAATTCGTGATATCAAAATCCCACCTGTTTTACAAAGCGAACCCAGGCCACCCAAAGTACATCAGTCGGACGGGGGTGGAGTCCCTTATTTAGACAATGTTTTTCACCGAAATCCACCTGCCGGAGGAAGGACCGTTCCCTTATTTACAGGACATGAAGAATGCTTTCTTAGCCACCAGCAGTAGAAGACCTTTTTTCCACAAATGTAATATTTAGCAGTAATCAATCGCCTAATAGCCAACACTTTGTGGATGCAGAGAGTTGGGTAGCAAAGGCCTTTTCTAATTTACCTGAGACCTCTGTCCAAAATGCATCTATTTTGGAACAAAACCATGGCACATAAGTCCCCGTTGTTGACATCCTCTTCAACAATCGGTGGGATCCCTTAAGCCCTTCATGCCCTTCATAGCCGGTTTAATCGTGGTGAGGTGTGTCCTGTGGCATATCATACATTGAATCTCCTGATTTGTCTGCAGGCCCCGTCATCCACATGTTCCTCAAGGTCGTCTGCACAGGCAGTCACCAGGCTTTTATCACTTATCACCACCAAGAACCAACATCCTAGAGTAAAGCCTACTCTTGTAGTAAGGATTGAGCGATGCCTCAAAGGTCTGCTCCCAGCCGGTCACTTTACAAACAACACTACCAATCACCCCCCAATACACCTAGGTAGGCCTAGGACTCTGAAGAGTGTCGGCCAATCAGAGATAGGGATTCAGGGAGATTCCTGTGACCCGCCATGTGAGCAACCAAGTCCTTGACTCATAACTTGCTAAATGTATCACCCAGACATACTACTGCAATGAATCCCACAGACTCCATATAATCAAATGTTGACTGAGGTCATCAGAGTGTGATGAGGGAGGCCCTCCGATGTCGACACTTCTTCGGGAAGTTTTTCCAACATTTTGTGGAAAGTGAACTGGTTTGTGAAAACTCAAACAACCTGAACTTTGGAATGGTTTGAGTTCTGGAAGTGTTTAGAATGTTTTTGTAGATTGAGGTTCTATTCTTTACATATATACATAAAGGGTAGGATAGATCATTTAAGCTGGCAAGACACATACTATTCTGCCATCCAGTGGCAATTCCTTGAAGTTGACTTCCAGTTCGAAATGCATGTTGGGAAGGCACATTAACCGAAGAACATACATCTTTGCTCCACATGAGAAAGCGTTTTTGACTTATATAACACCACTCTTTCATACATACATTTATTAATCCAAGACAGACACCTTTAAGACATTGTCCTTGCCCATAGAAACTTTCAGGTGTCCAGAAACAGCCTTACCTCCCTACTCATGTCCAATTCTCTTCCCTCTCGATACTTAGGCTCTGGCGACCTGATCTCATTTTACGGCTTCTCCTAAGAACTCTTTGCTAATTGAACTCAGATCTTCTTCATTTTCTGGCTTATCCATTGAGCTGTTGTCAAAAATGTCAAGCTGTCTCTCCGCCATCATAGATTGGGATGTGTCTCAATCACTCATCATGTTCAACTCCACTAATACTGAAGTTCTCTACTTCCAGTCAAAACAGACCATCGCTTTCTCTACCATTTCTTCTCTTCTCTCCCGACTACCTTCCTTGCTCTGCTTCCGCCCGTCACCTTGATGTCATCTTTGAACAATCTCACAACTTCTCACTCTTCATCTCCAAATCTGCCACTGCAACTAGACTCAAACTCCTCAATATCAGAGACACCTGTCATCTTCCTTTCAATACTACTAAACAGCTAACCTCCTCTTAATACTTTCTAGATCTGGCTACTGTCTTCTATAGAGTCTTTCCCAAATATGCTTTTTCACCTCTGGACAAAGTCCTCAACTTTGCAGTCTGTACGTTTTTCAACTTTCTCGCTCTACCTCTACCTTCTCTGCCCGTTGCTTATTTGGTTAGCTATCTATGAAACAAAGAGCTAAGAATAAACATGTTCTCATCATCTTCAAAAATATCCATAGACTTGTCCCACCCTACCAATCTGCTCATCTCTATCCCTACCCCCTCCCCCCTTGATCATTACGAATATCTTGGCTCGCCTCCTTGCCACTACTCGAGCCCCCCGTGCTCCCTTTCATTTCCACTTTCACCCTTTCCTCGCTCCCCTACTCTGGGATGCTCTTCCTCACGCTCTCCGTACTACTCCAACTTTATCTCTATTGAAATCCAACCTCAAAGTCCTCCTCTCTTCTGAAGAACCAGTGTCCTAGCCCTCTACGCTACTGCATCAACCTACTTCCCTCTCTCCATACCCTCAAGGACAACCCTGCAGTACTTGTCTGTCATCCCTCCATCCTTAATTCAGCACTTCCTCCACCATCCAATTTCTATGAAATTCTATCCTGTCCTCGTCCCTGGTTTGAGTTCCCACCATCCCTTGCTAAAACTGGTCTTCAAGTCAAATACGCTCATTCCATTGTAAAGGACCCATGTCCTCCACTCTGTTATCAATGTTAAATTTTGTAAGCTTTTTTTGTTGCAAAAAATGTATTGCTTTCTCTGTGATTTCAATAAATAAATAAAAAATGTAGTAAGCATCTATCAGAAACCTGTCCGGTCCACTTGCTTTGCCTTTATGGAGCAACCATCAGGCTGCAAGTATTTTGTATTTGGTGGTAGGGATATTGAGGGAGCCTAGATCAGCACTGGTAAGTGTTAGTAAGACTACTACATCCAGACTTACCCAACCCACTTATTTAGGTCTTCTTTGGTTTCCTGCATACTAATGCCTAACCAGGAAGACACACTAGTAGTTAATCTTCCCATCATCAAATACCATTACCGCTTTGTTGATTTTTAACAGATTGTGTCATGGGAACCCATCATAATCTTTTCAGGGAGTACACCAGTAACTAGTAGGATGGCCTCCCTCCGAGGATAGTGCAAATTCCTCAGTTTGGCACTCTGTCACCCCCTTAAATATCTGCCTAGTTTTGTTCAACACCCATTCAAACTCATACTTAAAGCAGTGCTAACTGGGAGGCTTGGGCATAGTGGGGAATTCTACTGTGAGCACAGCAAAACAGGTCATAAAATAAGTGATTCTCCCAATAGTCATCTATTGGGAGAATCACTTATTTTATTAATCAGGCCCAAAGGGATGAATCATAAATCTAACCTTGAGAAGGTTGCATTTGGGGGTGAATAACATGTGACATTGTTACCTCTATATATCTAACCAGTGAAGACCCCAGCCCCTTCCCAGGTGGCTTCCTCTCCCTATCCCTAGGCTCGGGATGATAGCTCTGAGGCAACATGCTCACCTTGGAAGCAAGACAACAGGGAGCACCACAGGTTCAATCTCGGGTCCGCGCTCAGAAACCCCTGGGTATTAAGTGTGATATAAATAACCTATCATATCATATCATATACCTTCCCACCCCTATCACATTATAGGCTCCTCCCATCAATGTCACTACGGATCGGTGCCATCTGCATTTTGCCATCAAGTCAAATGAAAATTACGATTTGACTTTGACAGGAGCATGTGCCTTTTTGGGAAAGAAGGGTGCCCTGGACCAATACATTGCACCCTTTCTTTTCTGCAGTGATGAATTCTTCTAAAAATGGTGTATGGCTGTCTACAATGATCACAGGCTTCTTTGTTGTGACGTGGCTGCCCTTCTACCTAGCCAGGCACACAGGGCGGTTGTCATCTGTGTCAAAGGTTGCTTGATGAAATGTGAATCCTTCACTCAGTTAAAATATTTCAATTTTCAACAAAGATCTTGGAGCCCCCCTGCAGAGAATGAACACAGCCAAATAATCTGTTCTGTGGGTAGAGTCCCCTCGGGAAGATCTACAATCTCTCCTCTGTGAAGGGTGCAGTGAGCTAAAACATGGTTGCAGACCCTCCTGAGTGGGAAAAATTCCCTTGAACATGGCATTTGACCCAAATTCATTCTCGGTAGATGGGCTCCCAAACCCTTGTTTAGTATGTTTCAAACTCCTCCTGCACTTCACTTTGCTTGCCATCTCCTTAAACGTCTGTGATCTAGCACCTTGAAGCGTCCCTTGTGCTAGATGATTATGGCAAAGTACTACTTTATTCTCAGTTTCATAAAGCAGGGTCAAGTGGCAAACATTGGATGGATGCTCACACACTCACACACAAACTTGATTACACAGAGATCTTATACCACAATATGCATCATCCATGATGTCATCCTACGTGGCAAACTATAAAACCTATTAGCAGGAGGGATTGGTTAGGGGAACATGTCTACTTATAAAATGTATATGGGTTAGTACTTCATTGGCTGTCTCTTATCTGTAAGACACACCTCAAATTACCTTCATATATGTATATGTATAATCCTTATTATAGCAAACAAAATGGCAGCAGATTGGTCTATGCAACATTGTATATCAGGTTGCCCCATACACCCACTGATTAGTTTGCATTCTCACCCAACCATGCACTTTCGGCTCGGCTAGCAGCACATAAGGAAACCGAAAACCCAGGTGCTTGAATTACGTCAGATTACTCGCCACTTTCCCAATTAGTCCATCATCTCTCATCAGACCGGCCATGAGCCAAAGTGTCCCAACTGTAGTTGACCTTGTAGCCTGCTCTCTGTTCTACGACATTCAAGGGAGTGAAAACACATCACTATCTTCATCCAAGGAATAATGAATAGCCCTTGTGTTCGACTTCTGAGTCGAATGTGAAGAGACCACAAATGTGTCAATTTCAGCATCTTATTTGCTGCTATTTGATTTAATTATACTCAGCGGTGTTGCACCTCTTGGCCTGTAGAGTCTTGCTCACTCTACCTTATATAGGCTTTGTACACTTTTAATTGTCCAATATTTGGCTCTTGCAGATGTTTTCTTCTTCTTTGATCTAAGAGAAATATGTCTTGTCCATGGCTTATCCATCTTCCGCCCTACTTGGTATGCAGCTATTCCTTAGAAATAGCATCCTTGAGCGCAATCCAACATTTATCTACCTTGCATTTCTGCATATTTACACTTATTGGTCAGCAAGGTCCTTAGTATTCTCTTGCATTCATGATTACTTTATCGTTTTATACATGTTTCTGTTATTACTTCAGTTACGTCATCTCTCTTCAGTATTTTCATATCATTTGAGTATGTCCTCGTATAGCTCTTTAATGACATCACTCTCTCCATGTCAGATTTCACTCAACGCTCCATGATGTCCAATGGTGCATGCTGACATCCTTCCATTCGATACGGCACATTCGATATGGTTGTCTGAGTGCATATTGTTTCTCGTACATTCAATGTAGCAGAGGCAGAACACATGGATTCTCAAATGAGGCCCTTCTCCTGCTGTTCCAGTATGACAGTGGTGAGAGGGCTTGAGTTAGGGAAAATGCATCCAACTGCTCCTCTACATTTCCGTGACACTTAATCGTTTTCCGATCATCTGCAGAGACTATCATGCTTAAATTCCATCTCAAAATATTCCAAGAATTGTCAGGTAATCTTATCTTCTGTACACATACTGGGACCTGGAGCTAGTTCTCGTGGGAGAGCAGGTTCTGTCCTATCTTATTAGGGTTAGTGATCAACAGTAGGGTGGACAAATAGAGCAAAAATAAGAAACAAAGAAAATGAGTCTTCAAATACAAAACCAGTACCCACTCCAAGGCCTTTACGCTTCCTCTTATGGTGAGCGATAAGGTTGCTTACCTAGGACAATGCAGAATATCCACATGGATGCAGAACCCTCAACTACATGGTAAAACATACATGATTGCATGAAGGTTGCATAGTGGAACTTGTGAGAGGTGCATCTAGCCAAGCCTACTAGTGTTTATGCCTGTCCACCCTGGCACATAACTCCATAATCCCTCTGTGTAAACCCACTGGGGGCCAAACATGACCCCCCTTACCAAATCATGTTTAGGTTAACCTAGATATCAAAGTATAACCAAACCTGACCAACATGCCCATTCAAATCACCTATGCTGGTGTTTACATGCAAATCAACCGCATGTGGATTCCACCTAGGATAAACATGCAAACATGACACACACTGCATAAGAGTCTATGTGTGCAAGCCCGTCAGTCTTGGTCATTCAGTTTATCATGACCTTGGGGATTCTGTGGCACTCTGTTGTTGAATGCATTGAAGATGGAGAAGCTTCCCAAGCCCTCTTACTCAATCCTTACTGGGATATTTGGTGCTGGGTACTGTGAATGATGCTGGCTTTCAGGAGTAGCTGTCTTGGATGATATCAAATCATGATAATCAACACTTCAGGGGCGTCCATAAAGCTGCGCCAATTGTGTTGATGTGGTAGAAGAATATCAATGAACATGTCAGATAATAATTAGACAATTAACTTTTAAAAACATCAAAACATCATTAAATGGGATGGGTGGCTCCATCTCATTTAATGTCTGGGAGAAATGTATAGACCTGCAGAATTGGGACTTTATGAGAGTGGTTTAAGATCATCAAGTTTATGGCACTGTGTCTTTCCCCCTTCTCTTGTTTTAAGACTGGGACTTAGTCTTCTCTTCCTGTGATGATCTCACCCATGTCTGCTATTTTGAAGACATCCATGAGGAGCACACTCATGAAAGTGATATCATACCATCGAATCCCACTAGTAGGCCAATCAGGTGTAGCTTGTGTGCTTTGCACGATTATCCAAGTCCTCCAACTTGGCTCTAAGTCTCTGAATTTCTCCGGTTGTCAAGCCTAGTTCATTGGCCTGGGTATTGTATCTGTCCTCATATGAGCTTTTGCGGCATTCATTTTCTTTGTTTCGGTCTCTCTGTTGTTGCATTTTAGCACTGATGATTTTAATTTCCTAGACCAGCTACTGAACATTCTCATTGGAGGTTTACAGACTTTAATTTGACATCTAATTTCTTTGATCAGTTGCTGCTTCTGTTCTTTCTGGTTGACCATCTATGATACCACCAGGTACCTCTTATTCAGTGACCTGGTTTAATTATAATTGTTTTTTTTTATAACACGCTTAAAACCAAAGAGTTTTCTAAGCATGGACCAGGGATTCGAACCTGTGTTACTCTACGTTGTCACTGAGCTATACTACTCTTGCCACCCTACTAATGATCTGTGGGATGAGGGAGGGACTCAACCCTGAGTCTGTGGATGTTATAGGCACCACTTGATAAAATCTCTTTTCTAACGTAAGGGTTGAATGACATAAATCTTGTGCCCATTGACTTACTCCGCATTGTTGTCTACTGGGACTAACACCGCTCAGTAGGTTAGATTTAAGATTGTTGAAGTGTGCACCCATCATTAGACTCACCATTCCTGAAACTTCCCATTTCCGGGTACAACCCCATGAATGGGAACATTGCACTGGTAAGAAGGTCTCCTCACTATTAGATACTTACATAGTCTATTCACTATTGTTAGATACGTACTTGTTTCTAATGGCCTCCTGGTGGATTTGCAGTACCACATAGGTGCAATCAATGTTTGGAGATAAAGAGGAAACTCATGTTATGCTAGTGAAGATTCCAGGTAGTCCTGACACAGTGTGAGCAGGAAGTATCACCCACAAACATTGTGCTTACACTTCAGGTCCATATAGGACTAGATCCACTTCCAGCATGTTAGGAATAACGCAGTTGCTTTTCCTGCAAGGCAAATCTTGGCTGTACAATGTCCCAATACAGAGGAGCAATCACGTTAGCAGAGGCACACACAAAGAGGAGGAACATGATCAGTATTGAAGTGTACCTGCACTGATGGATGGTTTCTCTGTGAGTTGGAGTCATAGGGTAGAAGAGAGCTTACTTCAAATACAGGGATTCATTCTATACAAATCTGAAATGGGCCTCAGGTACAGTATGACAGTCAATCTTGTTTTACCTTTCACAGGTCTAGATCACCCTTTCTGGGAAGCGGTCTCCTTCACAATATCTTAGCAGTGCATAGGCCTGCATCACCATGTTCACTACCAACATGGCTAGGTCCTGTGCTATGATGCAGTCTCTGAATTATCTTGAGGCACCCATGCCGGGCAGTCTCTGCTGACAGCTCGCCTACAGCATCTGCCCAACACACTATGTCACCATTAGACATGCATCCGAGGAACTATCTGTATTGCTATGTTCCCCTCCCTTCGCCGACCATTCCAGAGGCTGATGTGTAACACTGGAGGTAAAAGCTGTATCATAGAGGACTCAGGCTCATGGCTTGGGGTATGGGGTAGGAGTATGGGGTAGGGATCTCTTATGTTATGCACTCTGTCTTGGAACAAATTAGCAACATAGAAAGAACTGGCCCTGCCCATCATACACTTAAGGTCCTGAAGACCATACTCTTAATAAAACTCACCTCAATAACTGATCCTTCCACTCAACTCTATATCACCTCCTTGGGAGAATACCTGCCCTGTACCCAACTCTGCTACCCCGCCACCTAATTGTTAGTCCCTCTGTGTGGCCCCTTTGTACAGCAACCGGTTGCTTCCAAGCTAAGTTTGTTCTTTATAAATCCTGTACACACATACATAGATATTCCCCTCACCTCGGACGTCTCTAAATCCAAGAACTTGGCCTCTTCAAAAGCAGTAGAAGACTCCACCTGATTGTGGATCTCTCAGCCCGGTTCCACCTCTGCAAGAGGACCTCAAACAAACAAATCTCAAAAGAGACTCTGCCCACTCGCATGTTCAGTTCTGCCAGCTACCATCATGTCCGGGATGGTCATATATGTATTGCACAAGATCGGTGCTTCATCTTTCTGGGAAGGAGAAAGTACATGCTGTTTCTACAGGCTGTCTGGGTTGTCGCCAAGTTGGTTGGGGTCCAGATTGCCTCCCCAACATCCTTCTTCATTACGCATACACAGCAAATATAATTGAGACATGGATAGCTGTTCTACACTTTCAGCTGAACAGGTTTCATAGCAGGGCTGCTCCTATCCAATGACATTCCCAATGTGTGGCGTCTTAGCCTGGCATCAACTACCTTCACATTCCACTTCCCTGATCTAAGTCATACAGCAATAGTCACCTATCTTCTAGTTCAAGTAACATACTAGCTTATAAACATTTCTCATGGCCTACTTCTCAAGCTCAGGTGGGGCCATCTTGCCACTATTGCAGCTTTTGTAGGGTAGCCACTTTGGTCAAGGCATCCTCTTTCCAATAAACCACTACAACTAAAACCAAGAAGCAAATTATCGCCTGGACAGTATAGCATTTATACTGTATGAATGCATTCATAATACAAACATATAGATAGATTTTCAAAAAGAAGCACTGGTCCATGAAACAAAATCTCCAAAATTGCATCTGCCCTGCCCACTTTTTGTACAACACCATCGATGCTTGTGAGAATTCTTCATCTTCTTTCCTTATTTCTTTATTTATTTATTTAATGAATGTATTTATTTATAGCATTTGTGTAACGCCCAAAACCCAGGGGTATCACGCAGTTTGGACTAAAGAACAGTAAGTAACAAGTATGCAGCAGGTTGCATCATGGAACAAAGACGTAGTATTACAGGTGATGTGGTGGCGGGGGGGGGGGTAAGACAGGTGGTTAGTCATATTTATCAAACAGCCATGTTTCCAACAGTCTCTTGAAGGCCTGATAGGAGGTCTCATATCTGATTTGGGGAGGCAGCGAGTTCCAGAGTGTAGCGGCTGCGACCTTGAAGCTCACACCGCCTGATGCTTGCTTGCTTGAATCGGGGGTAACCAATGAGGTGTGGTTGTATGAGCGCAGGGAACGTAACTCAAGTCTCTTGGCGATGCGGTTGTTCAGATAATATTATAGTCTCCAACACCTATTTACCTTCATCTGCCACCTTTGAACATTGCAACAAACCTATTTCTTAGCCTTACCATGCAGCACTCACACATGTGGGGACTCCGCATTCAATGGACCAATATCTTCTTTCTCCCTAGCATTGCCTTTGTGTGCCAGGACCTGCACTCTCTCAACACTCAGCATCCATTAACTAGTTTTCACCATGCTATCCTTCGCAAAGGTTGTAAAACCCAAGATATATGCAACCATTTTAGTAGGAGAGATCACCTTCGACTTTACAACCATGGGGGGAAAAAACAATCAGTGTCATAATGGCTCCTTTATACTTAATGAAGCTACAGATGTTGTCATAGTTATTCATAAAAATATGTGATAAGTGTCCGGCTATGTGATATGCGACATCCAACGTGCCATGATCATTCAGCTCAGTGGACAATTAAACCATTATTTTCCTACTGAAGAATGCAAGGCCTCCACATTCATGGTAGCCGGTGGAGCAAATTATTCAATTTCCATACAAAAGTTCAAAGACAAATACTTGATTTCTTCGTGGTGATAGTGCCTTGTGTGCAAGAGCCTCCGGGACATAAGCACCACTACAATTTCTCATCATAATTCAGACGGTGAGAAGGTGTACCCATGGGTTCCATGTCAGATCAGTTCTTATTGTCCTCTTGTAAGCCCAGACCTCAAGAAACAAGGTACCGCTAGATGAGCTTGCAGACACGTTGGTAGGGTCCATTAAAGGTGGGATTGTGTGGCAGCCACCTCTTAAAGAACTGGTGATCAGTGGTGCTCATCTTGCATTGCCCTTCAACACAAAATGGTAATGCTTATTTATATAGCGCCTATACAGAGGCAAGTATTTCAAAGCACTCAGGGAGGGTGGGAACATAGGGAAAAACAACAGTCGCTCGGAGCCCTTGAATTTATGAAACGATAACGGTCTGCACAGGCAGAATAAGTGAATATGATACATTAATCAGTTTGGATACAGCAAATAGGCCTGACGGTGATTCTGCGGTTTTATACAAGTGCACATTGAGGGGTGAAGATAAGAGAGAACAGACAGAATGGTCTTCAGGCAGGGCTGTATACAGATCGTGCAAGTGCGGGCAGGGCAATGGAGGGGCAGGGGACAAAGTGCACCCAGTCGGTAGCGACTGGTGAAGTGCTGACAGAAAAGTTCTCAAGGTTTTATTTCAAGTGCAGTGTGGGTGGAGGGCCCTAAGGCAAGTGCAGAAAGGACTGGCAGTGACGTCTGTGACCTGTGAGACTCTGAGGTTCACCAGGCGGCCAGTCAGTAAGCTGTGTGGATGGAGGGAGTAATGGAAGAGCGGAGAGCTAGGTTAGCAGGGCAGGGTGAGAGAGAAGTCAGAGGAGAATAGGAAGGCCTCGAGACATTTCCGGAACATAAGAATATCAGGCTCAAGACGGAGGGTGGCAAGGAGGCTGTTCCAGAGGAAGGCAGCACCTGCTGAGGAAAGGGTTGTCCTCCAAATCGCTGCTTGGAGAACCGGCTCACTCGCAGATGATTGGCGGTAGATGCAGAGGGTCTTGAATTTCATCCTTGCAGCCACAGGGAGCCAGTGAAGAGATTTCAGCGCCAGAGAAATGCGGTCTCTGGGCTTTAGGCCAAGTATAAGTCTAGCGGTTCTGTTCTGCATGTGATGCAGAGGGCGCAAGGCGGAAACAGGGAGGTTGAGGAAGAGGCTGTGCAGTAGTCCAACCTGGAGAGAACCAGGTCTCTGGAGACAATGAACCATGGGGGGTGGAGGGGAGTGAAAAAAGGAAGAGTGCACTTGAGGAGGTGTAATTGATAGTTGGACTTTTTTGAGATGTTAGAAATGTGTGAGGCAAAGGAGAGAGTGGGGTCGAAGATGACCCCTAGGTTTTTTACCTCACAGTTGGGGATAGACGTAGGGCAAAGGGAGTGTGGCCAGAGTGAGAGGGGGAAAGTGGAAGCAGATGTCCCAATGAAAACAATCTCAGTTTTGCTGGCATTGATACAAAGGACATTTGCAGCACACCATGACTGGATAGCAGACAGACAGTCGGGTACGAGTGAGGAGGAGGAGGCTGCGGAGGGAAGCCTGGTGGATAGTTGCGTGTCATCCGCATAACAATGGAAATTGGACATGAAAGTGGCAATCACACGTTCAAGGGTAGCCATGTAGATGTTGAAGAACCAGGGAGATAGGTTTGAACCCTGGGGACCATCGCAGGTTGAGATGGTGATAGTAGAGAGAAGGGCACCAATTTTAACCTGTAATGGGCGATCGGAGCCAAAAGAGGTTAAAAAAAGCCAGAGCCTGACATGTGATTCTCAAAGTGTCACATAGCTGTGAGATCCGGATGTTGTGGTTAACCGTTTGAAATGCGGAAGAGAGATCAAGGAGAATGCGGACAGATGGAGTGTTAGTGTCAAGATTTGAAAGCAGGTCTTCATGGGTGTTCCGAAGAGCAGTTTCCGTGCCTCTGGATCCACTTAAGCCAGACTGATGATCATGGAAACAACTGATTGATTCTGTGTGTAGGTCTAGTTGAGAGATAGCCAGCTTCTCAAGAAGTTTGCCCAAGAAAGGTGTGATAGAAATCAGGTGGTAGTTTGACATAATGGATGGAGTCGTCAGCAGAGGTTTTCTTGAGAAGAAGGTGCACAAAGGAGTACCTGAGAGCAGTTGGGAAAACTCCAGTGGAAAAGGAGAGGTTGCAAAGGTCGGCTAAGGCTGGTGCGAGGGAGTCAATGTTGTGCTTGATGGTTTTGGAAAGGCAAGGGTCAACTTGCTTGAATGAGGCCTTCATAGACCGGACTTGTCTGGCAACCTCATCAGGTGGGACAGGAGGGAGAGAGGAAAGTGGAATTGGAGGTTGGGCCAGGGGAGGCACAGGTGATATGTGCTGTGGTGTGGTGGGGGGAGAGAATGTCTTGGGTTTTTGTGGTGAAGTGTGCTGCCAGGGCTGAGCAGGGGTCCTGGGTGGGAGTAATAGATCAAGAGGCTGCTGCAGGATTGGCCAGTTCCTTGCAGACTTTGAACAGTTTGGCCATGTTGTTTGATGCCGCAGAGATGCAGGCTTGGGTGAAGACTCTTTTTTTCAAACGGGTGCAGAGTCGATATTGCCTTTGAAGGAGGCTCCAGGCCAGTTTCCTCAGATGGTCCACCAGACGAATTCCATTTCCGCTCAGCTGCCCTGCACTTACGTTTAAGGGTAGCCAGTTCGGAGTCGTACTAAGAGTTGCACTTTTTGGAAGACTTCAGTCGGACCCTCACAAAAGAGTGCTTCTGTCCAAGTGCCTCTTGACATACAGATCAAACACTGTATCTCTTCGAACAAATCAGCCACAGTTTTCTAAGAAGGTTTTATCCACTTTCATGCTCACAAGTGGCTGAAACGCCTGTGTTCTATGGGGGGGGGATAGGGCAGCTATCTCATTAGAGTGAATTAATCAACACAATATATTTTGTGCTGACAGATACAGTTTTGTGAAGCAGGCCAAGTGTATAATGCAGGCAGGAGGTGTGGCATAGGAATGACTCCCAAGCATTAAAGCAAATCATACATTTCAAAAGGATGTGCTTCGTTCTGTGGCCTCTCATTGGCTCTTTCCCAATGCATGTTCTTCGCCCATTAGAAGCATTTATTTACAGCATACGGAAACACCTATGCTTGGCATGAATACCTCCCCACAAACCAAGGAGGAAATGTAACACTTATCGCAGCAGTGAGCAGTAACATAGTAGGGGATCCCGCAGCCCCTGGGGTACAGGAGGCCTTAACGCCTATGTAGCAGGGGAGTCCCAGCATCTTCCTTACAGGGCTATAATTTCAGAAATAAATAATATATTCTGAAGTCAGAGTGTGAGCAGCAATTGTGCTGGCATTGCGAGATTGGGACGCCACGTCTCCACCGCGCATGTCAGGAAATGGGAAGCTCTCCCTACTTCCTGGTTCCTGTCTTCATGGAGCGCAGGAGCCAAAGGCCTGCCTGGAGAGGAGCATCGAGCCCCACAGAGCTGGTCGCATTCGGGTCGGAAAATAGATACAAGGAAAAAAACTCATTGTAAGTGTGTGTGTGTGCGGGCATGCAAGGGTGTGTCTATAAGTGTGCATATGGATGATAGTTCTGTGTGAGTGGCGTGTATGTATGTATGGGTGGGTGTGAGAGCATGTGTGACTGAGAATTCAGTGTGAACGTTGTGGGTGCACTTGTTAATGATTGATAGAGAGAGATGTATGGGTGAGCGATATCTGGGTGAATGGAAATGTATGCATGCAAAGCTGGGACACAGGTGGGGGCTTGCAGCAACTCACTTGGACTTTTTCTTACAATGACAAGACATGCTTTTCTAGCATCTTTGAACAAATCTAACTTGATAACTTGATGAGTGTTATTACGTGGATAGGGGTTTCTGTTGAGGGTGTTTATATTATTATAATTATATCATGATAGGTTATTATAGTGTTCATACTGAACTCCTCCAGTCTTGAAGTGATGTGATATTTGCGTTCTCTCCCTGTGTATTAGTCTTCTAAAATAAGTGCCAAGATTGTGCTTCCAGGGTTCAACCCTGCTTTTTGCAAGCTGAGCACAGAAATCTGAGGCAAACACTTTACTCCGGGAAACTCTTACTGCCATTTGTGTTTTTTTGAAGTAGATGAGAACCCCAAAAAAGTCAAGAAAAGTATCATGAAATATATTTTTTTAAAAGGTAATAAGGGGGGAATTGAGCAAGGACGTGCATTGGTACGTTAACATTTCCAAAATAGAGAAAAGGACCTGTATATTGAGGTGGAAAACTTGTTCTCATTATGGGAAGAAGGCCAAGTGGGACAGATGTGAGATAGTAAAATGTCTGGTATCGGAGGCAGAGGCAGAATTTGGTGCCGGGGGTGGAGGGGAGGGCGGGTAATAGAGTGCCAGTGGGAGGTTGGGGGCACCCTGCTGCTTCCCCTCCCTGGACCCCCGTGCTCCACCACTGGCTGGTATGGAGAAGTTGTGGCAAAAGAGAAGGAGGAGCAGGATAAATAATGATAAAGTAAGCAAAACAAAGCGTAAATTGAATGAAGAAATGTATCACACTCTTTCAGCTTGTCTAATCGTTGTTAAATCCTGGATGTCCTCCCACTTTCCTACTCTCATTGAAGACTGAGGTAGTGTTCTTCCCTGCGAACACTCTTCCTCATCATCTTCAACCTCCTTCCATATCCGTTTCCCCTTCCAAGCTCCCAATTTGAACTACAGGCAGCAATCTTGGTCTCCACTTTGATTCAAATCTCTCCTTTTCCCATCACATGTCTCTAACCTCTCGTTCCTGTCGTTTTCTTATCCACAATGCCCGTAATGCCCACCTGTTTCTCACTTTTGAAGCATCCAGACTTTTACATTTCCTCTCTGATCTTTTCCTGACTCTTCTATTGTTCTACCACTCTGTTTGGGCTTCCCAATTCTCATCTTGCTCCTCGAAGATCAGCCTTTGATTCTTCTGTTAGTCTATTGTGTCTTCTCCCCTATCAGGATTCTATTTCTGCTTCTCCAGCAGCACTTTGATGGCTGCCCTTTCAGTCTCAAACTAAATTAAACTTTCTTTGTCTTGTCTTCAAATCTCTTCATGGTCTTGCCCCTAGCTAACTAGCTGCACTTATATCCTTCTACATTCCCTCTCGCTCTCTTCTGTCTTCCTCTTAGTTTAGATGTATGGTTCCTCGTCCCCCTTGTGCTCAGTGTCGATTTCGATCTTTTGAACTTCTTGCTCCCCTCCAATGGAATGCCCTCCCTCTTTCTCTTCGTTCCATCACTGTCTACTCTTTTTTCCATGGTTCTCTAAAATCACACTTACTTCAACATCCTTTAGCGATCACCTTCTGGACCCGATTATTTATTCACTTTTATTGTACTGCGTTTCATTTTTATGTTCAGCACTTTGGCTTAAAACTCTTAATAAAAGACAAATAAAAAACAAAAAAAAAATAAATACAAGTATGAGACAGAGGTAGCCGATGCAATTGTGAGAAGAAGGGAGAAATGTGATAAGGTTAAGTCAGTCCATGCTGCTTTTGAAAAAAATGAATGCCTGCCGTTAATTTGTATGATGCAGGCTATGCGTGCGTGTGTGTGTGTGTGTGTGAGTGTGGTGGTACTAGAAATTGCAGGCTAGCATCCACTTTTGGAATCGTCTAATGACGGAAATCACCCCACACTCAAGAGAGTATTTATTTACAGCTATGATATCAGTTTCTCTTCCATACACTGCGGGTATCGAGGAATCACATACGCCCATTGTCTAAAAATACAGATCAACAGATGTCAATCAGCCCCACCCATTCCACTTTTACTCTGTAGCCTGGTGTGAAGAAGGAGTGTGACCAAGCAGTTCGGGCTGGACTGCCCCTTTTGGGGTCGGACCAAGCCTGATTTGCTTATGGTCTTTCCCCTTTTTCTAATGGCTTGGCAGGTGAATTGCGATGGCCTGGAGCGTGGCCCAAAGCAATGCCAGAGGTTAGGATTAATTCCAAACCATCCAGCCATCATCTCCTTTATTTTGCATCTAACATGGCTACCACACAAGCTTATGTTGAAATGATCCCGGCTGCTAATAGGCTGTTGGCTGTAACCCAAGAGTTCGAGGGACAAAAACTTTGTTTGGTAAATGCCAACCTCCCGACGTTAAAATTGGGCAGTCAATATCCAACAATATGCTTCACCCTTACGTGGCCTCACTTGAAAAAGAAGGGTGCTGTGCCTTGATCCATGACTATAGCCAATGAATCGATGTTGATGTGGTGGAGGTGTACGCATGGGATTGAAGGCTATTTCAGGATGGGAAAGTAAGTCAGCGGGATGTCCCGCCATCATCCTAAGGGTAAGGGGAACCAAACCCTGTCCTCATCCAGTTCTGATCTCTCTCTACGGAAGGCCACGCATCAGCAAGATGAGCTATTCACAGGGACAAAAGAGGGACTCAGTTCTGGGACAATTTCCATAGAATATTTTATCTGGTGACCTTAATCATTTCAGCAAATCTCTGTGTCAATTAGAGAAATAGACTCCAAGTTTTCTTTTTGTGTGACATTGTTCACTAAAGAAAAATGAAGAAAATTGCTTTTATTCCATTCCTGACTCTCGATCTGTGAAATTGCATGGAGAAATGAAGCTCTTTGACGAACAGAAATGGGCACTTCATGAGTATTCAATGCACTTGAGGACTTGGTGGATGATTCCGAAATACGCAGGGCGACGACACATTTAGATTATAGCAAGCCCATTTTAATGAGGCCTCTTCTAGGTTCCAGTCTGTCGTACATAACACCGAGCAGTATGCGCATTGCTCTGTGCATCATTTTGAAGGTGGGAGAATAAAAATAAATGGACCTACTTTGCCCAGTGAAATTATTACAAAATTGAGCACCGTTGATTTTCCGCCATCTTCAGGAACATAGCGACCCATTTTCTCTTTCAAGGCAGGTTATGTGACAACTCCATCTACAAAGGGACAAAGAATCCTTCTGGGAATATATAGTGTTGCCAGGCAAGGCTAGATGTACACAGAGAGCAGGCAGGAGGACTGAGTTTCTGGGAGTTCTGCTTGGAGGCCAGTTTTACAGGAAAGGCTGGAGACGGTGTGCACCTGTGCGACACTACATGCAGGCTGGGTGAGAGCAAGTATTGAGGACCACTACTCGACCTCAGAATCGGTGAGAGGGTAGTTAATGTTAATGATCGATTTGTAGATTGGACAATCCCGCCCTAAGCCACTTCGGGCCATCACATTATTAAATTCATCAACATTGTCTTCGATACAGCTTGCCATGGAAGAAGTTCTATGTGATGTTGAAGTGTCTGGCACATTCAAAGAACTTGGGAAAAGAAAGCATGAAGGTTAAAGTAGACTTCAATGTATTGCAGATTAGTTGGGATTCATCTGTGAAAATGGTGCCCTTCATGTCAACGTTTTGGCCCCTTGGGCTTGAGGTCAAATTTAGGAAGTGTCAGTTTAGCTGTCTCTACTGGCTGAAGAAACATGTCAGCCAATTGAATAGCTGTTATGTGGTGAGTGATTAGTAAGGCAAAGATTATCTAAATCCCATCTTACATTGCACCAGAAAGCAGTGCAACCATGGCTTGGAAGACTCAGCATACACTCTGTGTGTAATGGACATGGCTGCCTCATAGTGAGGTATCTCCTGTTTTCAGTGATTTTGGAAGAAGGACCTCCATATGATATGATGATAACATATGAACCTAACACGCTTAATACCCAGAGGTTTCTAAGTGCGGACCCGGAGATCGAACCTGTGTTTCTCTGTGTCGTCTTGCTTGCAAGGCGAGCACGTTGCCCCTGAGCTATCCTCCCGAGACACTGTGAGAACTCCATAGCTGTAGTTCTCACAGTGAGATTTTGATAATTGTACAGCCCTGTCATGGAGTACCCATGAGGTAGGAAGCTAGGTGTTTATGATGGTAATGGTAGTTGTGGCATGCCTCAAGCACCCGTCTTCACCCAGGCTTGCTACAACGATGCAAATTAATCACAATTCAATGTCTTTTGGTGCCTACTAATTGTATTGCTCTCCCCCTCACTTTGCTGGCTGGATACGTTTTCATAAAAAACAAAATGGACTCAGGGCAACATAGGAAGGGATATCCACATGTATTTATTTATTAATTTGTATGGTGGCAGCTATGAAAGCAGTTACTTTGTAGCACTCCAAGTGAAAAGGGGGAAACCAGGGGCAGAAGTGGAAGGTGTGGAGTATCTGGACCTTCAAAGCCTTGGAACATTCAGGAACAGTTAATACACAGAGAGAGGGAAAGTTGGGAATGTGCAATGCAGCCGGCTCAGAGCAAAAACAATAAATAGAACAAATAAATAGTGAAGGACACTAAGTGGAAGGGATACACAGGGATCACAGACCAGGAAGACTGGGAGAAGTGCACAGGTGGGAGAAGAGGGCAGGAAGGATAGCTCTGGGGCAATGCGTGGGTCTTGGAAGCAAGACCACGCTGAGGGAACGCAGGTTTGAATCTCAGACCCAGGCTTGAAAGAGCGCGTTATAAAATACCTGCGGGTTATGTGCGCTGTAAATAGAAAATAAATAAATAAACACAGTCTTCAGGGCCACAATCAGTCTAGCAGCCTCACGTTTGCTTCTTATTTCATCTGTTGAGAGCAACGTACACCACAAGGCTTCATGGTGCTAACCCAACAGAACTGGCCGTCTAGAAACGAGAAATATTCTAGAAGAGAACATTTTCAAAGATTGTCGAAACACTAGATGGCTCTCAGTGGCACTCAAAGACAGGAAGTGAAATCCGAGGTTTATCAGCTGCGACCAAGAAAGCATGACCACCAACATGGGGGACAGACAAATCCAAGGTCCTTGGATGTTAGCTGCTGGCTCTTGTGATCGAAGGGGGCGACAAGGAACACAAGGGAAACATTTACATTGCAAGTACCATACCCAGTGCCATTCAAGCCCCTGTGTAAAATACCCAGGGATTTAAACTGCGCCCGCTTATTTATTGGGAGTAAGTGCAATGACGTAAAACAGGGGTGATATGGGAAGCAAAAGGGGTCTGAGTTACAACACGAGCAACTTTGCTCTGTAGAATGTGAAGCCCCCCCTATCAGATACTGTGGCTGAGCTAAAAAGCGAATTACAATAATCAATACCGCTCAAAACCAGAGGGACCACCAAAGGGGCTTCAAATTGAGACTCTATTAAAAAGTAAATTAAACAATATTGGGGCAAAAGACTGGAAGCCGAAGTGCTCGTCAATTTAAAAAGAAATCTAAAAAGAGTGCTAATGAATACATTCCAATGTGTATGTATCTGCTGCGGGTGGTCATGTCAAGATGGACCATGTTCCCCAGGAGTCCCAAACATGACAATTCAATGGATACACAACCACTCAGCGCTGATCACAATGTTTTCCAAAGGCCCCCCAGTTTTAATTGCGAAAAAACAGCCAACACATGTTTCATCCACAGGTCTTCTTCTAGGCTGAAGTAGATTGCTTATTTTACACTCAATCTTGGGTGATTTGGGGCAACTGATACATCCAATTCACTGGGAGGCCGGTGTGGTTTTGAATGGATACTACACCCTCTTTCTGGTTGGCCTCATAGTGATTTCCCAGTTAATTGGATGTATCAGTTCACCCAAAACACCCAAGATTGCATGTAAGGAAAGGAATCTTCTTCTGCCTGATGAAGACATGTGGTCGAAACACGTGATGGCTGTTTCTTTGCAATTCAAATTGGATGCCTTTGACAAACATTGTGATCAGCGCACAGTCGTTGTGTAGCCATTGAATTATAAAAACAATAAAGTATTTCGCAAGACTCTAAGGTTAAAATGTGCATATTAACAGACAGACGCAACTTGAGGTTCATAGGATAGAGAAGCTGAAAGTTTAACACTCAAGTCTATCACCACTGGAACAAGTGTTGGATAAAGGTCCAAGGGAAGAGGGCCAAAAAGCAGGGTTCCAAAGAGAAATACTACACTACTCTCTATGCAGGTTGGAATGTGATTGTCTTTTGATGTCATGACTATGTAATGCATATGATATCAGGGCATCAAAAGGAATGTCTAGGTTTTAGATGGGCAATACAACTGAGGGGACTTCACCCATGTTGAGACCAAATGAAAAGTTATGATAGATGGAGCGGGAGAGTCATTATGAATAGTCACAGATTTAGAATAGTTCAGGCACAAGGAATTCTCAATCATCCAGTCATTGATACCGGATAGGCAGATATGATATCAGGGCATCAAAAGGAATGTCTAGGTTTTAGATGGGCAATACAACTGAGGGGACTTCACCCATGTTGAGACCAAATGAAAAGTTATGATAGATGGAGCGGGAGAGTCATTATGAATAGTCACAGATTTAGAATAGTTCAGGCACAAGGAATTCTCAATCATCCAGCCATTGATACCGGATAGGCAGATAGATGTAGATTTTG
The DNA here is from genome assembly GCF_040938575.1 of Ambystoma mexicanum. Taxonomy (NCBI): domain Eukaryota; kingdom Metazoa; phylum Chordata; class Amphibia; order Caudata; family Ambystomatidae; genus Ambystoma; species Ambystoma mexicanum. Next base: position 1,419,654,942 of record NC_090934.1, on the reverse strand, counting down.
CATTGTGTGTAGGATTACCCAGATTGAACAGTATCTGGGTCTCATTGGTGTAGATTCGGGAGGGTGCTGCGTAGGAGCCACTGGGTTGTGTGAGTGGCTTGAGATAGGCGTTAGAAAAGCTGTGGCAAAAGGACGCCATCTTGAAGCTCTCCGTCATGGAGGATGGAGGCAAATCCACTTAAGGGCATGGCCCCTAATGCCCAGAGAGTCTGTAAGGCAGTTTAGGGCAGTAGTGTTGTTCACAGTAGCCCATGCTTCTGGTAAATCGAACAGGATGAGGATGGCTCGAGAGCCATTGTCTAGTTAGTGCAGCAATACACCCGTCATATTTAATAAAGAGGTTCTGCCCCATCTAGCAGGCTGAAAGGTACAGCACAGTATCTATTGAGTAATTGTTTTCTCAAGCGTTCTTCCCAGGAAAGGAATGTTAGCTAAACATGTATGATTGGACACATAACGAGTTGAATTCTTGAATAACCCCAGAAATCAGAGACAAACAACCAACCGCCTGGAGTTCAGTACATCTCTGAAAAGGATAAAGTTTCAAACAAATTGTTGCCTTGTGTTGCAGACTACTGCCTGGCTCTGGATGCATCTAGAGGGATGACCAGGTCGGCAGGGTACGTGCTCAAGCTAGCAGATGATGGCCCTGTAATTATATTATATAATATTATTCATCGCTACGTACTCTCCACCTCACTCAGGTGACGGTCTTATAAGGCACCTTATAAAAACTTCCTCTTGAAGGAAAGTTCCTGCCCATGGAAGCCATCCAACTAGGAAACTAGCTATAATGTGCTTTTCCCATTCCCAAAAGATGATATCTCTTTCAGTCCTATAGGGGAAAAACTCCTAAACTATCTCTTTTCGAGAGAGCCGGTAGCAAGGCAATCAGTTTCCCTCGACATGAGCAATACACACTGGATTAGACACCATAGAAACATTGATTAGAGGTATTTCATTTGCTCTGTGAGCCTACTAAGGGATCAGAGACACTGTGCATGATGTTCTGGCACAGGCTCAGCCACCCTACTCAGACATGAGTCGTGTTTTGTATTTTCCTGCAATGCTCGTATGAGGGCAGATGCGGACATTAGAGGCTCATTAGTTGTTCTTGGAGTTCTGCCCCAGAAAAGCCACACAACCACCTAAGGCATAACTGAGCCTTCCCCGACCCTCAGACCTAAAGGCCATCATTTCCTGTGACACTGTATTCACTTCCCTGTACCGTAAACACAGGCAGTACGATCAATAAAGTGATGCCTCAATCAAAAGTGTTTTACCCTCACACATTCAGGCAAGGAATCTGGGGTCACCTAGGTCAAATGGTGGGTCAGACTTTTAGATTCGTGGCCTAACCTCAAGACCAGAGAAGATAATTTCCCTCGTTATGAGCAATACACACTGGATTAGACACCATAGAAACATTGATTAGAGGCATTTCACTTGCTCTGTGAGCCTACTAAGCGATCAGAGGCACTGTACATGATGTTCTGGCACAGGCTCAGCCACCCTACTCAGACATGAGTCGTGTTTTGTATTTTGCTCGTATGAGGGCAGATGCGGACATTAGAGGCTCATTAGTTGTAGTTTTTCTTGCAGTTCTGCCCCAGAGAAGCCACACAAACACCTAAGGCATAACTGAGCCTTCCCCGACCCTCAGACCTAAAGGCCATCATTTCCTGTGACACTGCATTCACTTCCCGGTACCATAAACACAGGCAGCATGATCCATAAAGTGATGCCTAAATCAAAAGTGTTTACCTTTACACATTCATGCAAGGATCATGGGGTCACCTAGGTCAAATGGTGGGTCAGACATTTAGATTCTTGGCCCAACCTCCAGACCAGAGAAGATACAGGTGAAGCAATTAAGTCCAACCAATCACATCTCTCATTCGTTCACTTCCATGGATGCAGACAAACCCAATCCCCAGGTTAAGGAAGACAGGACAATATAAACTCAAGACACCAATGAAAGGGTGCATGTGTTTGGAGTAAGAGCTGGGGGCAGGAATTTTGAGATGCTTAGAGACCAAAACAGGAGTTTAAATGAGTTTAGAGGACCAAGGAGTTTGGAAGAGGTTCAAGATGAGAGGGGAGACACTGTAGGCGGTAGGTTTCTGGAAGACATCAGGAGGAGGTTGGGATTAAGAAGTAGGAGAGGCTGATGCAAGGAAGTAGAAGGTTGGTTGGAGAAGTCAGGAAGACAATGGTACAAGGAGGAGGAAGCAGTGTGTAGTCATCGGGATGGTGCTGGTGGGGGATATTAGGTGTCTAGCAAGGCCCTAGCAGGTAAGACCATGGAGGACGGAGAGAGCGCCTTCAGCCCAAGGCAGTGGGCTTATGGCCCTTAAGTAACGTGCCTGCAATTAATGGGCCTGCAGAGTAATTCTGAGTCCAAATAATCAAACCAACTGAGGAAGATGGCAAAGATACTGTTTTATTAACAATTATCTAAAACAGGGAGGTTACAACAGACACCAATGGACGTTCGCTCAGTCTCTCAACAACATCCTTATATGCAAATGATCCATCAGAGATGATGTTACAGTATGTAGCAAATAGAAAACCTATCAAGGGTTTTGATCGGTTTAGGGGAGACCTCTAAATATACTTTCTGTAGCGACTATGATTGTGATTGGATGCCCACTGTCAGGTGGGCAAGTTATGCCTACCTCTAAAACATGTAATCTTCAAAATGATTAAGAACACTACAGTTGGTCGTCAAACTATAAGGCCATTGATTATATGGCCCTCTACAATTGTTGTCATGCTTGTGCCATGTCTGGAATGTTTGGTTCACTTAGCAACACGTAAGCCCAGACCCATGTGCCAGGAGGTGGACTTGACTTTTCCTCCACACACAATTATCCCAACATCTCTCATCACCCATGCCTTCTGCCATGAAGATTGTCTTTGAACTTGGCCTTGCAAAGCATCCTTGTATCTGTGAATATATGGGAGTGCAGGCACTCAGTATCGTTGTTCTAGGGCCCCAAGCTCAATTCTATGTCCATCCTTGGCCCATGTGACAGGACACCACAATTTCTTTAATTTTGCAGCATTTAAATGACTTAAATTAATAAAACTTGGCACTCTTGGTGTTCTTTCTTTGCACCTTCACATGGGATGATTCATTCTTTACACGTTCACTGCATTCAAGAATAGATAACCGACCTTGGCTGCTTCAGTTAAGATACCAGGCCAGACAGCCTCGCAATTTGCCTCCACGATCTCAGCTTATTCTTGCTGTGAAACAATTCTGACCTTTTCTCTCCATGGGTCCTGGTCTACTAAATTCATGGCACTGATGTCCAGCTCCTACACAATGGCAACTTTGCCTGCAGTCTATTCACTACGTATAGCCAGCTTCTATAATGATTTAATCTACATTGAGTTTCATCATTTGTATAATTACTGAATGGTTGATTTTCTGTAGAACTTCCCACACTTGCAATATTTTTCTTACATGTGAAGTTTACTTGTTTTTTAACTTTGTCATCAGTTTCTGTAAGATCCATGCATTCTTTTTAGCCAATATTGTTGGGGTGTCATACATGCCTCTTGTGACTTCACTCGTTTTTATTTGTTTCTCCTTTTCATATTCCTTCAGGGAGTTCCATTTGATAGGGTTGTCTCAGCGGATTCATTCTTTCAAATATTAACAGAGGTATTGGCACAACTGCAGGTGTCAAACATGGCACGATCTCAGGCTTCCAACATATAGGAGGTAGGAGGAGGGATTTCCTGCAGAGACATGTAACTGCTCCTGTACAGCAGCTGGAAAAGGTGAGGTCATGATCCAAAGAGGTCAAATCCATGGTGAGAGGCGGTATAAGCATGTGTGTGGTGGGTAATCAAAGGTCCAGCCAACAGAATTAAAAGGCCCCCTAGAAAAATGACCCGCCTGCTTTATACAAGAAATAACAGAGCATTCTCACTGAAAAACGGGCCTATTAGGGCAGACCGTAAGTTTCTGCAAGTAGCACAAGGAAGGGTCATGTGAAGAAGGCCTACTTGTCATTGAAAAAGAAAAAGCAGCATTTTAATTCACATTTGCAGGAGAAATTCAAAGGTCCCTTTCACATTCAAACCATGATTTTTAAACACTGACACCATAACGGCTTTGCAAGTGTGTTTTCAAATTAAAGCAAGATTGAGAAAAATGTTCCCCTGCCAACATATAGATGTCAGGCAAAAGATGTTGTGTAAACAAGATATAATGTATATTATACTTCACATGCAGAATACCAACACACATCTGAAAAGAAAAGCCCAGTTTCTTGCCATGATGTTTTCATTTAGGCCCAAGTCAGACCCTTTTGGCTTGTTGGTAGGCAAATTTCACAAATATCTCCCCAATTGAAAACCTCTCCCCCACGGCCAGCCTGGTTTGTGCATTTCAACTGCTTACAACTGCAATGAAATGTGGTCCAGAGGTTGTCAAAAAAAAAGTTGACCTAGACCTGCCATCTCTTAGGCTATTCTAAGCAGGACAAATGTTTTTACTGGGCATGCCCAGAATGTAGGGTGTGAGAGTGGAAATTGGGGCTGCAATCAAGACTGAACTCTGAATTCAAACAACAAATCTCAAAAAGACTAATAAAAAGACTTGCCCAGAGAGGCAAATGGCACTGAGGAAAAGGTGCTCAAATTGCATATCCCCAAGATTTGCTATTAATGTAAAAGGACTATTATCATATAGGTTGTTTTTCTCAGCAACACAGGTCACACATTAGGTAATTTCCAGGTGATTTTGGTGATATAACATTAATCCACCTGTGACTCAGGCAACTATAAGGGCCATCCAAAATGGGTTTCTTGCTGATCTGAAAATATTCCAAATGTGCCAGTCGTTTAATGGGTGGATGGTAAAATTAGGAATGTAGGGAATAAATTGCACGTTCCTAACGATTATGCTTTTTGTAAAAACAGCTGATCATTTCCAAATGCCAGGCAGCATGGTGCACACCCGGCTGTTGTTTTATTAAATTCCGCCTGATTATCTGAATCTGAAAATATATGTATTATGGCAGTAAAGTAAATCACAAAGTAATTTTACACATGATGTGATATAAGTCATTTATAACGTGCCTGTATGATATGACATGATAGGTTTTTTATAAAGCGCTTAATACCTAGAGGTTTCTAAGCGCAGACATGGGGATCGAACCTGTGTTGCTCTGTATCGCCTTGCTTCCAGGGTGAGTACGTTGCCGCTGAGCTATCCTCCCAAGTCAATGTACAGAAGTGTTTCTTATGCATACAACTAGTTTTTGACAAACATTTGACATGAGAACAAACAGGCATTGCAAATGAAAGCTGGTATATGTCTGCTCCAGAATCCCAAGGCAAACCTTAAAGAGGGGGTGGATTTGGGAGGACAGAGAATGGTAACTGTCCAATCCTGTTTGCAGGGTACTCCTCAAGATTGTAAACTTGATGGTGTCATCAATGCTATATAAAGTGGATGCACTATGAGGAAGAGAGAGAGCTTCTGAAACGTACCATCTGAGAGTCACCAGGACTCACCAAAGGAGATTGCATCTGGATGGAGCTGTCCTTTGCAAGGGAGTACTAAAAAAATGCTGACTGGACTCTATGATGAAGTGATGGGGACAACCCTTTAGAGTGTAGTGACCAGACCCCTGTCCAGTCCTTCCAGAGGGTCCTGACATGCAGCTGGCTTTCCTGAACTTTAAACAGATATGTTCTATGTAAGTAGAATTGCCCCTTGCAACCAAAAGGTGGAGGATCTGCTGGCCTTAAATCTGTTCCCTTTATTGTGGGTTTGGGGGGAGGTCAAAAACTGCGTAGATCCTTGATCCTTAGATTATTTAACTAAAATAAATGCTTTAATTAATTCTGCTTGGCAGACCACAGTGCGATTTTTGTTAAAACTTAAAATTAACAAAGCTCATAACCAGTGTACGCTGAAAACTATAGATTGTAATGAAATTGGGTAATCCTATTTTGCCGGATAACCCATACTTCATTTTGAAAAAGGGGTCCCTTTGTTCCTAAATTAAAACTAAAAAAATCTTCCCCATTTTGCTATCTAGCTTCCCAAACACAGGCCTTTAAGTGGAAGGGTGTCTGAAATACAAAATGTTCAAATCATCCCAATGTTTGCTATCCAGCTTCCCCAACACAGGCCTTTAAGTGGAGGCTGGTCCGAGATCCAAAATTCATAAATGATTACAATATTTCTGTCTGACTTCCCCAACAAAGACCAAAGTAGGAGGTGGGTCTGAAAAACGAACTGCTAAAACACACTGTGCTTATTTACTGCTAGCCTTTTAAGCATGCAGGAAAACCAAAATGGTACTGCATCTCAATTGTAAAGTGATGTTATTCAGGGACTAGTGTTGATTATTTATTTTGAAATTTGTAAAAGTCCAATATTGTCATTTAAGTTTTCCAATCCAAATTGTGTGAGTTTTTTATGTAGAAAGAAGTCTATTGTGCTGTGACATGGATAAAGTGGTCTTTGAAATTTGAATGTGATTTTCTATTACCTATCATCCAAATAGATACAAATATATTTCCTTACACTGGCCTGGTTCTTGGCTCATTGGTAGCTCTGTGGGAAGGGGCATGATATGAGGTTGAAATAAAGAACTGACGTTAACCGTTTATTGTGCGACTCTTAGCTTGGGGAGGGAAGGAACTCCCTGTGTTGCGGGCGTACTCTCAATAAACCGTTACATATGGTGTGGCATAGAGAAGGGGTTGTAGCAGAGCAGGAGTAGAGGGGTGGAGAAGAGGAAGGCCAATAGCTAAATAGAGCAAAGTGACAACACTCCCATTAGCTAACGAGTGGAAAACCAGGCAGGCAGGCATGCCCGTGTGTCTTTGTCTCAATCTTGAAGAGAAGGTCAACAACTATATACACAACACTGGTCAGAGACCCGGTTACACCTGCAAAGTCTAGAGGATGCATCAGAGGTAGTTGTAGCCCAATGGCAGCCGAAGCCAAGCAGGAGGACACCAAGAGAGGAGGCGTGAGTGAGGGGGGGGGGACACCCCAAAATGTATGATCTTTATAGAAGTTACTGAAAAGAGATTATAATACCCAGTGACATGTTCTTTTTTGAGTTTGAGCAAGGAGAAGGAATTTTGTGTGTTTAATAGAAATCCATGTTGATCTCAGAAGTTCTATTCAGCCATTTTGTAGACCACAGGACAGCCACTTACCTAGGAATTCTCAACAGTCAATCTAGCGTACAACTTTAAGCGAGGAACGTGCACTGAAACGGTGCTACTGCAGCACATTGTGAAATAATACAACAAACCAGGACACAACACACAGCAATAAAATTGTGCAGAGCAGTGTAACAGTCAGAATGAGCCGCTTTTGGTCTCACGCTTCCACTTCCTGACCGCACGTTGTGGCTTTGCAGAGCCGCCATCAGGCCAGGTTAACAGCTGCATCTGACGAGGGCAGGTGAAGACGCTAGTACGCTGGATGAGAGGTCGACAGGCCGTGCTTCCGGAGCTGGGCCAATAGAGATAGAGCTCAAGGAAAAGGCACAGGCCGTTATAGTTCTGTATTCACAGTCAGTTCTAGTGAAGCACCAGCAAAGGAACGATGAGGTCTTTACAGAGATGTGCTTTACAAAACGTCTGGGGAAGACGTGAGGGGGTCGGGGGTATAAACGATCACAGCGATTTCATAGATAACCTGTGAATGCGAAGGACATGGAGACTCTGCAGAGCCCACTAATCACCTATAGTGCTTCTAAGCGCTATGAGTCTGGGAAGAGAAAGCATATAAACACTCATGGAAAGGAATGTCAGGGTGACACGTATGCACGTGGGAATTCCACCCCTAAAGTTAATACCACGCAGCCTCTCGGTCACTATGGTTGAAAAAGCTGCACAACTCCCTAGAAAGTAGATGACTATTAATGGGCACCATGTCTATAACGGCCCTTGCACCATGTCTATAACGGCCCTTGCACCATGTCTATAACGGCCCTTGCACCATGTCTATAACGGCCCTTGCACATAGTTCATCTTCACAAGTTATTTAAAATTAAAATAAAAGATAGTGAAATAGTAAAATGGGTGAATTGTATGTTTTGCACATGCCAACACATGAGATATTTAAATAATGTCCATCTTCCGCGTTCTTATAATACGTGCCTTTAAAATTAAACCCGTGGCATCGTTTGCCCGGGTTTCGATCGTAGTGTACATGTTGCCACGCCCACGACCTTTCGTGGGCACCGAGGTTTAACAAGGTTCCTACCCAATGAACACATAGTAATAACGTGGCAATGATATGTATCTTCAACGTGGGGTGTGATTATTTGTCAGCTTTTTGTATTACACAAACCTCGACGGATTTGTAGGTCTCTGTGCCACATACCCACATTAGAACGCATCATTTTACATTAAAAAGCACACAGCTTTTATTTTTCCGAATTTATAAATCCTCCTCCTAGAAGACGATGCAAAGGCGCTGTCACGCGTGCACGCCTCTGACTGAGGTCAAGGCTATTATCCTGATGGAAGGGACTGCTCCCCCCATGAAGTAGCCGCTAGCAGAGCTGCCAGCTGACCCCCACGGCGTGAAGGTCACCTTAACGCACTCCTGGCTGCTTAGTCAACAGCTCTGTGCATGCTGAGACCCGTAGGGCTAAAGTGATAATAGAAAAAGCAGAACTACAAGTCCCAGCATGCAAAGTGATGCTGGAAAAAATAGGCCCTGGGCCAGTCAGTACCTGTCAGCTCTCAAGGCTGCTGCGCTGCCTCTTCAGGCGGTCATTGGACACCCCCTATAACAAGGCTATGTCTGTATACTTTGCACAGTTCTCGATATGGCATATATTTCATAATAATCAATTGTATTGTGACTGTGTCGTTGAAGTGCACATCAAAATGCAACATTCCTGACAATCTGAAACGACTTGAAGTATAGGGATTAGGGGCCAAACTACAGCATATTAACACTTTGTTTGGTCGAAATCTATATATGACCGCACCAGACACAAAAAAATATAAACAACAGTGGAAAAAATGCTCTAACTGGTTGGAAAAAAGAGACAAGGATCCATTTTCAGTCGTAAACCCATATTTTCACGTGGCGGTCTCTAGGACCGCGGGCAGTCTTTGTCCTACCCTCCTGCAAATATTAGCCTGTCTGCTAGCCGTCCTCCAGTGGTGTCTGCAGGGAAGTAACCCCTCGAAGGAAGCCTCACTGACCACGGTGGGAGTGTGTAGTCGTGGGCCTACCTCCGGAGGCGGTGGCTGGGTCTACTTCCGGGTCGGCAGGGTGTGGCTGTTTTCTAAAGTCCGCCCATGCCGTTTGACTAAGTCACTGTAATCTTAAACATAGCTATAATGAGCACAATCTCACGAATCGGGTTGCTTGCTTTCTCCGTGATGTGTGAGGGCTATTCCACTCACACTTGCTGCCCTTCCAGGAACCAACACTAAGGGCATGGCAGAGAGAACCCCTCTGCTTTTTACAGTATCAGCGGCCTCTTGCCTTAGGCTTATCCCAGTTAAGTCCGCCATATTTACATCAGTTTCATTTTTTGGAGAAACACCAGGTAACACATATCGACGCTACTTTGCCTTAAGAGAGGGGTATGTTTTGCTCTAAACCAAGCTGTTTCCTTAGCCACTAGGTCGCATGCTCTGGGGAAGGGGTAGAGGGGCCCTAGGAAGCCTGTTCCTAGGGGTGCCCGAGAAGAGCGGGAGCAACATTCCCTTTTCGCTCTCCTGGCTCTTTCTCCAGTGTTTAAAACGGAGGCCAGCCTTCTGTTGAGAGCCCCTGCTAGCTACCTGCAGTGTGTATGTATGATAAAATACGATAGGTTATTTTAATGCGCTTAATACCCAGAGGTTTCTAAGCGCGGACCCGGGGAGCAAACCTGTGTTGCTCCGTGTCGTCCTGCTTCCAAGGCGAGCACGTTGCCGCTGAGCTATCCTCCCGAGACATGGACTGTCTCAAAGGGCAGGGTACATTTCTCCTGATAACACATGAAGGGATCTGTACAGCAGTGTAGAGTAGTTCACAGATTAGCCAGATCTCTGTAGTGTTTAAGACTGAGGTAAGTCTGTCAGGAAGTGCTCATACATTCTGCAACTACTGAAAATGATCTACGCGCTTTGCTGAAAACAATTTAATTTGCTCAGTTGGAGAAGTTATGACTTAAAGTAAGTTAACACAATGGCCCATCGCTGTTATCCCGATTACCTAAAACATACCAAAATGTGCACGTTTGTCTGCTAACTGAAACCGTCTGCTGTAGCAGTTTCAGGTTCCTTTAAATGGTAACCATACTAATGGTGGTAGTAAGGTTCAATGAGTAAGAGTTGAGTAGTATGTTCTATGTTTCCGTCCTTGCTTTCCACCTTACTACTTCCATGCAAATATCCAGCAAGGATTTCTCTACATACAGCAAACGTATTTGAATTGTACAGCACCTAGTAAGTTCAATGGGCTGGTACTTATATATAGCCTTGTGTGTGTGTGTGTGTGTGTGTGTGTGTGTGTGTGTGTGTGTGTGTGTGTGTGTGTGTGTGTGTGTGTGTGTGTGTGTGTGTGTGTGTGTGTGTGTGTGTGTGTGTGTGTGTGTGTGTGTGTGTGTGTGTGTGTGTGTGTGTGTGTGCGCGCGCGCGCGTGTGGCTGTGTGCGCGGGTGTTTGTGAATGAGTGTCCCCTTTTGTATATTTACACTGTATGAATAATGAATACTTACATTGTTTGAAAATATATTTGTTCTGTTATTGGCTTCCCTGTTTTATTTTGCAGAACTACCTACCACTTGAGGGGCTCCAGAGTGCTAGGGTAGGTTCCCAGAGTGATACCTGAATGACGTGATGCAGGGCTTAAAGAGTGTGTCCTATGTGGGCAACGTAGTGTGCAAAGACCAGCAATGTGCTCTGACCCGGCTGCTACACTGTCGACGATGCAACTAAGGGGAGTACTAGCTTTTGAGTGGCCTGCTAGGTAGGGGACAATATGTAGCTATGGGTGCGCGGTTGTAGCAGCGCACGGTGTGTGCTCATGTGTGATATGCTCCACAGTCGTCAATTTCAGATGCACATCAAGTCATCATCCAGACAAGAGATCATGAAAGAGCCTTTTGGATCTAGCTTATTTAGGCAAACCCTAAAAGTATTTAACCAAATCTTATTAAATATGTGTTCATCATCATGACAAGACAAGGAACATTAGACATGTATCATAGACTTTGATCTATCTTATTTCAGGGAAATCAATCCACTGCAGTAGACAGTCTTCAGCATCACAGGTCGCCTGAAAGCTAATGTCCACATTTTATTTCTCTTTAGCCATATTTCGTTTTTACCTTACAAGGTATGGAACAAGGGGTATAAAGTGTGTTTTTCAATCATAGAGTGTGGATTTTCTAGGAATTATCTGTCTTTACGGTCCGTACCGTATGCTGCATTTTTCTTGACCAAATAAAAGAAAGAAAAAACCTTTTTTCTTATAATGACATAAACTTATCAGACCTATATTATTTCATTTACCTCGTAGTTGTGTGAAAATAATAGATGTAACAATGGCACTTTTTCCTGTGGATTGCACGTAATAGGACCTTCGCCATAAAGGAATTGGTTGCCGCTGCCACGAGTTCACATTACAGAGACAATTCCATGTGTATGGACTGCCTTTGTGTGGGCACGGCCCTCCTCCCTAAACCACCCTTTCAAAATCCCAGCAGGCTTTTTCCTATAGAAACAATCTCTGTTCCAAGACTATTTTTTTTGGTAGGCTGTAAGTGGGTCCTTAAATGAAAGCGAACGCGCCATAAGGGGCAGAATTCGGAATATTAGACTTTTTCGTTACGACGAAGGATATTTGTCGCGGATTGGCCAATCCATGGAGGGGGAAAAAAAATGGATGCGGCTGATTAGAACTGACAGATCTCATCAGCCAGAAAGGCTAATTGGGCTGGAGATGCTTATTGTGGTACAAATAAATACCACATTCAGGCGGAGCTGGAGAGATGTATGTGTGTGGGCAGCAAAAAAAAGCCAGCCACACACCACGGCCATGAGCCATATGCAGACGCGGGGCTCGAATCAATTAGTTGAAAATAAGCAACAGCCAAAACCAAATACATGATCATCATATATCGATTACAAATCTTTGATGCCATGAGTAATCTTTTTTTCTTCTTCTAATTTCCAACCAATATATTACAAAAAAGTCAACATGTTTTCTTCCCACCGAAGTCTGCATTACATTTTTCCATACCAGCATTGGAGAGCAGGGAGATGTAAGTATGTTGAAGTTACCTCCAACAGAATCATCTATATAGAAAATGTCATGTCAGTTAAGCGATCAACCAGTAATGGGCTCAAAAATTTGCTATTGCAATAAACATCACCTTACCTAATAAAATAATCGCAGCATTTCTGAGCCGACGGAGTGTAACGGTTGCGCGCGGCGTCGAGAGGAGCTAAGGAATCGTTTTTATGGGATTATTCTTTTTCGCAATGGATTTGCTGGAAGCATCTCCGGCGCTTTGTCAAAGCCCAAGCACGGGCGAGCTCCTTCCTTCCTTTCTTGCCTTGACTTGACAAGACAACACGCCAACCAATTTTTATAGCTTTCTATTGCATGCGCTTCATGCAGAGAACCACTTTTCCCCCCACGGGTCTCCCAAATCGGTCACAAGGCCCAGAGCTTGATTGCTGCTAGGGATTGGGGGACTGGATCCGCGAAAGGAGAAAATGGCAAGTAGCATGGATGCAGTTAGACAAAGCACACTCTCACCCGGGCATATCGAACCATGCCGATTCTCAAAGAACTCAGCAGATAAAAGAATTGAATTCTATAGAACGTTTGCAAGCGGGCCAGATAAGACTAAGCCAGGAAGACCAAGCTAAAATCACAAAGGGGGACGGGACAGCACAAGTGGGGCTAATGTGCGCTATGAAGCGTAGCCATCGGCCTAGTGCAATGTCACAGCCCGGGGCTAAATTTGCAGGTGGTCGAGCGTCTCCATTTTGAAAAGTTAACCTACAAAGAGCGCACATGCTTGCCTTGAAAGAGTAGGGGGCTGTCACATGGGGCGCTGCACAACAATACGAAAATAATGACATCAACCTGACCGTGGTTAAGCACATAACACGCTGATGGTTCACGGGTGTGTGGCCTGGAACAATGGGGGCGCAATAAAGAAGGCTGCTTGGCCAGGCCCCAGATCTTATTAGCCCTGCTGTGAGATCAAGCCAAGGTATGATAGGCACTGCCATGTCAATTGGTGCCAGGTTAATCTCTCAATTTGTGTAAAAAGCAAAACACACGCACACAAAAAAATCCTAAAAAAAAATGGCGTAGCTGGGGACACGGCTTGGCCCCCTCCTTATTGAATGCGTTCGATTCTTTTTAAATGAAAACACTCTGCTAAGCTGCTTCATGGGGCGGCCGAGAGGGAGGGCGAGGCACGTCTTTGATTTAGAAATCCAACGCCACCAGCTTTGCAGCCGGGGAGACCCTCTCCTGTGTCTAGGGAAACGTGTTTATGAGTTTTATGAAAGACAATCGAAGTTATTTTGTAGCTTTAGGCAAGCATATTTTTAAATCTAGGTTAAAAATGCACACATCATTTAGACAGCTCCTGAAATTGGTTTTGAATTGAAATGTGCTGAAATTGGGAGTAGGCAAGTGTGAGTGCACGTGAGGCGACCAATGGAATGTGTCATGTTTATCTGCACAAAGCATGGATTCTGCATCCTTGAGACCACGGGGCACCACAAAACACAGCGTTATGAAATGATTGCATACAGGTGCAGACTTAAGAGAACTACATAAGAATGTTGTCTGTGGTTTCCATAACAACTCTACCATCCCGCTCTGACTCCATGGAAGAGGCTATTGGAATTCATAATCAACCGGTGTGACATCATTGCAGGCGCGTACAGAGTTTTCTCGTCCAGTTATTGTTTTCCCATTTAGGGTTGCTCATGGGATCACGAGATCGACATTCTTTATAATTTGTATACTTCCCTCAGCCCTGCACTCTACACCGCCTGCAACGCGGGTCCTTACAGTGCAGGCAGTGGAAAAGGGTTTGGTGGGAAACGCAACACAAATGAGCGTCATCACTTGTAGCTGCTTGGTGTATTGCACCTCAGAGTTCCAAGTGACAATAGACAACTCGAGCTTTGCTATCGTTGCCTATCAGGTCGCTCCGACGCTCTCCGTGGATCCAGTTTCCCTAGTTAATAGTTACTGGCCTGGGGATGAATTTGATTCCTGGAAAACACATGTAAATTAGAGAAGGATAATCCAAACTGCATCTAAAAGTCTCATTGAAATCAAGGAAACATAAAAACAGTGATGTGAACTTGTGGGTCTGCAGGATTCATGTTGATCCAAAGCATTAAGATTCATGGTGGTGGCTGTGATACTCTGGTGCCAAGGAAATACTTTGATTAGTCTACAATGGGAAAATTATACTCCCTTACAGGAGCGAACATGGGGCTTTTTAAAGATTTTGGCAGTGCTCAACTGAAAAAAGAACAAAAAACATGTCTGCCATGCAGTCCCTTCTCTCTATCAATGCCAGCCATTGAAAAACAAAGAAAACGGTAAACAAAAAAAGATGGCCGCCATGAAACGGGGGGAAGGGACTAGACGTAGTCCCTTCTCCCTTTCCATGGAGGCCATTGAAAAAAGAAAAAACGTAAACAACAATGATGGCCACCAGGGAACAGGCAGAAGGAACTACTTGTTGTTCCTTCTCCCTTTTTATGTCGGGCAGGATGCGGCTGCAAGCGATGCCACGACAAAGATTTTCTCGGGGTGGTAATGACCCGCGAGGGCCAATGAGCTTGCTTGTTTCAAGCTTTTTGTTCCTTGCAGGGTACTAACATTAAATTAAAATAATACACATAATTGCATAATGATAATAACAAAATGGACCTAGGCAAAAATCAAGGGCACCCGATTAGAAAAAAGCTCCCTTTTTAAAGAGGTTAGCAAACTGTGCTCAGATTTTACTTGTTTTGATTACTCTGACCCTTCTCCTACCCCTGGCCACATACACGTTTTCTTTTTGTACTAATCATTGGGGGATTAATTATTCTACCACTCCTTTACCTCCCAACTAGAGAACTCTCATAGAAATCTTACATGTAAAACAGAAACTCAACCTGACTTTTGGACATCTTTTGAAACCCCACTATTTGCTAATTCACCTGGAAACACCTGCCGGCCTACCTTCTGGAACCCTCTAGTTTGAGAAGCAGTTGTGTTTGTTGCGTGTATTGTCGGTGTCAAATTCTCTCTTTCATTCAAAATATGGATGGAAAAAATGATAGCATTTTCATGGCAATATTTTCCGATGAAAAATAGTTAAATTGGGAAAGCAGAAGCCTTGCAAAATCAGGTAGGAGAAACCGTCCATAGAATAATTGGGTCTGGCAGAAAGCAAAGAAAGATGAGGTGATTCCAAGATGGCCACCCTTCACTGAACACCGTAGCTCCTGGGCTCCCGTCCTGTGTACTGCCCGAAACGGCTGATAAAGCGTATCTAGCCCTCCCCGGCTCTCGCTTATCATACATTCCGGCGTAGGGACGGACTTGAGTGTGGGGACAGTGCGAGGCAGCATCGAGAACAGTGGCGGAGCAGTGAAGGACGGTGACCGTGCTCTGCCTTCGGCGGCGTGGACCGCGGCCATTGTCTGTGTGGGAGTCCCCGGGCGTTCACTACTGCCTGCGCTCGAGCTGCCCGAAGTGAATCTCTGCCATCGGGGAGCCGGCCCTGTAGGGAGTGGGGGCGCGGACCCTTGTTGCTGCGGACGTTGAGAGTGCAGCGGAGAGCCCTGCCTGAGTTGTCCAACGTGCCCGCTCCCTGCCACTGGAACCTGACTGTCGGCGCCGGGCAGTTCGGGTGGAGGTGCCTGGTCCGCTGTTCCGGGTGATTTCTGCAGTGCCCGGCGCCTGCCCTGACAGCAGCTTTGTCCCTTAGATCCAGACCATCGGGGCACACTGGTTCAGAGCCTGCGGGGACTCTCCGCCCTGGGACTTGCTGTGTTCCACAGGTAGATGGAGTAGCGCATCGGCCCAATTGAGGAAAAGCGGTATCGGCATGAGGAGTCAGACGCAGCCCTCGGGCCCCCGTGCACCCAGAAGCTACTTTGTTGGAAGATTTGCTGGGTCATACGCTTGCTGTGGACTCAGGAGGAGGTCGGGATGGTGGATTAATAAGGTACGCTGTGTTTGATGACGTTTTGAGCCTGCTCCCGCTCCTGCAATATCTTTGACTCTTTTTGGCTTTTGGCTGCTTCAGACAACAATCTTTCACTGGCTCACATTTGGCGGACCTTTGCTGAGACCTTCTCATGGTGTGGCCTTTGAATTTCGGCTGACCCGCACCACTGTCTTGCTGGGCGTCCGCTCTGAGGGTGGCGAAGGGGGCCCATGTGACGCTGTGACACCTTGTGGCAAGAAGGCCATGGGCTGCGGCGACTGGTCATTGGCTTTTGCAGGATTGGAATGCGACGGCTGGAGGGCCCACTGGTCTGGGGGAGCTATTGATTCTGACTGCTGGTGGGCACACTGTAACCAGCGAGGGTCGGAGAGGTATTTGTGCGCACTGAAGAACTCCTGTGAACTCCAGGCGTAGAGGCGAGGTGGTGGCCCTTTTGCGGGGACCTGCGTGGGCCTAGCATGGTGGAGGAGGAGGACTGAGTGGCCCTCCACTCACTCATTCGTTAGGTGGAGGAGCAGTGATCATAGTCTGTTCACAACAGAGATTGCCGTCCATAAGAGAATATAGATTCTTTCTATGACCTTGCTGATCCACGCTGATTCTCCGAGACGGAAGTTGAGTCCTGTATCCCGCCATGTCCAGAAAGAGAGTCAGGGACACCCCCTCGGCCTCCAAGTGCACTGGGAGGAATTGGGAGACCTCCCTGGCCAAACTTTGGGCCAAAGATCATGACCCAGAAACTGATCGTCAGAGGGATCGCCCAGTGGAGGATGGAGAGGGTGGGCAAAATGAGGAATCTTATTCTGACCGCCAAGACGGGCTTGTTACTTACACAGCATTTAGACAACTCCTTGGAGAAATGGTGGACAAAATCACATCGGCAAGCCAAAAACAGATGGATACTTTGAGAGAGGACTTAGCCGAGGGGCTAAAAGATATAAAGCGTGACATCCGCAATGTTGAGGAGCGAATAGACACTAATGAACGGGCCATTCAAGAGCTGACAGAGGATGCGAGAAAGGCGGGAAATCTTCTGGAAACACTGGCTCAGGCTACCCAGAATTTGGAGTTACAGGTGGAGGATCTAGAGAATCGCTCTAGGAGAATTAGCATACGTGTCAAAGCATTGCCCGAGTCCGTGCAGGCCCAGGATTTGGCGCAGACCCTCACAGCTGTTTTTTAAGGACCTCCTTGATGTGGACACGGCCGCGGACCTTCAGCTCAACAGGATTCACCGGGTTTGGAGCCGGGTGGGCCCTCCCCCCTCCCCGTTTGGAGCCAGGTGCTAGACCTAGGGATGTTCTAGTGGCTTTCCACAGCTTTGTGACGAAAGAAAGAATCCTTGGGAAAGCGAGGGAAGCCGGTCATATATATTGTAACGGTGCTGAGATCTTTCTGTATCAGGATCTATCCCTAATAACTCTTAACAAAAGGAGGCGGATGCTACCAATTTTGAAATGTTTACATGAGAAACAGATCAGGTACAGATGGCTCCATCCTTTTGCTCTATTCTTTATGTGGGAGGGCCAGCAACGCAGGATCACGTCCTGTGACCAAGGCCTAGAATTACTGGGCATCGAGGAGCAATCTTCGGCAGAGCAAGATGGCCCTTCAGGCCGCGACAGCTCACACAAGCCTTGGGAGTGGGCTACGGTCAAACGCAAGAGGTCAAAGAAAGGACCCGCCCGGATGGCGGATCACAACTCTCCGGGGGGGAGCCGTTTGCATATCCAACCCGCCTCTCCTGATACCCCAGTTGAAACTGGAGTTTCACATTCATAGAGGACCAGCAGAGTGAGTCCGGGGAGGGCGCCAACTGCATAATTCTGGTTTTGGGTACATGATAGCAAATGCAGTTATAATGGTTCAAGACAGAAAAGGGAGGGGGAGTACATCTTGGGATGGGATTGGGAGATCCCACGTTGGGAAATACTGGGTTACTTTTGGGGCTCAGCTCTCGTCTTTTGGTGATAGAGGGGCACGTTGCCAGCTGAGTCCACCCAGGGGAGGGTTTGGGTTTTGGGGAGGGGGAGAGGTTTTTCAGGAGCAGAGGGGAAGAGTGAACAGACTAGTCCGTATTTCCTGAATAAAAAGTCAGGTACCATGAAGAAATGGAAGCACAGTGCGGTAGGCTTAGTCTTTATAAGTTGTATCTTTCCTGTATGGATCATATGAAGATATTATCTTTGAATGTGAATGGGCTCAATTCTCCAGTTAAAAGGAAAAGTGTAGAACTCTTCATACGTAAGGAGAAACCACACATAGTTGCCATGCAGGAAACCCACATCAGACACGAGATGTTCGGAGGGTCAGGGTCTGGGTTTATGATCGGCTTTATCAGGCCACACAGGCATGTAAGAAGGGAGGAGTGGCCCTTGCCCTGAGAGATGGGCTAGACCTGTCGATCAAGGCATTACAGAAGGACAATCAGGGGAGATACCTGGCGTTGCTGCTGGAGGGCAGAGGAGAGGTATATTCTGTCGCCATGTTGTATGCGCCCAATACTGAACAGGATGCCTTTCTTCAGAGATCTCTTGCCCGCTTGAGGGACTTTGCCAAGGGATGTATAGTTATAACTGGGGATTTTAACATGGCTTGGGACCCTTCCAGGGATAGAAGCAGGGTTATATGGGGTACGGCTGGCAGGCCTTCTGGGGACCTTAAAAAGAAAATTCAGGACTTGGCTTTAGTTGATGCGTGGAGGGAAACACAGGGGGCGGACAGGGGATACACATTTTACTCATATGTCCATAGAAACCCATTCCCGTATCGATTATATCTGGATCTCAGCCCTTCTCCTGGGATTTATCACTGAGATCTCCCTTGGGCCCATAGCGATATCAGACCATGCCCCCCTGACATTAATTCTGTGTAGACCACGGGGACCCCCTGGATTGTGGAAATGGTGCTATCCCTCTGCACTGTTTAAAGATCCGGTTCTGGTCCAGGAAGTGGACCAGGTGCTGGAGGAGTATGTGGAGAAGAATGCTTGGGAGGATACCTATCCGCAAATATGGTGGGATGCACTCAAGGCCACGATAAGGGGGAAAATCCTAGCAATTAAAGCTAGAAGGTAGAGGGAGTTAAGGTTTGAGGAAGAGAACTTGGACAGGAAACTCAAGAAAGCAATGACAATATTGGCCACCAAACACACACCGGCCGCAGCTAAAGAAGTCCGTATGCTAAGAGGGCAATTAAACCTTATTCAAACTAGAGCGGCCGAGCGCAATTTATTGCGCTTGCGCCAAATGCACTACATTAAGGCAAACACATCTGATAAACTGCTGCCCCGAATGCTACGTAAGGATGAAAAGCGTAAGACGATCCTAGCTATAAAGGGGAGGGGGGACAGAGATTTACGAATAACGAAGCAATAGAGAGGGAATTCCGCCAGTTCTATGCCACTTTATATACATCAAGTAACCCTGATCCCATATTGCAAAAGGCTTACCTGGATAGGCTTGATTTTACGGCCCTCTCAAGTGACGAGCGGGATCAGCTTGAAGGGGAAATAACTGCTGATGAAGTCAGGAAAGCAATCTCTGCACTCTCCCCGAATAAAGCCCCAGGCCCCGATGGCTTTATGGTTGAGTTCTTTAAGAATCATAAAGAGTTTCTAATCTCTCACCTAACTAGGCTTTTTAACTACGTCGGTTCATGTGGTGTCCTTCCTGGATCCATGGACGAGGCCAAAGTAACCCTCATATATAAGCAGGGCAAGGATCCAGAAGAGTGTGGATCTTACCGACCGATTGCACTCATAAACGCTGATGCAAAGATTTATACAAAGCTCTTGGCTTCCCGATTAGATTCCCTCATGCCCATGCTGGTGCGACGTGATCAGGCGGGCTTTATAAATGGGCACCAGACCACTGATAATGTGCAGAGAGTGATCCATTTGGTCGAGAAATCCCAGATTAAGGTGATCCCAGCTCTTCTTTTAGCGGTTGACGCCAAAAAGGCTTTTGACCGCGTGGAGTGGGTCTTCTTGTTTGCCACAATGGTCAAAATGGGTTTCGGGCCCAAATTCATGGCACAAGTAATAGCTTCCTATAGAAGCCCATCCCTTCGCATAGTAATCAATGCCCAGATCTCAGAACTGGTGCAAATAGTGAGGGGTACAAAGCAGGGATACCCCCTGTCTCCGTTACTCTATGCACTTCATTTAGAACCTTTTTTAGAGGCGATAAGAGTGGACGGGGGATAAAGGGTATGGTGTTTGGTGGGCAGACCCATAAAATAGCCGCATTGGTGGATGACATGTTACTCACACTAACTGACCCTGAGATATTGCTATCAGCGCTGAACGAGGAGGTTGACCAATTTGGGCGAGTTGCTGGCCTGAAGGTGAATACCAATAAGTCAGAGATCCTAGGCCTGAACCTACAAACAGCCTTGGAGCAAGTTATCAAGCGAGGCTACGCTTTCAGGTGGGCAAGCGGGGGGATTAGATATCTAGGGGTCTATCTTACTAAAACTGTGGAGGAATTGTATCGGGCGAATTACCTCCCCCTGCTGGAGAGAATTAAGTCCAAGCTGGTAGACTGGGGCCCATTGTACATCTCGTGGGTGGGGCGTATTAATGTCCTTAAAATGTCAGTGCTGCCGAGGCTGCTGTATCACTTTGCTGCCCTTCGGTTAGCAGTTCCTAATTCCTTCTTTTGAACCCTTCATAATCTTACTAACCCTTTTATTTGGAACCGCAAATGTCCCAGGGTGGCTGCAGCTCTTATGAGGACTTACACCAACCGGGCGGCCTGGGGGAACCTGATTTTAGAGCTTATTACCTGGCAGCTCAGGTGAGGGTTCTTCGAGATTGGCAAAGAGATGACCGAGACAAGCCGTGGAGGCCAATGGATAGGGCGGTGGTAGCCGGAAGTCTGGAGGGAGTGCTTTGGCTCCCGAAAGCAGATAGACCCCCTCAGATGGATAAGAGCCGAATCATCTCGGCTGTAGGGGAAGCCTGGGACGCAGCAGTCAAAAGGGCACACATCACTACCTTCCCCTCCCCTTATGCACCCCTCTTTGAAAATCCGCAATTCTCTATCCGGGTTATAAAACTTCGGCATTTGATGACTGGCACCTAGGGGGATGTCGGATGCTTCGAAACATGTTTGTGGGGGATAAGGTAAAGGAATTCGAGCAGTGTAAATCAGAGTTCGGGCTGAAAGAGACCCACAGATATGGATATATACACTGAGGCACTGGCTATCCCATCTGGATCAGAAACAGGCAGGCACACGTCCCTTGACCTTGTTTGAGAAACACTTGGATACACACGAGGGGGACAGGGGCCTCATAGCATCAATCTATACGTTTATCAAACTGGGGGAGGGTCTCCCATGCAGAGCTTACATGGAGAAATGGGGGATTGCCACGGGCACTGTAATAGATTAGGGAGAGTGGCAGGAACTGTGGAAACAGATCCCGAAACTCACTAGATCTATCCAGATCCGGGAGATGTGGATGAAGTTAATCCATCAGTGGCATTTAACCCCAGTCAGATTGAATAAATTGTTTGAGCGCTCATCCCCGCTCTGCTGGAGGAATTGCGGGGAATGGGGCTCATGGGCCCACATCTGGTGGGAATGCCCAGGGTTGGTTACTTTTTGGGGTATTATCCATCGGGCCATTGAACGAGTGCTGGGAATCACGCTGAGTGGTAACAGAGGTCTTTTTATGTTAGGCCTGAAACGAGCCCTGATGGGCATCCCTACGAAATTGGGCCGCATAGTGTATGTCACTATGTTGATGTATGCAGCAATGACATTGGCACGCAGGTGGAGGTCGAAGGAACCCCCCCCGAGAGCATGAGTGGGTGGCAAGAATGTGGTCGATCATAGCCATGGAATGGCTCTCATACTCCATGCAGGGTCGACATATGAAATTTATATCTGACTGGACTCCCTTGTTGAATTTTTTGAAAGAGGGATCACGTAGAGATTGGTGCCTTAAAAGTATGGCACTACTTGGCATCATACTCCCTCAAGAGGACTCTGATCCAGGTATGGAATAGAGACTAAAGTGTAACCTGATTGAACTTGGATAAGATCTCATGGTTCTACCTGTTCTAGTTGGCACTCTTCTATCACACAGAGGATAAGGCTTTGTCACTACTGCTTCTGAAATTCCAGGGGGGTGGGGGGGTAGGAAGTGGGCAGGAGTTTTTTCATTTCTTTATTTGCTCTTGTTTGTTTGAATTTGCTTGAATTCTTTGCTGTGTTGGATCACTACTTCTTGTAAAATGTCAATAAAAATCAATTTGAAAAAAAAAGAAAGATGAGGCGCAGGGGCAAACTGAGGAACTTCACCAACAATAGTGTGGTCATTAGGCCTTCACATGAAAATCAAAACATTCTCACGATCTTGCTCTTTAGGCTCCGAGTTTTCTAGCCCATGTGAGCCAAAAACTAGTTGAGGAAAGACTCGGGCCTCATTACGAGTTTGGCGGTAGCCATAGAGCTATTAATTCCATGGCTGCCGCCAAACCGGGCTCCTTTACCGGGTTCCCTGAATGGGGAATTACCGGGCCATTCCGAGTTTGGAGAGTCTGGTAATTCCTCCCTCAGGGGACCCAGACCTTCCCCATTCCCATTTGAGCCCCCATAGGGCTCAATGGGAATGGGAGAGGGAGCTAACAGGCCGATTAAGACCGGCCCATTGTTAGCTCCCTCTTCCCCTGGTTTTACCAGGCGTCCTTACCGGGTCCTGCGAGGGGACTTCGTAATCAGGCGGAATGGGAATAACGGGTTCGCACCCATTAGCGGACCCTGTTAAACCATTCCGCCTGAGCTGTAATGAGGCCCTCGGACCTAACACACCTGGGCTTGATTGGCTGGTATCCCCACCAATCCTGGATAAGCGTCAAGAAACAACAGGGACTTCTCGTTTCCCCCACATTGTGATAGTGAAGGACTATTGCCTGGATCCCAAGAAGAGGGTTCCTTATTGGTTATCTAACTGGAACCCAAGAAGAGTGCTCCTTATTGGTTATCATTAGCCTGGTAGAATACAAAGTACTTCCCATCAAGAAAGGAAAGAACATTGGATGATTAGATGTTTTTTTTTTTAAATAGAAGGATGGCCTGTCTGCACCAAAAAGATATGTCCTTGGAAAAGAGGGGCAGTGCTTGATATGTTCACTTTTATTTTACATGGAAAGCAGTTAAATGGCTTGGACTTCTGCATTAAGAGCCTCTTGCCCCGGCACATGTACTTCTACCATGTTACTATTCAACATTTTCCTGGCATAGACAAGGACTCCTTCCAAATCCATCAACGTCCTTTTCACTCATTTGCACCATTGAGGTGTCACAACGAAAGCAACACGCCTCCCTCGTCCACTTTTGTTTGCTGCTGTCCCATCTAAATTTTTCCATTGAAGAACATAGTTGTGAGAACCCTGGTAATCAACGGCAGGGCCAGCTCCTTTGACCTATTTTGGTAATCCAAACCCCCCCCTTTGCTCCAGAATCCTCTAATCAAAGTTCCATAAGAAATTGCACCCTATTATTTTTTTATTTGATATGGATAATAAAATTATCTTTTCAAATATAACCAAATATTGACAAATTGACGAATTGACAAGATTATACAACTAACAACTCTTGGGATTACATCATTAAAAGAAGAAGATATTTCATTTCTGATATTGAGTATAACTAACTATGTAAAATACATACATTATTCCAATAACATATGCAGTATTGTCATTAAAAAAGAATATTCAGCTCGAGTGATTGCTTCTAGGATGTTCAGCAGTTTGAAGGCAGCTTATTACTATCACATTATACAAATATTGAT
The DNA here is from genome assembly GCF_040938575.1 of Ambystoma mexicanum. Taxonomy (NCBI): domain Eukaryota; kingdom Metazoa; phylum Chordata; class Amphibia; order Caudata; family Ambystomatidae; genus Ambystoma; species Ambystoma mexicanum. Next base: position 1,419,630,929 of record NC_090934.1, on the reverse strand, counting down.
TCCAAGAATTGTACTATTGCCGCACGCATACCTTGCACACTGCACCCTTCTGATGAGCTTTAACCTTGTAGTGACATCGTGGAGAAACCAGTGTAAGGAAGTCTGACTAGGAGGGTACTCCCAAAAGGGACACAAGTAATCATTATCCTACAGAAATGTGACAACCACAAAGCAAGGCTTCCTCTTACTCCCTGCTCCCCCCCTATTGCTGACTCCCACTGTACACTAAAACAATGACTACACACACAGGGAACCTGGTAGTTTTCCCCTCCCCCGCCTCTGAACTTGTGCAATCTCAATGTTACTTGGCCTAGTAAGATCGTTGTCTCTGTCTTCCCTCTGTTCCCCCTTCCTTGGCTCGTCCCGCCTTGAAACACTTGTGTATAGGCAGGTTATAAATGCCATATCATATCATATCATATCATATCATATCATATACTAATACTTCTGGAGCTGTGAAGAGCTTACACTGCATAGCTATGCATCACAAAAACACCCCGTTGCCCCCAGAAGCACCCGTTCTCCACATAGCTAAACTCACTGCTAGGCAGATGAGCAAGATGATACCACCTTGTGCTACCCGCTGCATACACACACTTCATCTGTCCTTATCAGAAATCCACGGTTATATGTGATTTTACTAAAGGTAACATCAGAGTGGTCAAAGTACTGAAAAAATCTTGAATTGTTTTATTGTTTTTATTTGGGGGGTCTCCCCAAGCCTCCTGTTGTTCTATCATTTTAACCTCACCAATGTTAATCCCTTACCCCACTACCATTTATACATCTAATTACATGTTTTGGTATTTTATGGGTATTTTGGCGTTCAGTAAGACCTACCACTCTGATTTCTTTCGGTAAAATGACTGCATACCAAATCCACTAAGAATAATCCAGTTTGCAAAATGTATCCTTGAGCTGCACTCAGCAACATCTCGGGATTCCCTGATGATTCTCTCCTTCCTCCCAGTCAACTTCCCCATCACACCCCAATTATTCTATAACTATGTTTTCCTGAGGACATACAATGGCAAAGGTCACACTACATATACATGTACTTTAGATTACACTATATCACATCATCAACAACCTTCTTGGTTTGTGCCAATCTGGGTTCCGCCCTGGTCACGGAACAGAATCAGCACTCCTGGACCTAAACATCCAAATGGATGAGTTCCTAGACAATAGTAATCTGGCCCTCCACGTCTTGCTAGACCTCTCAGTGACCTTTGACTTAATGGACCATAACATCTATGCCAACACTTCTCAGCAGCCTACTTTTCTACCAAAGCCATAGCCTGGACTGAGTCCTTCCTATCCAACCGAACAATGAGTGTCTTTTCCGCCTGCACAGCTACCCCTCCAGCCCAGTCACCTGCAGAGTTCCCCAAGGTTGCTGAGTTTCTCTGACGCTATACGATATCTTTACTAAGCCCCTCTTCGACCTCCTCTGCGATTCGGGTATCTTCTAGACTAACTATGCAGATGATAACCAGATCATCCTTTCTGTCTCAGGCAATTATAACAATGACACCAACACACTGAGCAAAATATATCAAACCATCCAAGCCTGGATGGCTCAACACGCACTATGCTTAAATGATGAGAAAACTGAGCGGCTCATTGTCGGAACACAAACAAGACTATATACAATTAACAATGACTACAAATCCTTCGTCATCGACGGAAACTATCCCAGGCTCAAAAGAAGTAAAAAGTATGGGCTTCTAGCTGGACTCCTCGCTGTCGCTAAATAGACATGTAAACTTTATCGCCCCATGCGGCAGCATACACATCTAAACTCATCAATGCCTGCAGATCCTTCCTAAACTCCGAAGGTTGCATCACAATTGCCATAGCCCGCATTCTCTCGAAGATAGACTATTGCAATGCCCTCTTTGCAGGTTCAACATCTTGCAGCATTAAAAAACTTCAGGTCATTCAAAATAATGCACCAAGATCAGCACTGAGCATTCCAAAAAAAGAGCACATCTCTTCCACTTGGCGGAATGCCCACTGGCTACCTGCTAGTGAACGCCTTTTTTTTTAAACGTTATCATTAACACACAAATGCTTGTCAAATACTGCCCTCAAATACTTATCTAGAAAATTCACTAAAGTCCTACTCGGACTGCCCATTTGAACCTGCTCTCCATCACCAGATTCAAGCTGCAAAAGGCAAGGTGCCACAGCTGCCCAGTGGTGCCTGCCAAACACCGGAACTCCCTCCTGCCTTCACATATATTAGAATCATCCTTCTGGTCCTTCCGGAAAGGCCTCAAAACATGGCTGTTCACGCAAGATCCTTAATCGGCCAATGCAACCACATTCTAATTTGTATGTAAAACCATTGCAAAGTGCAAACATCTGTACCACCAGTTGTATCCTGCTTCACTGCAAACACCCTCCACTTTGAATGGAAAACCTCTATGTGTTCAAGTAACAGTACCGTCTGTTTGTATCATACTTTACTGTAACCAGCGCCCAGTTGACCGTGGGTTCCATGCGCTCTACAAATGTCAAAATAAATAAATAAATAAATAAATAAACAGAAATGCTGCCATAAAGCCCCTAGAGTGACGTGACAAAGCATACCACAGACTTGAGTAGGAAAGTAATCCCAGTTCCACAGACAAACCAATGACACAGGAAGAAAGTAAAGGAATGCTCCAAACATTTTGTGGAATGTTCTGTGCGCTCTTTTCTCACATTCAAGGACTCATATACACCTTACTGCACCTGGCATATTATACGTTGAACTCTTGATCCCTCCCCCTCTCTCTGTCTCTCATGTTCTCTCTCATTCTATCTCTCTCTCTCTCTCTCTCTCCCTCTCTCTCTTTCATCCCCTCTCTCCAATTCCCCATCTACCTCACTCTGTTTTGCATTTACATCACAGGAAAGGCTCTCAGCCAATTAGGTGGCCAGAAACGTGGGCGAGAACACACTGTGCATCGCACGCGTTTTCCCAGCCTCCCGAAGCCCTTCCTCAGTTGCTTACCATTCATTTTTTCCCTGCCCCTTTGCCAGGTCCCCTGCTCCTCCCACCTCCCACTTCACTCTCTGCCCCAAGGCATTCCCCCAAACCTCCTCTCCCTCCCCATCCCTGCTTCCGTCCCACGCACCTTCTTGCTCTCCCGGCACCACTGCTACTTCCGGGGCGGCTAAAGAAATAGAAAAGGGACACATTCCCTTTTCTGTTTAACATGGCGACGCCCATTTTATTTCCTACTGGAGACTGGGCTCGTGCAATGTGTATAGAGCCCATCTCCAAAAAAATTAAATTTCCAAAAAGCAATCACCACAGTTTAGTGGGGTGATTTCAGGACCAATAACGGCCTTGAGCTCTGGCCGACACTCTTGATTTACTCAGGGCTGTCTAAGCTCCGGCTGACGGGCAGTTGCCAACCCTATATGCCCCTGCCCCCAAGGTGGGGTCATTGCTACAGTCTCTGTTGTTTCTGTGGGTGAAAGGGGCATTTTCAGGTATGCATTTGCTAGAGACATCCCTGACTTTGCTGACAGCTGCACAACCAGGGAACAAGCACAGATATGTTTAAGTGTGTGTTTAATGTTAAGAGTAGAATGGCAGGCATCCCCTGAGCCTACCATTTGGGGACATATATTGTCACCACGTACGTAATGCAGAAATGTTGTCACCACAGGGCGCATTGTCCAAATAGGGGGGTGGGGGCACACAGGTAGCCTCTGCAGGGGGGTTCTGACAACTGACAAACTCTGTGAGAGACCAGAGGACCAGTCTGCCTGGCCTACAACTCTGTTCATTATTTTCAATTTTGTGTTAATTACTTGTGTTTTTGCATGCTGTAACAGTGCTCACAGAGGAAACAAATAATTGGTCTTAATTTCAACATAGCTCTTTTCTATAATTGATGCCATTTTGTGAGACAAAACGCTGTATTCTCCCGGAAAAAGACGTTATTAAAAAAAGGAAAATATTTAATTGCACTAACGTTTCAAAATGGCACTTTTTTTATTGTGTACAACATCACTTTCTAATGATCTCTTCCAGTATAAAGTATTTTCATAATAAGAACGTTACATTTGTCTAAGTGAGCACAACATATTATCAAAACCTATGAAAAACATATACATTATTTTTGGAGGGAACATTATCATGATCATCACTTTCGTTGGGCGGGGCCTCCCTCTGGAACTGCCTCCCTGACTCCCTGAAACTTGAGGAGCACCATCTCCGGTTCTGGAAGCACCTCACAACCTTCCTCTTTCCTTCTGTTTTCTCTCCTCTTCTCCCCTGCTGATCTCCTGGCTGAACTTGAAACTGCACTGGTCACATGGCTACCCTGTGATCTCAGGCCCAAGTCCTCTCCCCTGCCAGTTGCACCTCTGCACTGCCTCCCTGGCATCCCCCGCACTTGGGGACTGTTTTTTGTATCCCTACAGCCCCCTACCAGCACTTGACACATGATGTCTGCACTTACCCTTGCACTTGCGACCAGCTGGCCACACTTTTATTTTGCTTTATTTATCTATTTATTTTGACTGTCATTCTTATGTACTGCACTGCCTCTTCCCCCCCTGCACTGTCCCTTCCCCTGCACTTGTGCGATCTCAATGTCACCTGGCCTAGTAAGATCGTTGTCTCTGTCTTCCCAATTTTCCGCTCCCTTGCCTCTTCGTGCCTTGAAACACTTGTATAAAGGCGTGTTATAGATGCCATATCATATCATATCATATCATATCATATCATTAAAAGATTGACAGTCTGACATACTTCTAATGTGCTTATTCAAAAATATCCCTATGAGTAATGGGAGTGAGATAAATAACAACAAACTATGAGAAGAAGAAAGAGTGAGAGAGCAAGTGACATGGCATGATGAGCAGAAGAGAGGAAAAGAAATTGACCCGGAGGCGGATGTAGAGGGACAGCACTGAGTGGCCCCTCAGGGCCTAAAGACATGTTGTCTCGGGAGGATAGCTCAGGGGCAATGCGCTCATCTTAAAAGGAAGACCACGTGGATCAACACAGGTTTGATCCCCGGGCCCGTGCTTAAAACCTCTGGGTATTAAGCACATTATAAATATTACAATTATGTAGTTGGCCATATGTGTGGGGTGACCCAGCATAGCAATCGTGGGTCCGGGCTATGTCCCGGAGCAGCCCGGGCTTACACAGGGCCATGGCACCTATCGGCCCACCCTGGGCCAAACTGGTTGGACCCATTCACAGTAAAGGCATGCGTACTATATGCAGAAGAGATAATGTGTAGGGGGAAGCCCATGCTGGGCAAACTGACCAATGAACAGTTCCCCCCTTTTGTCAAATTCACACTTTGCTGTGTTCACTGACAGGGTTTTTTTTAAAATGTATATTTATTTTTATTTTATATAACGCGTGGTCTTGTTTCCAAGACCAGCGCATTGCCCCTGTGCTATCCTCCGTTCCTCCGCTTGCTATTTCTAGTGTTTGGTTGTAGGTCAACTGGTCGAATCTAAATGGTCGACAGGACAAATGGTTGACACCAAAAGGTCGACAGGTCAAATGATCGAATTTTCTTTTTTTGTTTTTTCACATTTATTTTTTTTGGGGGGTCTCCCCCCAACCCCTTTTTCTTTGCTTTTTCTTTGCTAAAAACCCCTTTTTTTCCCTAAATGAAAACCTAAAAAAATATATATAACTAACAAAAAAAATTCGATCATTTGTCCTGTCGACCGAACTGTGTCGACCATTTGTCTGTCGACCATTTGTCTGTCGACCATTTGACTAGACACCCTAGTGCTTCACATACTGCTTTCAGTAGCATGTTGTGCTGTTCCTGTGATTTTCTGAAAGTCTGCATGTAATCGCTGCAGTGACATCATTTTGGAGACACCTCGTGACTCCCTTCTTGTTTCTTGAAATTTTAGTACAGGCAACCTTACTCTGAAACGGAGTCCTTTGCAGAGGGAGGGTCCCAATTGCATTGAGAATTTAGTGATGTGTGTTGATTGGGCTGGAGATATCCTTTGTAGATGTCTTGTTTTTAATATATACATTGCTTATTGGTCCATGACCAGCCCATATAAAGACTCATACATTGGCTAGTGTGAATGGCTGCTCCTTATTCATATTCTTATGTGATGTACATGGTGTTCATTGTTGTACCAGTGTGGACCACACGCTTGGCCTTCTTGTTCACAATGAGGGCACAGTCTTCTTCTGATCTCTTCTCTCCCTTTTCCATGATGTATGTGTCAACCCTGTCATGCGTGGCTTTTGCCAGATCATGCTACTCAGACACACTTTGTGACCTGTTTATTTGATCTTGCACTTTAAGAAATCCACCTCACCAATGTCGGACTGGGACAAGAAATAGGCCCGGTCACCCAAAAAAAAGTGGCCCACCCCTTGCCTCAAAAAAGTGGCCCACCCCTCGCCTCACGACCCTTGACCTCTGATGACATCACCGGAAGTGATGTCATTTGACCCCACCCCAAAGTGACATCCCGGGAAGCAATGAAACACAACCTTTCACCCCTTGACAAAACAGCAAGTGGCATCAAATAGCATTGGGCCTACGTACACTAAATTACTGTGAATCCAAGCAGACGTCCAAGGACAAATGATAATGTTATTCTATGGCACTTAAGCTTAAGCTCTTTTTCATAGAACAAATATCCATACAATATCACCAAACCTTTGTTGGTATTCATTTATAGAGGATTAAAGGCTTTTTGGAGAAAAAAAAGTGATTTTTCAAAACATTTTTAAATTTTTTTTCTTCCTCCAAACCGGCCCAGGCATGGCCAAAAACCAGCCCCCACTCCCTAGGGACGATTTCGGCCCGGCCACGTCCCGAAAGGCAGAGGAGCCAATCCAACCCTGCACCTCACACTTACTGTAACTAGTACTCTGAAGCCTGAGGGTTGGGTGGGCTGCTATAAATACTAAATAAATCAGTCCTTCCGTCTGTTTCAGAGTCTGAAAGTCCTCTTTCTTGTGCTTCTACACTGTGGACCTTTCTTTATGAAATCTTGCTTCTCTCCGTCTTTCTGTGCAGTGAGTTGGGGACATGTGAAAAGTAGTTTGCTTTGCCACCCTTTAGGCATATGTGCTTCCAGTGGCCACACTGACAGCACATTCTCTCATATACTGCCTTATCTGTTTGTTCACTTGACCTCTTTATTTTTTCACTCTCTATTTCTTGTTGCCTGCCCCCTATTATGCAGAACACGGCAGGTGCGGGTTCTTGGAAGCAAGTTGACGTAGAGCAACACAGGTTCGAAGCCCGGATCCACGCTAAGAAACCGCTTTGGTATTAAGAGCTTTATAAATAACCAATTATAATTATAACCTCCACCAGGTCTGCTTGTGCATCTTCTCTGGCCTCTGCTTTTGCCATCAGGAGGATGTTTTCCAGTGGGGAATGTTCTTCACAGTCTCCCATTCTTAGGATAGACAAGGAGTATCATTCAATGCTGCATAGCCCCACGGGGTGGGCCCTTTTCTTTTTGTGTGCAAGGCCTTCCTTTGTGTTGTTTCCCTATTTAAAGATGGTCACCCTTTTTTCGCTGTCCTTTCTTTGGCCCCTTTCCCCTTTCTCTTGGAGTTTGCTCTTCATTCTTGCAACTCATGAGATGCCTACACCGGGCTCAACACTGACTCAGAGTGTTGCGAGAGTTTGTGTGACCTCGATTTGGAACACGTTTCTTCCTCTTCCCAGGGATTTAGTCTGTAACATACGAGAGCGCGGTGGGGTGGGGGCACTTGACTTGGAGCTGCAGGAGCACGGTGGTCTTCCATTGAAGCACTTGGGAGCAGAGTGCTTGTATTTGCAGCACTGTGTGGGGATTTTCTCTGCACTTGTGATTGAGCTAAATTATTTGGCACTGCAGCAGCCATCTCTTTCTCTATGGGGGACTGCAAGGGCAGGCATGATATGATATGATACGATATGGCAGTTATAACGCGCCTATGCACAAGTGTTTCAAGGCACAAGGTACACATGGTCCCTCTTCTTTTTTCTTATGTTCACTATGAATGGCGATAACTCGATAATTGGCTTTTAACATTGGGTCCATAGGCCACTTTGTCTGCAGATGTCATTTTATGGCCTTGATCACGAGTTGGGCGTTAGCTCTTAAATGTAGCGGTAACGGTGTTACTGTTGAATTTAAGGGTCCACCAAATCTCAAGTATGGCATGTTTACCCCCAGCTCAGAACTGGGGGTAAACACAGTGGGATAATTCCCATTTGTGGTGCAATTACCGCCAGTGGTATTACTGCATGATAAGTACACCAAAAAGTCCCCATTGGGTACATTGGACCCAATGAGGAATGGGGACCAACAGTCCGCGCCCAACTCATGATCCAGCGGTAATAATTCCGGACAGATAGGAGCTAATGCTAATAAAGTTGGGTGGTAGTCCAGCTGGGATACCGCCCAACTCGTGATCAGGCCATTGTCTCACAGGCCAGTCGGCACAGTAAAAAATGCGATGACTCAAGGCAAGTTTGTTTTCTTTGTTAATTCTAGCTTTAATAAATGTGGCCACCTCATGGGGAGCTAGTCACCTGCATCCTTCTCGCACTGGTCCCAAAGAGAACGCCCCTTCCTGCATCACTTTGTGTCCGTCTTTGGTCACAAAGAAGGACAGCAACTCCTTGCATGGGGTCGACCTCAATCCACATAATCTAGCAGTGCCACCCTCATTGTCTTAGAGTTTTATCTAACAGCACTTTGCATGCTGGGATTCATGGTTTTTCATAGAATTTGAAAAGGTGCACTGTATATTATGCATTTATTTATTTATTTTATATTATTCATCCTTTGTACGGTGCTGTATACACCGGAATTGTGTTTCAAAGTGCCACTAGGCTAAATGGGAACGGAAATAAATACAGTGGCAAGAAACAAAAGACAACAACAATATATATACAGTCGTGGTCATACTGGGCCTTGTGACATTCAGCCGTGCAAGTGCATTAATGAGAAGTGCAGGGTGGTGGGGGGCCCTAGACGGAAGTGCTAAGTGGAGTCACCTCAGGCTAAGTGCTAGAACAGGCAGCTCTAAAGAGTGGTACTGTGGAGCCACCTGGGAAGGGCCTGTAGGGCCTGTAGGGCAAGTCGGTGGGTGGGGGGAGCTGGTAATGAAGGGGAAAAGGGGCCTGAAAGCCTGTGAGGTTCATGAGGATCAGTGGGGTGATTAGCAAGTAAGGGAAAGTGGGAAAGAGGTAGAGAAGAGCAGAGATTTGAGCAGTTTGCAGAACTTGGGGAGGTCCGGCTCAAATCTGAGAAGGGCAGGGAGGCTGTTCCAAAGGGAGGCACCAGCGGCAGAGAGAGAGATCTGTTTGACAGTCAGAGAGTTGGAATTAGAGGAGCAAAGGGCTCGAGCAGAACAGTATTTAGGGAGGGAAAGTCGGAGATAGTGTGGTTCCAGGCCGCAGACGGCCTTGTGGATGATGCAGAGGGTCTCTAATTTGATCCGTGCAGCCACTAGGAGCCAGTGGAGAGATTCTAAGGCTGGAGAGATACAGTCCATCGGCTTGAGGCCAAGGATACGTTTTGCAGGGAATTCTATTACAAAATTCAATTGTCTGTCGGCTGACAAGCAAGGACTAATTAAAGGTGAAGCTTATGATATGGGTGCACTTGTCAGTGCTGGACTCCTGAATATCTGGCACAGGGCGAAGGACTGCCTAATTACTTAATGTTTTACTCTTGACAGTACCACTTCAGAACCCCTCTGACCACCCTTCAAAAAGATCTTTACAACCAACTCATCTGAAAAATAGGAATGCAACCTCTCAACTATGTTTCTATATGCACTGGGACATAATTTCTCCCCAAATTGTAGAGTTTGCCTGTGAATGTTCCAATTGTTTCTCTACATGTTCGTGAACTTGCATTATTCTTACGACTATACTCATTACTCTAGACAAAATACTTGGTGCAATCAAGACGGATAAGACGATTGCACTCTTGTATTCCTGCAAATCAAATTAGTCAGTCAAACCTGTGCCGTCATAGTTGGTTGAATCAAGGGCCTGGGTGAACATGGTGGATAACTTAAGCGACATGGACTTTGCTGGGTGAAGACGTTTGTGGATAACTTAAGTGACATGGGCCCTCATTCCGAGTTAGGACTACACCATGGAGTAAATAGCTCCATGGTTGGCAACCATGGAGCTATTTACTCCATGGAATACCGGCATGGTGAATGGAGTAATTTCCGGTCCATTCCAAGGTTGGATGGACCGGTAATTCCCCATTCACCATAGCCCTTCCCCATCCCCATTTCTGCCCCCATAGGGCTCAATGGGAATGGGGAAGGAGGTAATTACGGCACCGTAAATTACGGTGCCGTAATTTACTCCAAGGTCACTTTGCGGGTCCTGTAATTTACTCCTGCTAAAAGCAGGAGGTAAAGAGGAATACTGAGGTAAGGGATTACCGCCATCGGTGCCCTTACAGGCGCCGGTAATCCCTTACCTCCAACCTCGGAATGACCCCCATGGTCTTTGGGTGGTTTGATTTTCTGCAAACCACCAAACGTAAGGTTCTACCAGGGTCAACAATGAACCCTTTGGAAACTGACATCACAACCGTTCTCTGCTTTACCCGATACCCCATTATTACCCTTTTGACTTTACTTTTTACCAGGTGAAACAGAACTGCTCCCCACCAATTCTTACACTCACCTTAGCATGGGGTGGTAAACTCGGCAGGAAGCTTGTGATCTTTGATTGACAGGTGGTATCTGGCTCACAACTGGTCTCATCGTGACGATCAGACATCTCCAAATCCTACAGACTATCTTCTCTGTTCTGTCCTGCACATGCATTTACTCCTTTCCTTTTATTCCAGTCTATTCCATGAAAACTAAAAATAGCATTTGCCGAAGAGATAGTTTGGTACATGGCCAGTGAACCCAGACAATGGGTCCTTTAAGACGAGGTAACAGTATCTGAGATGGATGGGGATGCAGACCTTACTCAAACATCAATAATCAGACCGACTCAAGAAGTTGGCAAAAGGTACAGCTTTTTGAATGACAAGTCTTTAAAACAAGGAGTACAACGGACATGAATGGATGTTGCACAGACTTATCTCAAAGCATTTAATAAAAAACAACACTTTTATAATAAAAACTTGTCATAAGTGACGTCATACTACGCGGCAAATAAGAAAAACCTATGGGGGTTGTGGTTGGTGAAATGGGAAGATCTACATATACTTTCTATGGGATACAAGGATGTGATTGGATCTCCAAGGTCAGGTGGGCAACTGAGCCCATCCCAAGTGCAAGTCATCTTCTGTGTCATGAAAATATAGACATACTATTGGCTTATCAAACTATAGGTCTCCTTAATACGTGGCCCTCTACACTTGGGTGCCACACTTGTACCCTTCTGAAAATGTCCACACGCTAGCAGCACGCAACTGGGATTCCAGGTGCTGGGGGGGGTTGGCCTGGTCATGGCTCCTCACCCAATTAGACCAACACCCATCATCAGTTCTGTGGTCTGCCATTCAATTAATACCTTTGAACTTGGCCTTGCAGGAGCTCTCTGCGTCTGAAAATAAAAGGGAGTGAAGCATGGCCTTATCTTCTGCTCTCGGTATAGCTCGAACCAAAGTCTATTCCCATCCGATCATGTGACTGGAGACCACATTTTCAAGCTCTTCATTGTATTTTAATACCATTAAATGAAGAAATCTTGACACCCTCGACGGTTTTCATTATACCTCAACCAGGAGCTGACCTTGCTTCTCACGTTTTTGTATCTTCTCGAGTACATGGCAAGGCTCTTGGTGTCCCCAACTCTTGACTCTGGGCCAAGCAAGCCTTTCTCAAATCTTCCTAAAGTGCATTGTGGAACATCCAGATACTATATATTCCTATGTATATATATTGGCGCATCACTGAAATCTATTCACTACGTAGCCAGCCTTATGATTATTTTGTCTACTTGCGTTACTGCGTCTATACAGTTGTGAAATGGTTTTGCATTTTCTTCGGTGCCTCTCCGAAGATGCAATCTTCTTCTCAGGGGTGAAATGTTACATTCTTCTTCACTTCGCCATCAGGTTCTATAGGGTCTATATCCTTACTTCATATATATCTCTTCTGTGTGCGTAGGTTCTACTCCATGTGACGTCGCCAGTTCTTTCTTTCATTCATTTTCACACTTCATCTGGAACTTCCTTCAGATGATCATCATTTCTTTGTGGATAGATGTAGGGTTTTCTCAACGGATACCTTGTTTCAAGGACTTTTCGGGGTATTGGCACTTTTACTGGTATTGCACATGTCGCAATTTCAGGTTGCCAACATATAGGCAGAATAGGGGCAGAACCTCTGGTTGAGCAACTTGGCTCCTCCTCTAGACCAGCACTACTTATTTGTCACATTTTGTTTGACTACATGTTTTACCACAGAGGGTTCTATGTCCCTTTGCCAAGATGATTTTCATTAAAGTAATGTTTACCCACACAACATTACTATGAAAAAACTATGTTTTACAATAATTTTGGGGGTGTCCCCCAAATCTCCCCTTTCCCTATACTCTTAACCCTATATCCTCCCCAACACGTTTAACCCCTTACCCACGCCCCTATACATTTTGATGCATTTTTTGTAGTTGTTTTGTCAGCAAAAATTACTTTGAAAAAAATCTTGTTGGAAAGCAAACGCGATGCCGCACAGAGTGCGTGGAGGTAGCCATCACACTTCACCCCCACTTCAGCCCCTCATCAATCACCGCCCTCACCAACAAAGATTGCCAGACCCCAAACCACCATTTACCTTTTGATGGTAAAGAACTGTAAAACAAAATTGATCAATTGGCGGGTCGAACAAAACACATAAACGCGGTGTAAGGGACAGGTGTAAGTATATGAGTGACGAGTTGACATGTTGCCTTGGAAAATATGTGGGCAGATGACAGATGGGTTTACAAAACAATATCAAGTAAATCGGTCCAGTACCTCTCCTCCCGGCTCAGTTACTGCCCACCTTCCCCGCCCCATGTTGGTGATGGCCCTCCTTCAAACTCCTGTTGGCATAACCACAGGCCTATCAAGCAATCTTCATGGGTGACATAAGAGCCAACCAATGCCCACTCGTACCATGTTCGCCTGCCATGCAATTACTCAGAAGTAGTGCAAAATCAGAAATGGTACTCAAAAATACTTGCGCATAAATAAATACATAATGAGAGAGATGGATAATGTCTTTGATATTGTTTTTCCTCGAACATCATTTTAGAACATGATAAACATCAGTGGGGGAAGTGAGCGGGAGCGGTTGGGAGCAGTGATCCTCTACTTTTTTAATTAAGTTTCACTGTTCCTATACTTTTCTTTTTTTAAAGTTCCGGAATGGTTTTGTTTTAAAAAAAAAATGTAAGAAGAAATTGATACTTGCACTTCAGTGCACTGCACTGAATTTTACCTTAAACAGCAGTCATATTTCTTTCGGGGGTTGTATGGTGCGCGGGAGGGGGCGTGGCAATGCAGTTTGTGGGAATCAGGAACAGGCCAGGAGGGTTCAGATCGACTACTTCGACCACTGATAAACATGCAGTGCCAGTGTAATAAATGATTGTGGGTAGTGAATAGTGTAAAGCGACAAAAGTAAGCGGAGTGCAATATTTACACTGCCACCCCAATCCGTGGACTCGTGTACTGTGGGTGAAGGGCACCATGGCCCTCGACTGCACTAACAAGCTGATGCAGTCCCTCTGACACTGCCGCTGCCACAAAGCTGCGATTCAGTGCTGCCAACCCGGCATGTGTCGCCAAATGCTATTTAGTGTCAGCACGTTCTGCACCCCGGTACCTGAAATGCCATGCTCCTGTAGAGTGGCACAGTGTTTGTCAGTGCCATCTGCCTCTTGCAGTCAGTGTCACCGGATTCCATCCCCTCAGAAAGAAACAGTGCCAAGATTCCGGAGAGCGAATTTTATGCCCGTCATTGCGCCGTACACAGCACTTGATGCAAAGCTTATATCTACTCAACATGGGTGTTGTTTAGGTGGCACCGAAAAACATCCAGGTAGAATGTCAAATCATGTACGGGGCCAACATGAGGGCTAAAGCGCCACCTAAAAGCCCAAACTAAAAAGGGGCATGCTCGTTTAGTGGGCAGATCGACACACCTCCTCAGAGCTCCCAACAAACATCACATATCCTCCTTGCAGTCCCCACCATACATTTCAACATTTCCTCCTTGCAGTCCCCTCCATACATCACATATCCTTCTTGCAGTCCCACTATACATTTCAAAATGTTCCTCCTTGCAGTCCCCTCCATACATCACGTATCCCCCTTGCAGTCCCCACCATACATTTCAACATTTCCTCCTTGCAGTCCCCCATACATTACAACCGTTCCTCCTTGCAGTCCCCCATACATCACAACTTTTCCTCCTTGCAGTCCCTGCCATACATCACAACCTTTCCTCCTTGCAGTCCCCACCATACATCACACCATTTGCTCCTTGCAGTCCCATCATACATCACAACTTTTCCTCCTTGCAGTCCCCACCATACATCACAACTTTTTCTCCTTGCAGTCCCCACCAAACATCACATTTCCTCCTTGCAGTCCCCTCTTTACATCGCAACTTTTCCTCCTTGCAGTCCCCTCCTTACATCACAACATTTCCTCCTTGCAGTCCCCCATACATTAAAACCTTTCCTCCATTCAGTCTCCTCCTTGCATCACAACTTTTCATCCTTGCAGTCCCCACCATACATCACATTTCCTCCCTGCAGTCCCCACCATACATTTCAACATTTCCTCCTTGCAGTCCCCACCATACATCACAACATTTCCTCCTTGCAGTCCCCACCATACATCACATTTCCTCCTTGCATTCCCCACCACACATCACACTATTTCCTCCTTGCAGTCCCCACCATACATCACATTTCCTCCTTGCAGTCCCACCATAAATCACACCATTTCCTCTTGCAGTCCTCACCATACATCACATTTCCTCCTTGCAGTCCCCCATACATTAAAACCTTTCCTCCTTGCAGTCCCCACCATACATCACACCATTTCCTCCTTGCAGTCCCCACCATACATCACACCATTTCCTTCTTGCAGTACCCTCTTTACATCACAACATTTCCTCCTTGCAGTCCCCGCCATACATCACATTTCCTCCTTTCAGTCCCCACCATACATCACAACATGCCCTGCTTGCAGTCCCCACCAGACATCACAGCATTTATCAACCCAATCATCCTTTTAATAGTTCCATCCCCGGGTAGTCTCCGCGCCTTACCTTTCAGGAACGCATCCACTTGCATTAACTGCTTATGCCACAGAGATTGACCACTAACACAAAGCAAGGCCCGTAATAGGAATAAGAGTGAACACATCTTTGTTTTAGTAGGCTTAAGGCACAGCCAAATTGCACTGTTTCAATGAATTATTTAGAGGATGGTTGTGGCCCGGGTAGTCCTACCTTTGTGTTTGTGGCTGATCCCTTTTTTTTTATTTTGAAAATGTGGTCACCCTACATATCTGTGACCCCCTTGCACGCTGCTTCAGTCCTTTATCACCAGGGTATTCCTTGAGGTAGCTTTTTACCTATATCTTTTTTCAAGCTTGCAGAGAGCACTACGGTCAGAAGAAGAGGCGCGTGAGAGAAGAGTGGTGGTAAAACTATGGACTTGGAATGCCAAAGAGCAAAAGGTGATTCCCGGAAGCTGAGGAGAATAGAGAGAGAAGGCAGACTATCATGGGAGCAGAGGTGGTCAAGACCAGACTGCAGGGAGTCCCTGCAAGGCCAGGTCTCATTTTTGTTTATTTATAGTGTTTTAATCAAGCCTAAATCTTGCTGGATGGGCGCACAGAGCACTGTACAACCAAAAGCAAAGTACACAGAAAACGATGGCTGGCAACAATCATGAAAGAAGCTTCAACAGAAGCACATGCGGAGCAAAAAGGCAAAACTATGTAATATTCTTAGGGGCAAAGCACTTGTCTTGAAAGCAAGGTAACGCGGCACGACCCAGGTTCGAATCCCGATCGCGCACTTAGAAACCACTTGCTGGTATTAAGCGCGTCATAAATGAAAAATTAAAAAAACGATTGAACTATCCTTTTAAAGTGTCAGTCAGTCAAAATACTTTATTCGGGTAAACAAGCCAAAAAGGTAAAAAAAATAAAAAAATCAAAATAGAGAATAAAATATAATCAAATCAACCAGGTAATCTCAGCATACGATGTTTCAAGCGGCACATTATAAGTCGTTAAATCATTATAAGATGTATTTTTTTGAAAGCACAACGACCAGGCTACAAAGGGGTATTGGCCATCGAAAGGTACATTAATGCTGGTCTGCAATGGCTAGAACTAACTTGCCTTATTAAAGGCCTGTTTGTTCTATTTCTAGCTAGTGTGCAAGCCAATGTACAGGGACCAAAGTGCAGATTTTCATAACAAGGTTGGACCACTAAATCTACAAACAACTCCCTCTAGCGGTGACAACAGGCGAAGCTATGTGAATTGACATTTGGCCTCTGGTAACTACGGTACCAGAAAGCTTGCCGGTACTGTAGTTACCGGACCGGCAAACTACAAGTTCTGCTCGTGGATGCCTTTTCGCCCTCCAGGTCGGACCTGGCGGGCAGACCGGCACCCGCGAGCAGAGCATGTCGGATGCACCGGCACCATTGTGAATGGTGCCAGTGCATTCCGACCTCCCCATTCCTAATGAGCCCTATGGGGCTCAAATGGGAATGAGGAGCTTTTCCTTCCGGCACCTGCGAATGGTCAATTACCGGGTCCGGCATTGCTGTAATGACTCGGTAATTGCCCATTCGAGGGCGCTGGAAATTTTCGCAAGTTTGTCGGAAGCTTGCCGGTTTTGCCAGCAAGGCTTCCGCCAAACTTCTAATGAAGCCCATTGTATCTATATATCTTAAGGCAACAGCTCCCTCTCGTGGAGTCAGCAGGCGCAGCTATGAGGATTGGCATTGTATCTATACATCTTAAGGCAACAGCTGTCAAGGCCTGGGGATCCCTCCCAAGATTCCTCCCCATCTGTGTCTTCCACTGAGCTGTCCTGGGCTTCTGAACCCTTCTTGGGACGAGGCTTCCTGGGTTCCTTGGGCTTCTTCTCCTTCTTCTGGTGAAGGTAGGGGCGAGCTCCCTCGAAGGCCACCTTGGCCTGATAGCTCACCCACGTCCAGGGGAACTTCGAGGAGCAAGCTCCCTAAATCAGGGAAAAAGCCACCTTGGCACAGAAAACCCTGAATGTCTTGTGGTCTGAAGACTACCTAGGAATGCAGGGTTGAATGTACGTCTAACTCTGATGGTCTCTCTGCTTCTGGAGCTTCAGATGACTAGGTAGAGCTGGAGCCCCACTCCCGTCTGTGCGACCAGGTATACAGATAACGGGGTCTTTTGACGGTCCTTCCTTCCTTCCAATGAGTGCGTCAGGTGGAGATGCAGAGCACCTGAGGAAAGGTGGTGAGTGCCGTGAGAGAGGTGTCCACAGCGAGACACAAAGGACGGCACCCACGGAGGCCTGCCAAGACTGAACTACAGAATAAGGACAGATGGGCCTCATTCCGACCCTGGCGAAAGGGGATACCGGGCACCGGTAAGGACACCGGTGCCGGTAATCCCTTTGCGCCCTATTCCAAGGTCCCCCAACGGGACCTGTAAGGTATGTTTGGTCAGGCCAAACGTACCTTACGGTTCCCGTTAGGGGACCAGGGCGCAAATAACGGCCTTGGCGTGCGCCGGGCTGTTATTTGCGCCCTCTCCATTCCCATTGAGCCCCCTGGGGGCTCAATGGGAATGGGGGTTGCCATTTTCAATGGGGACTTACCGGTCCCGCAAAGGTCGGAGTAGACCGGTAAGTCCCCATTGAACCAGGGCGGGCTCGGTACCGTTATTGGAGGCAGTCATACTGCTAATAGCTCCTTGACTACCTCCAATCTCGGAATGAGGCCCAATATGTTTTACTTTTGGTGGAAAACGTACCCCTTCAAGGGTTTGAAGTTGCGCTAGGCCATCCGTTCCCATCGGAGCGTCCCATGGTCCCCCTTCCATCATTATGAAGTGCACCCGAGGACACTGTGTGATATTTTGATATCACTGTTTGTGATGCAGGAATGCAGACAGCATCACCCAGCACCTGTTGCACCTCCCTGCAACATGATGATGCACCTGGCCAGGAACCCGCCGCCATGACTTGCCGCGTACAAAAGCGACGCTAATGTTTCTTAGCTACACTTCTCCAAGCTCTCAAATCCTTTAACAAAGAAGGCCTAATCCCAGGCTGTGTAAAGGGGATTAGGGTTTAACCACAATCAGGTGTCGCCTTCCATCTCCACCCCGGCCCAGACTCACCTGTAATTCTAACCCCTCGTCACTGGCTTGAACCATGAGGGATGCAGAGCACACATCCATTTGGTTTAATACCCACAGGTTGCCAGTCTTGGTAATAAAGACATAGCATGAGTGAACCTGCCCCATCTCGGGTTTCACACGCTCACACCTGTTCACGGCATAGATTGGTGCTGCAAAAGTGGACGATTGCAGAAGCCAACTTTTAGTCTCAGCTCATACCACCTGTCACCAGTATTTGAAAAGGAAAAAAAGAGAATCTCTGTTTCCCGGAACTGTTGTCTGCTTTTGTTTTAGATTTCAGATGCTTTAACGAGGCAATTACTTAAATCGACTGCCAGATTGAGCTTTGCCCAAAAACGTCTGTGGTGCAGCTCACTTATGACTGGGTCATGGCGGAAACAAGCTCACAACTGTTGGGGTTTTCTCCTGAGCCAGTAGAATCCAGGTGCCACGGGGGTCTATGTCATTTCATTGCAGGATGAAATTTCGCGGGATTTATTTCTGCGGATATTATAACAAAAAAACTCATTGAATTTAATGTTTTGTAAAGCCCCTCAGCCCCTTGAATTTGTTATCAATTCCCGAACACCCACACCCCATATATATATATTTTTCTAAACCCTCCCTAAAAAATTTGATGAGTTTTTTCATTATAAAAATAGCGTCAAAAAAATTCTGCGATGAAAGGACGTCGTACCCCACGGTGGATGCCACAACAGGTTCCTTCAGCTGGAATCCCAGGACTATCTGCACACAGTGCTAAACTTGGTGGATCACAAATGCTTGTTATCACTAACAGGTGCCTACTGTGAATCCTGGGTGATTGCCACCAAACGCACAAGTGCATGGCATTCATCAGCCATGGTGCCACTTTGACGTGTGGCAGTCACGCTCCATACTTTCTAATGGACAGCACTTTCTTTTCCCCGGGTCAGGGAAAGTGGGCAGAATAATCAGGGAGGAATATCTTCACTGGGTCAAAGTACTGTACTCCTCAGACCGTTTTTATGACCCCCATATTGTGGGAGGACCTCATGTAGAAACGTCTATTCAGAGTTTCCTCCCAGGGATCCTGCACTCTGTGGGGAATCCATGAGAATGGGGTAAGCTGACAGAATGACCACAACCATTCGTTTTTTTTTCCATACCTGATTCAATTGGAATGAGCCAGCAGTTTGATAGTAAGGTAGAGGGGGAAGAAGGACAATAGGCAGATGGACAGTTGGATGGATGGAGAATGGATTGATGGGTGGGTAGGTACATGGATGGATGGGTGGGTGGGTGGATGATTGGGTGATTGTTTGGATGGATGGATAGCTGCGTGAGTGGGTCATTGGATGGATGCATGGGCGGACGGACGGACGGACGGACGGACGGACGGACGGATGGATGGATGGATGGATGGATGGATGGGTGGCGTGGATGGGTGGATGGGTTTTTGGGTGGATGGATGTATGGGTTGGATGGATGGGTGGGTGGGTGTGACTATGGGTGCATGGATGGATGCCACTCATCGGCACACGATTTTACAACTTGGCATCACAATCTTTGATTTGCATGTTTTAGCTCACCATACCAAAGTGAACACATCACACCATAGTAAAAAGACTTCATAGGTTGCATTCAGAATGATCTCCAAACATGTACATCATGAGTCATTACAGATATGCTGCTATATGCTTTGGCTGAAAGGAAAATACATGCATCTCTTAAAATATGTTAAAGAAACATTTGTAAATGTTCAATTCATAATACTCTTATACAAGTGAAAAAAATGTGGAGCAATAAACAAAGCCATCGGGACTCTCTAGGCATGTAACAATCTGACAGGTGACCAATCAGCTGTGTGTTCATGTTCTTTGTGACTGCTCGCTCGGGAGGGGCAGTTCTTTAAGTGATTTTGGCGGGAGTGGACAAGGACGGTTGGCCATACTCACCTTCCTCATAGCCACCACACTTGCAACTCTCCTCCATGTCAGAGATTTTAAGCAGGGGTGGGCTGGGAAATAAAACAGGCCCTTGGCATGTTTTTTCAAAGTTAGCCCATATCACACCGTGTGAGCAAGCTCAACCCCTTTAAGAATGGGGTGTGTGGGTTCTCCCACAAGAATATTTGGAAAAAAGGGTAATCCCACAGGAAAGAGGCCCATGGTGCAGAGGCCCACCAAGAGATCTCCAGAGTTCAGTGAGGGCCAGTCCACCCTTGGTCATAAGTGTTTCCTATAGTATTAAAAACACAAAATCCACTGTATCTATGAGGCTTGATTAGCTAGGAAGGAGCACTTGCTGAAAGGAGACACGCTTTTCCACAAGGTTGTCAGATTTTTCCAGGAAGATGTATTTTTTCTTTGTTTAACGTGTTTCGTATTGTATTTGCAGTTTTATCTGGTTGTATAGTAATTTCACACTGTATATCCTTTTAATGAAATTCATGAAATATTACAAAATGTACTTTTGTGAACGATCAGATTTTGATCGAAACACAATAAAAAAAACATACAAAAAGTATAGCCTACTTTGTGACAGCCATTGGTTTATATTCCTAGCCAGTCTCCGATTGTCTTATATTCCTATCTAGTCTCCAATTGTCTGATATTCCTATCCAGTCTCCGATTGGCTGATATCCCTATCCAGCGATATGAGAGCACACCCTTCCCCACCATTATCGCAGGCACTGTTCATTTTGAATGATGGGGTTTCAGCCTGCTGGTGTCCCCTTTGGGTAATACCACCTGCAGCACCATGTGGTTGGACGGTCAGTGCGATACTACCCAACAAGAGAAGAATTGATGTGAGTCATGGCAGATGTCCCAGCCTTCAGCAGGCAGCCAGTCCTTCCATCAGCAATGTCATGGCCAGCATAGATGCTTTGCTTTTCTTCCATTGCTGGCCTAGATTCCCATTGGTTTAAGCCTTAATGCATGCAGAGTCTCAGTAGGGTCAATACCGCTGCTGATTATGTTGATAAAGTAACTAGCCCATTGGTATTGTTTGATCCTTATCACATCAGATGGTGGTTATCCTGCTTCACGGACCGCCCTCCAACCATACATTTCTGGAATGTAGGTAGGTTGATTATTTATATAATACAAACACCTTTACCAGCCCAATAGGATATCCCGGCAATTTGCAAAAATTATTTTCCAGAATACAACCGATATTATAGAATGGAATGCATCAGAAATATTGGCAAGAGACTGCTACTTGTCAGGGACTATTCTGATGCTAAGGAAGGGCGACAGAGGTATAAGGTACTGCTCAGGGATTATTCTGATCATAAGGAAGGCTGATAGAGGTATAAGGTACTTCTCAGGGATTATTCTGATGCTAAGGAAGGGCAACAGTGTTATAAGGTACTGCTCAGGGATTATTCTGATCATAAGGAAGGGCAACAGTGTTATAAGGTACTTCTCAGGGATTATTCGGATGCTAAGGAAGGGCGACAGAGGTATAAAATATTCATCAGGGATTATTCTGATGCCAAGGAAGAGAGACAGAGGTATAAGGTACTTCTCTTGGATTATTCTGATGCCAAGGAAGGGCGACAGAGGTACAAGGTGCTTCTCAGTGATTATTCTGATGCCAAGGAAGGGGCCAGAGGTACAAAATGCTTCTCAGGGATTATTCTGATGCTAAAGAAGGGTGACAGAGGTATAAGGTGCTTCTCAGGGATCATTCTGATGCTAAGGAAGGGCGACAGAGGTATAAAGTGCTTCTCAGGGATTATTTTGATGTTAAGGAAAGGCGACAGAGGTATAAGGTACTTCTCAGGGATTATTATGATGCTAAGCAAGGGCGACAGAGGTATAAGGTGCTTCTCAGGGATTATTCTGATGCCAAGGAAGGAGACAGAGGTACAAGGTGCTTCTCAGGGATTAATCTGATGCTAAAGAAGGGCGACAGAGGTATAAAGTGCTTCTCAGGGATTATTCTGATGCTAAAGAAGGGCAACAGAGGTATAATGTACTTCGCAGGGATTATTCTGATGCTAAGGAAGGCCGACAGAGGTATAAAGTACTTCTCAGGGATTATTCTGATGCTAACGAAGGGCGACAGAGGTATAAAGTACTTTTTAGGGATTATTCTGATGCTAAGGAAGGGCGAAAGAGGTATAAAGTACTTTTTAGGGATTATTCTGATGCTAAGCAAGGGCGACAGAGGTATAAGGTACTCCTCAGGGATTATTCTGATGCTAAGGAAGGACGACAGAGGTATAAAGTACTTTGCAGGGATTATTCTGATGCTAAAGGAGGGCGACAGAGGTATAAGGTACTTTTCAGGGATTATTCTGATGCTAAGGAAGGGCGACGGAGGTATAAGGTACTTCCCAGCGATTATTCTGATGCTAAATACTTCGCAGGGATTATTCTCATGCTAAGGATGAGTGCCAGAGGTATAAGGTACTTCTCGGGGATTATTTTGATGCTAACGAAGGGTGACAGAGTTATAAGGTATTTTTGTCTGTGTGCCCAAAACCTCTGTGCATTTGGTTGTATGTGAATCTGTGCTCTTGGGTGATGTTGAGAGACTTAGTTTATGGTGCAGCTCAGATTGCTCCAAAATAGTACACAGTGTGCAAAAAGAAAACATTTGGAGGACACACTAAACTCTGCCAACCAACTATTGCTCACACACAGTATGCTGGCACAACCAACTAGCACACTATATCAGACACCACATCAGACAACATTGCCAATAAAACGTTTCACCGCAGAACAAGCTGCTGCACACATATGTAAACAACCCTCCATCCATCAGTGCATTTCACCAATTCACGGTCTTTCAAAACACCAGCACATATTCAAACAACCAACCAGCACATTCCATTCTAAACACTTCACACAAAACAGCACACGCATAAACCAACTTTACTCTCTTTTAAGAGAATGCATCACCCTCCACCATCCCCATGCCTGAACACAGCAAGCACCACTAGACACATCCGGCACTGGGAATAGACTATGCCAGCTCCGCCCTGATCACTGAAATGAATGACAAGAAAGGTCTTGTGCCAACTCTCGCTATGCAATGAATTAGGCCCTCATTACAACACCGGCGGTAACCAATGGCGCTATTAGCACCATGGTTGCTGCCGGTATTGTAACGAGTCCGCTATGGTGCAATGGGGATTTACCACCCCATTCCAAGGTTGGCGGGGCGGTAATTCCCCATGCACCATTGGCCCTTCCCCATTCCCATTTTTTCCACATAGGGCTCAATGGGAATGGGGAAGGCGGTAATTACGGTACCGCAAATTGTGGTACCGTAATTCCCTTCAAGGTCCCTTTGCGGGTCCCTACTTTAACGGCTGGTCCAGACCAGCCGTTAAGGTCAGGAGCCGCAAAGGGTCCTCGTAATTAGGCGCTAAGGGGTTAACGGAGCCGCAGCCTTTTTTTACGGTGCCGTTAAACCCCTTAGCACCAGGGTCGTAATGAGGCCCTTAATGTCTAACCTTTCCTCTATTAACTTTAGACCTGCACTCTTCCTGTCAGTATCAGCTGTTTCCAGCCGACCTAGTTCTCGAGATAACATGCAACTCAGTCGTCAAGACACAATCCCACATATACAGACAATCACACACCGAGAACACAGACCTACAGAATGACTTTGATATTGGTTACTGTTTAGGACCTTGTCCAACTCCAGGCATCGAGGGCCGGATCCATATCAGATTTTCAGGATACCCCTCATTAATGTTTTTGTTATTTATTTGTATGTGTCATTTATAATGCACCTATAAACGTGTGTTTCAAGGCATAATAAGGCATGGGGGTCGGAGGAGGAACGATCCTACTAGGCCTTGTACATTCAGATTGTGCAAGTGCAGGTTATTTGTAATGGGCTTAATCCCGAGATCATGGATTCAAACCTGTGTTGCTCAGTGTGGTCTTGCTTCCAAAACCTGTGCATTGCCACAGAGCTATCCTGCCTTCTTTTTTTATTTTTTATTGGTATAGCTGAATAAATCAACTTTACAATATAATAATAAAACATTTGAAATACAGTTCCATTTCATTACAAATCAAATGTACAATAAAAGGAGACTCAAAATAATTAAAAACAATAATAACATTTAGAGTCCATTAAATTGTTTAAAAGAAAAAAAAGAGAAGAAAAAAGAACAGCATCCTCCCTTCACATATTCATGAGACATATTTGCATACAATTATTCTAAGTGTATGCACATTTTTCCTCATCCATATTCATGAGGAATATCCTGAAAACATGTCAGGGTCCCGGCCCTCAAGGCCTGAAGTTGGACAACCCTGGGCCTGGTGGCAGGACTATTGTGTGGGAGCGAGGGGCCAGCAGGCCCCTCGCATCCTTTACTTCCCAGTACAAAACTCGGACCAAGTGCTTCCAGTAGTGGGTTCGCCCCTTGCTCTTATGCGATGTCAACTTTGGTTGACTTTCACGTAGATGGGACCACTGAGCAGGACACAGGGCATCCATTTTTGTACCCCCTTTTCGACTCCATCTTGGTAATTAGGCCTCACTGCGATAGTACAAAACGCTTCTCTTCCCTTTCTCGCAACGGCTCGACGTGCAGGGCACATGGCCCACACCATCGTTCCCACTCTGACTGGAAAGCTCCACGGCTCCATTCTCACGCTGAAGCCGGAGGTACTTTCAACAAATAATAAATGTAACACTTTACTCGTCCTCTGTGATCACTGTCCTGCATGTGAACCAGCATGAGCTAAGCACATAGCTCGTTCATCTCCACAAACGTGTCCTTACCCCCGCAACCTCGCAAGTGGAAACTTACTGCCATTGTGACTCTGTGCCCCTGCAAGGTATTCCTTTCATGTGCCAGACCACTGACCACGCCATGATGCCCACCCAACAGATCTCCAACTAACATTAGACCCCTGCTGCAGTATATCGTTGCCTACCACTAACAAATGCCACATACCAGAGATTCTTGCGAGCACAGACCCACACTTCGACCAGTGTATTATAACTCAAGACCCTTAACCTAAGGCCTGTATAATCCAATGTAATTGATGGTATATATACATGTGACTTTTATAGGGACATGATAAATTACTGAAAGACTTCGAACAATTGTTATTTAGTGCATGCATTTTTGAGAATATATTATGTTAGCTTAGTGAGTGACCACCCTGCTTCACAGCGACCTGACCTTCACCCAGTCGGAGCACAGATGTCTGACGTCCATCCTCCCGCCAACCCAGTAACCAACCCGGCGGAAGAAATGCCACCCACACCTAAGGCACCATATGAACTGACCAATCCGGGACCAACGTAGTATCCTATGCTAGTTGCGTCATTTGCCCTTTAAAATGTATTGTAATGTTAATTTTTGTCAGAGCGCTCTCAGAGGCAACAGAGATTTTTGAATGCCATTTACTTATATAAATCTTGCCTTGAACTCTCGCAGCCTCCTCTCTTTGCCTCATTCCCAGTCCGGGGTGTGTCTATTTTATTCTTTTGCACCTGTAAAAAGGGGAGGGCACAAACACTATTCACCTAATTTACTTTACAGATCAACACCATGGCACCTAACAGGTAAGAGCTGAGTGGGCGCTGCTGGTATCCACGTCCCTTTTGACAACACAGAAGGAGAATCACACAAATTCTCAAACATCAACCAAGCCCATAGAGTAAGGGGAAGGACAGGGATTACAGGTACCTGAACAAACTGCAAGGGCAACTCACATCTCCTATCTACTGGCCATCACAAGCAGTCCTGCAGATGGAAGGTGGCAAGATATGCCTCTGACTGATAGCTCCTAACCAGGAGCGAGGCAGCTTTAAAGCACCAACTCAACAACCAGGTAGGCATGGCATCAAAGAGGCCCAAAATAACCCAAATACTGATCAGAACAACCCATGTCATTGACCCCGCAATACTACACTGTAAAACCCTTATACAAGTGTTAAGGGCCCTTTGGAAACCCCCCACCCCCATAATAGTGATTGGGGTGGGGCTAAGGGTACAACACCAAATAAGAACTCCTCTAGTTAGCACATATCACTTAAATTACCCAAATTGGTAAAGAATGCGGAGGGCCCAAGGCAAAGATCACAGTTCCCGGTCCAGCCACCTCATCAATCTCACAGACCCACATCAGGACTCCCTTTAGGGAGGAGATAGGGACAACTTATATTTGCCCCCCCGCCCTCTTGACAGCCCAGAAAAGAACTCACAAACACACACTCAACTTGCACCATGGATAAAAGACAGGTTGCAGATGTGGAAGACCTTTAAGCAGCCAACCGCGCTGCCAGACACTATAATACAGGTTTCATAGACAAGCATTAACATCCCACCTTCAATCAAAGACAGGTTGCAGATGTGGAAGACCTTTAAGCAGCCAACCGCGCTGCCAGACACTATGATACAGGTTTCATAGACAAGCATTAACATCCCACCTTCAATCAAAGACTGGTAGAAGATGGAGAAGACCTGTAAGCACCCAACCCTGCGACCAGACAGATTAATACAGGATTCTTAGACAAGCATTAACATCCCACCTTCAATTAAAGACTGGTAGAAGATGGGGAAGGCCTGTAAGCACCCAACCCTGCGACTAGACAGATTAATACAGGATTCTTAGACAAGCATTAACATCCCACCTTCAATTACAGACTGGTAGAAGATGGGGAAGGCCTGTAAGCACCCAACCGCGCTGCCAGACAGATTAATGCAGGTTTCATATACAAGCATTAACATCCCACCTTCAATAACCGGCTGGTACACGATGGGGAAGGCCTGTAAGCACACACCCCTCCGGTCAGAGAGATTAATACAGGTTTCATATACAAGCATTAACATCTCACCTTTAATAAAAGACTGGTAGACAATAGGGAAGACCTGTAAGCACACAACTCTGCGGCCAGACAGTACAATACAGTTTCTTAGACAAGCATTAACATCCCACCTTCAAACACAGACTGGTAGACGATGGGGAAGACCTGTAAGCAACCAACCCCGTGGCTGACAGATTAATATAGATTTCAGAGACAAGCATTAACACCCCACCTTCAATCGCAGACTGGTAGACGATGGGGAAGACTTGATCTATCCCGGACCATTTACTAAAACCTCTAAACTCACACATCCTACGGACTATACCAGGGTACAATTTCATGATCCAGTTCCTTGACATGCATACACTCAAAAAGATGACAATTTCCATGACATCATGTACATGGTCTGTGTGGAATGCAAATCACACGTTTCATAACGCAGTGGATTGTTATAAGAAAAAAAGCTCTGTTGTCTTTACCAAATGTTGTGTTTCTACAAAACGCCAACAATAAAGGTCATCGAATGCTCATTTGAGGATGTCTGGATGTGGGTTTGTAGGTAGTTTTAACACCACATCATTCAAAAGGTGACTCCTTTAGGACACACACAATTCTCTACATGAGCTTCTCCACCAAGTGTTGACAATTTCTTTTAGACAGTGCTATTTCAGAATCTCCTTAGCACTTGCCCCCTCCCTCCCAACTCTCTCTCTCTGCACTTGCATGATGCAAATGCTCACAAGGTTTAGTAGGACCACTTCTATCCTGTTCATTATTGTGCCATGTTCCCTCCTTTTGCCCTGTCAGCGCTTAGAAACACAATGGGCCTCATTATAAGTTTGCCGGTCTGGGAACTACAGTACTGGTAAGCATGCCGGTACCATAGTTCCCGGACCGGCAAACTCCGAGTTGTGCTTGCATGTACCTTTCTGCCCAACAGGTCGGACCTGGCGGGCAGATAGGCACCCGCGAGCACAGCATGTCGGATGCACCAACACCGTTATAAACAGAGCCGGTGCATCCGACCTCCCCATTCCCATTCGGCCTTATGGGCCGAATGGGAATGGGGAGCATCTTTTTTCTGGCGCCCGCAAATGGGCAATTAGCAGGTCTGGCAGGGCTGTAATGACCCGGTAATTGCACATTCGCAGGCAATGGAAATTTTCAGAAGTTTGGCAGCAGCCTGCCGGTTTTACCGGCAAGGCTACCACCAAACATCTAATGAGGCCCAATGTCTTGCTGTATAAGTGCTTTACAAATGCACAGTAAATGAATCAAATAAATGCCTTCCGGAGAGGTAACTGTAACACCTGCTAATGGTCAGAAGACCATTCATGGAGAATTGTTATTCTCACAAAGTTCGGTAAAGAACATCAGTGTTTAATACCAAACCAAAAACACTCCATGAACTTGAGAGTACAATTTCACACACTTCATATTCCTGAAGCTTGCAAAATAGTACAATAATTTGCCTTATTTTTCACTAGGGACATGTATCATCTACCAGATTTTGTGGATGCTTAAATCCTAATTGCTGAAATGTTTCACTGCAGTGCCTTAAAATTCATTTGGGGGGCGATTCATGGAATTTATTGCGCAGAAAATAGGCTACTTGTGACCAATCTGCGCAACGCAACTCTGTTTGTTGATTCATGGAATCGAATGTGTGGCACTTTTCCTGGACTTGTATGGATTTCGCACTGGGCTGGCACGCCTGTGCGAGCCCTCGAAGGCCTTGCGCGAGTCTCAGAGAAGAGGGTAGGCGTGGCCTGCGCAGAGGGCTGGGAAGGGGGCAGAACACCTAAAATGGGGAATAACTTGCGAAGAAGTGGGCAGGCATTCCCTTGCACACCCACTATTGCGTGACAAGAGACGTATTCATGGAATCAGTTGCGCAACGTCTCGGCTGGGAAATGCCCAAGCAAGTCCTTCATAGGCTCCGCCACGCTAAGGTTGGCGTAAGTACACTTGTGTGTAGGATTTCCAGCACCCAGAAGGGATTGCCTGTTGGATTTCGGGGTGTGTGTACTCAATCAGGGTTCTAATGCAACATAGGGATTTGCGGAAGCTGTGTAGCGGGGTGCAGGAACGTTTCAAGTGGGTCCACATGCACATTTCCCGAGTTATTACCGAGTTACGAATTTTCATGCGCATGTTGTTGGGTGCTGGATACAGTTACGGGGGTCCCCGTGCAGGCTCCCTGAGTTGTAGGCCTGTTTACAGGGGACCCCACGCACTGTATGAATGGGGCGAGTATTTGCGCTGGGGGAACGTGCAAAGGTAGCTGATCTGTCAGTTTTCTGCTTTGCATATGGGCGTGTTGGGGGCGTTCCAGCCATGACTTGCGAATACGGTTACTTTGTGCCAACAACCATAAATACACCTTGCACACAGATTTTCTGAATCGTGAAGGGAGGCTCGCACAGCGGCTTTTTCGGCGTGCGGCCCTTGCGCGTTTTCTGCACATAACTCTATGTATTGGCCCCTTAATGTATAAAAGAGGCTAGAGAGATGAGAATGCCATTGACTGGAGGCAGCCACCATGCTACACAGTCTATGACGTAATCTTTCTGTTATTCTTTCCTGGTTGCCAAGTGATGAACTGAGCATCCTTTTGACTGGGAGATTCCTTGGATCCCTCCTCTGTCCTACTGGCTTTGTCTCATTTTTGCATGTTGTTAAACAGGTGCTGTGTTTTTGGAGAACTCCTTCACCATTGTCCAGAGGGTGCGGTAGAGGCGTGTCCACAACATTCCGCATTTCATTTTATCCCATCTTTTTTTGTCGGTGGATTGTTTGTTTGTTTATTAATTTGTAGGGCGCACCGAACCCGTAAGTAACTGGGCGCAACGAGTACAAGAATACTTAAAGCTTAGCATAGTAATTTTTGCAAAGCTGTATTTAGGCAAGCACATTCCGTAAATGGTGTTATGCATATTTCAATGTCAGCATGTCATGTTTTTGATGATGTGTGTCTGCAGTGATGATTGAATCTTTTAAAATTGTAGCACAGTCAAAAAATGCCAACACAGGCGTAATATGGAAAAAAAGGGAACCTAAGCCACTTTGTTGTGAACTTCACATAGTTCAGTGGGCAGAACTAATACATCGTTGCACACCCCTATGAGGTAAACAGCTTCCAGGTAGAAAACCTGCCAGACTTGTACAACATTAAGGGCCTGATTTATGGAATATTTGACCGGTTCAAAGTGAATGTGCACTGCTGAAAAGTGACTTTCCACTGTCGACACAAACCCTGATTCATGCAACCATGCAAAGTGTATTCTTGCAGTGCAAAGTCCGGGCAAAGTCAGTGCATAGTCATTTTTGAAGTACAAGATGACTTTCATGAATCGGGCCCTTAATGTCTCTTTCATAGTGAAACAGTGCTAAACATAATACTAGTTAAATATATGGTACACCTCGCACAGCCTGGGTAGGGTCTTTAGCTGCCCGTTATCATGATGTCCAGAATGTTCTGTGTTAACAACTAAAAGCAATATTTGGTATCATTTATCTGCTCATAAAATCATGGAAATAATGTATTCTATTCCTTAACCTTGTCCCGTGTAGTGGCGCGTCCCGACTGAGAGAGGGTCCCCTGGGTTTCGAGGTAATTCATATCATTAGATCCAGAGCAGTGAAACATTTGCATTTAAGAGCAATATTGAACCCTTTAAAGGCATTCCCCCAGAGTGAGAACTGATGGATTGACAGAACTGGAAATGTGAGTCCTTGGAACGATCACTCAGTTGGACTGACAGCAGCAATGCAGGGTTCCTGCTCCACCAAGGTGCCCTGCAAAGGGTGTCACTTAAGGAGCTTGCTGCGCGTGTGACCCAACGCGAAGAACGATGCAAGCTGAGTTAGGAGAAGTTCATACTAGCGAATGAGTCAAGGTGCAAACAGACTGTGCATGCAATTAGCCCATAACGTAGAACGTGCATTGTGGGCCATATCATATGAAATGATAGTTATGCCCTGGCTCCTGTAAGATATGTTGTGTTTAATATATGGCTACTTCATCACCTGGATACATTGATTTAATGCCCCCTAGTTATACAGTCCCACCCCACAATTTTGGGCAAGAAACCGGCAGTTTGATGAAAACGTAAATGTGTTTATATCGATGAATTAAAGGTGAAATCAAGACAAAGGTGGTTCCCAGCTTTATGCAGGAGAAGTACCACAATTGTACACAATTCCAGGCATCTACGCAAATAAAATGGACCTGCCTGCATTTATCTCACCATTTCTCACATGCAAGCATTCATTTTCGTAATCAATACTGTATACATATTGCTATCTGAAAAACACATAATTCTAATTGTAACTCTGGGTTTAACACCCAATCTGGCGGGCAAGATCGGGTGTTATCGGCTTGGGTGACGATTTAAAAGCCAGAGCGGAGCCATTTGCACCCCTTTTACCGTAGCGGCAACCCGGGGTGCTAAAAAAAAGGAATTTCCTTCCTACAATGGGACGTGCACTGTTTCCGTTGTATGAAGGAAAATCCTTTACCAATATGGCCACCGTGGAAAGGAAAGGCGGGGCTCCTTCTTCCCTTTTCATGGCGGCCGTTCTCGGGAGAGAGTAAGTACCGCCACAATAAGGTAAGTCGGGGGTGGGGGGATTGAACATTTTTAAAAAGGAACGGGGGAGTGAGAGGAAAAAGGAGGTGGGGGAGCAGGCCGGCAAACAGCTTGGAACACAAGCTTATACTGATGGTTCAAGCCTGCGTTCCTAGCCACCTAATTGACTGGCTCCCCCTACCTGGGTGCTAATGTCGCTTACCACCCATTGGGTTTAAATATACCATGTAGATATCAAGACAGCATATGATTCGTAACAGTAATGCGATTCTTCAAAACATTTCACTTTCTACCATATGCTATAAACTTTAAACTGCATATAAAGTTGGACTTGCACATAATACAGAGGAGTTTTGTTTCCCCCAGTATTACCAACAATTGCTGTTATCAAGTTATCAGGGGATTGCTGCATGCCCACCCCCTTCCAATGTTTTTATGTTGCTGAGGTTTGCTTATAGTTGTGTGTCATATACAATAAGCTCATAGTTTACTGCATCGGACCGCTGCAAGTTTCAGGCTAGGGAAGCAGTGTCACCAATATAGAACACACACAATTTCAGCTTGCCCACCCCAACCTGAGAGAATGGTTTTCAGATTGTATTTCACAGATAAAAGTTCTCCCTTCCTTTTACTTCACATATGAATTTGACTGCGTCCTTTTAGAATGTGGAGGTGCATCGGATTAACATTGGCACTATTTTTATGGGAATAAAAATGACTCCTCTAAACCCCCTTCCAACCCTAAATATCTGTTTAAATTTAAATTTCTACAGTATCCAAAGGTTGCAAATAATTAATACATTCTGTCCCATGCGATGAAGCTCTTGCCCTCAGTTCCCAGTCTGAGCTGCCAGATGTAAACAAACAGGGTTCAATTTGAATGGACTTGATTCATAAAAAATGTCTTAGACTGCACACAAGTGCAATCAGTTTAATAGTGTGCACAAACCACAAAATGCAATAGTTTTTTCTCGGAAAGGAAGTCTCATTATGGCCCTTGGATATTGTGTGAAGCGAAATTCATTTCACATTACAATATGGCGGTATTCTATTGTGAGTCAGCAGCACCTAGCACTTCCACATCACCCACTCTTGGGAGCTAACACAGCAAAGGCTACAGTGAAAATCTGATTTGCTCTAGGCGATGCTACATTCTTACATTGGGATAATTCTTTATGTTCATGGAACCAGCGTCAGTTAAGCCGCCAGTCCCCTCTGGCCTATGGTGAACTCTACCAAATCCTGCTTCAATCTCCCTCCTGGACAAGGCTCGTCATCTCTAGATATTCCCGGTTCAGTACCCCTCCAGTTGGGAATGCAGCTTGTTAATCATAAACTAATCTGTCTAGATGTCAGAAAGAGAGTCTTGCTTCTCTGTGTTTTGCCTCATATAACCGCGCCTATTCCAACATGACATCACATTTTATCCGAGTGGATACGTCTTTCCATTGGGTATAATCAGACACTCCCATAGGAAACATCATTCAATCTCTATTGGATGATTATTATTTCTATACTTCTGACCAGAAAAAGGGGCAGGGGGGCAATCCGCTCTTAATATTTTTGACTGCAAAATTGTTTTATTCTATCATTTCTGGTATAAACAGGCTATAGTAATAATATATGGATTCCTAAATTCTTTTTGAAATATTTGATATGTCTGTCAGTAATAGTTTTCCAGTGCAGCAAACACAATTCTCCCAGTTTTCATTGCTGTCTCTCGGAAGCAGCAAGAGACTGGTGAACATTTTATTGAATAAAACAATGCATTATGTTCCCACCTTTACTTTTACATTGAGCCAGTCTCAATGTCTTGTATTATGTGCTGTACATTACAAAAGGCGGTACATTTTCACTTGCTCTGTCAGCACAATATTTCTCCAAACATTTGAATCATATTATTGACACTTGAATAAGCATTGACACTTTTGTGTGCCTCTCACTTTGAATTCAGGCAGCATTCCTTTGCCTTCACGCCTCCCCACATTCTGTCATGCTGAAATAGCCTGCCTCCTGCAACCTACCACTGAGCCAGAATGTTGGGGATATATTTTGGGTTTGTTTTTAATATTGATTATCCCACCAAGCATACATTTTCATTTACTGTACTGAGGTGCTGACAATGTGCTGTCAAATTAAATCCTCATCAGCTACACTTACTGTGGTGTGATGCACCACGGAAGCACAGTCAGATGAGTCTGAGTCTCAAATTCATGCTCCACACCTCACCACCTCACCTAACATCACAATTCATTGTGCCAGTAATACATGCTTCTGGAACGAGGAGTGTTGCCAATGCCTCAAATGCTTTTCTGGTGTGAAGGCACTAGACACAAGGCCAGAGCAGAGGAGGACAACATATTCCAGTGTATTCCTAGAAATTACAAAAGCCAGGAACACGCTGGGGAAGCCTTGGCATCAGCAATAGCAAGGAAAAGATGAGAGCCTGTTGTGACTGCATCTCAGCTCCTGTGGTGGTGATGATGCTGTACAGTTAATGTTCCATACATGTAAGAGTAAAGAAAATGGGAACTCCCTTTTTTTGGTAACGGGGGTCAAATCTGTACTGTTTGGGATAATTTTTAAAGTACAAGGAGAAAAAGACAGATTGACTACCCCTCTCTATAGTCCCTTCATGGGCATCTGTCAGGTAAATCGTACAGCTACTTTCTTATTTAGTAGAGTATACCTCTCTTAACACATACACCTTATTTTCAACTCATACATTTTTGTTAATTTACTTCAATACTTTAGAAAAAACATTGATTCACTTTATAACATGTACACTGATCATTCAGAAAATTCTTGGCCATATACCGTAACAATTCATCCGAATATATTGCCAATGTGCATCAATAATGATCTCTTATAACCAAACAAATATTTTTCAGTACTTTTTTCTTTTGTGTCACCAATCTGTTGCCCAATCTCTTAGGCAATACAAAATAATGTTTTGCTATCAATTTAGTGTTAATCATTTTAGATACCCCTAATAGGTTTTATACAGAATGAAAAAGTACTGAAAAATATTACTCGCTAACCTGCTGTCTTCTGGCGACAGGGACATTTGTCCTGCCTGTGCTGAAGTTTGGGATTGTTGGCTCTCACTCAGTGTGACCAGTCTCTGCAATGTTGGTGTGCATAAAGAGCTACTTGCATAACAATTCCATTCAGGATTATACTCAAATGTTCTGTGTTTGCTGGATCCTGAAGAAATGTCAATACGTCTGTAGTTCTTCCAACAAGATCTGGACAGTCTTCAATTAGGCGAAAGAACAGTACATTAAAGGCATGGTCTAGTAAAATTTTTTATTGTCCCGACGGGTCGGCCATGTTTTTTTAAGCCTAAGTGGCTCGATTTTAGAAAAATTTCCTATGGACCTTACCTGAGTTTTCGTCCATTAAACGCACACGAAAACAAGCACCAGGGCGCCGCCATTTTCTGATAATCCTATCACTTGCCGCATCGCCCTGGCTGACCTGCTTCTGCGGCACTAAATCAATTTCCCCGCCCCTGAGCCTGACATTATCCAAACATTCATATTCCCCGCCTCTCTCCGTGATGTTACTGTGCTGCGTAGGCAAACACGCCCAGTCGTCTTCTACGCGACTCCACACAGAACCCGGAAACCCTAACAGACCATCTCACAACACAACAATGTTTAGCGAATATTCAGCAATTGCCATATGAACTCCGAAAGCCATTTATTTTCTTTTATCTGTATCCGCCATGGTACACAGGGTGTTGCTTTTCGTTAAAAGAAGCACTTTGGAAGCACGGTGAACCGCAAGGCTGTTCCATCAACTAGGCACTAGTCCATCGTAAAGGTTGATATGTTGCTTCTAGCCACTAGTACAGCGTAAGGGCATGTGGGCCCTTGGCGATCGTCCCATAAAATTGTCAGTGTGCTCCAGTTGTTCACACGAAGCTGCAGGTGTCTACTGTAAAAGCCATCTGCTGGTGTCTCAAACCGATGGCAGTAGCAGAAGGGGAGCAAATACCTGTTATGAAAACAAAAAAATTATAATTAGTCTCGCCAGCCGATCTTCATTAATATTACTTATTTTATTTATTACAGTCGATCAGAAACTATTTGCTTGCAAGGATAGTTCAATGGAGTATGTTCGGCTCTAAAATCAATGCGAAAAGTAACAAAATAAATCGAGGCCAACACACAATGATAAACGACAGTTAGTCTACATGCGTGAGGAATGATATGATACATGATATGGCATTTGTAACGCGCCTATACTCAAGTGTTTCTAGGCGCGACGAGGCAGGTGGGGTACAAGGGCAGACAGACAACGATCCCACTAGGCCAGGTGTCTTTCTGATCGCGCATGGGGAAGGGGGGGGGGGGTAAAAGTGCTGTACATGGTTAGTTGAATACAAATTAAATAATAGGGCCAGCTGGTGGCAAGTGCAAGGTAAATGCCGGGAGAAGGGGCTGAAGGACACAGAGACAGTCCCATAGTGCAGGTAGGCAGTGCAGGGAAAAGTGGCTGGGCCAAGGACCGAGATCGGTGAGACCAGTGGACCTGCATGCCCATGTGCCCACTACGAACACGTTTTCCTTGCTTTTCCTAGCTCTTTATTCATTCATTTATTCATGCATCCATTCATTAAATCTTCATTCCGGTATAAAAGCGTGTAAAGATTTACTTACATTATATTTGAAATTTCCATTGTGTCTCTTCGTAATGCAGTCTGTAAAACGGACCATGCTCTTGACAACGATTTGTCGTATACGGAAATAAAATGAAACTCGGTCTAGTTTCTGAATTTTCTGCCTTATCGTCTCTTACGTTATTGCGCAACCCCTTCAAATGTAGTTATTTCGGCATGGTCCCTGTCTCAAGGTCAAAAAACAATAGACCCTTATACTTCCAGTGCGACTTGTGGGCCTCATCTGGGCGCGAGCTGAAAATCAAAGCCGCTGTCCTTCGCATTCTTTATTTGCAACATCATGTAGTATAGGCATCTGTGAGAACTTGAAGTTTAGAATCCGTCTATGTAGTGCGCCTCAATGTGCAAATGCGAACTGGCTTCTCTCCCAAATGCCACGGCCCGCTTGGCTGGCGCGTTCTAAGTGCCCCAATTTTGTCCCCGTTGTCTGCGAGCTTTGCAGCCCAAATTGAGACATTTAATTTTTGGCGGAAGGTCAGGGAAAGTATAAAGTACCACAGGAGTTGAGTTAAAAGTGAGATTTATTGTTTGTTTGTTTGTTTTATTATTTGCAATACGCAAGCCTCCCCTCCGTTAACAGTGCGCAGCATTTACATTTACATGAGATGAGACATGAGAAAAATATATACATACACATATATGAAGTGAATAGAGAGAATTCAAAGATGACACCCAGCTTGTTCGCCACCCATGATGGTGAAGGTAGGGGTTAGGGTTACAGGTACACTGTACAATAACATTTATTTACAAAAAGACAATCGTATTGCAATTATTTAAACCAGGATTTGTACTTCACAACCAGCTGTGCTTCGGGTGGGCATGGAACAGTCGCAATGTTCGGTGGCAATAGATCACTGCTCTGCACAGAAACGTCCAAAATTCCATATCTGTGCTCCTCTAACACAGCAACAATAAGGCCTTTCACAAAGTCGAACTGCATTTCATCATAGACTGGTTTGATCACCCATGCTTACTTCGTTTTGAAAACACCTTAGTGTAGCGAGGCATCCTTACTTTACCCCTAGTCCTAGATTGTTCACGTCCGACATTGCTGTTATGGGCCAAGACCGCTAATAGAGTGCGATGTTTCATGCCCCGAAAGCTAAAATGCAAGCGATTTGGCCTGTACTTTAGGCACATATTGTGGAACACCTCCAAATCTCCTGTGTGACAGAATTCTGTCAGTCCTCTCAAATCTCTTGACAGAGTTTGGTCGAAAACAATCTTCTCAATGGCTTTGTGTGTCGGTGAAGATGGAATCAACCACTTCTTCTTCTTCCGTGCCTCCTCTGGGGAAAAAGGGCCATGTTCACATTGGTGGAAATGTTGATTTGCTGTCCAGCGGTGAACGTTGGTACAGTGGTGCATCAGTGACCGCCATTTTTCAAGTAGTATTTCCACTGACCCTTCACAAGTTTTTGAGCTCCACCAAAGATGGTTGGTGATAGAATGGGACCACTGCAAAATAGTTTCAAAACCTTTTTTTTCCCTGCAGCCGAGATTTTCTTATTGATTGATTTAGCAAGATGCCATACGTCAAATTGATATTTAATATGTGGGAACTGCTCTCTCATTGTCTTGGCAATTGAAACGTGTCTATCCGTGGCTATGAGGTCGATGTGCATTCCCCTTGATTGTAGATATTCCACTGATTTTATAGATCCTAGTTTTTCCATGGCCACTGACGATGTACATTGTGTTACCTGCACGACCACCGAACTCACAATTTTCTTACTATCCATGTCCTGAAAGTGGTAGGTGCAGTACTTGGCAGAAAATCCAGGTCTGTCGCACTGTCCATCGCCGGGTAGCCTGAATCGTTTGCCTTCGAATGTACTTGCTAGAGGCAATTGTTCAATTTTCCAAACATCACTAATGGCCGGAAACAGATAATCACGTTGGTATATGTAGTACATCGCTTTAGAAATGAAATGGAGTCCCACAAACTGAAAGAAAGCCTCTAACTTTATAAAACTGGAGCCACTAAAAAGTGATGCAGCTGCACACAGTAGATTGCCTGCTGGCAGTTTCCCCAGCATCGGTTGTGCAGACCATGAGAACCTATGATTTAATCTACAGGTGGCATTTATTTTGACGTTACTGCCTTTTATTTGACGAGTCACATTAATCAATGGCTTCCCACATACTTTCCCTCTAATGAAATGCACACATTTCAGCATACTTATAATTTCCATCAAACAACTGTCGAATACAATGTATTTGCTCTCTTTCATTAGACTGTCATCCTGCGTCAACGTTGTTTCGGCCTTTGACGTTGTGGAGATTTCAACACATTGGAAAGTAATATCGCTGATATCCAGTTCTGATGCTTCTATGGATGCTGCGGCTGGTTCATTCTCTGTCATTTCAACATCTATTACTTCAACATTGATGGGAGAACACAACAATGTTGACAGGTTTTTTGGTGGCAAATTTTTGGCGGGTGTAGATTGTGTGAATTGATCTGCAACTACTTCAGAGCTATCTTCAATATATTCAATAACATCTTCTTGTGGTGGTGCGGTCGCACTGTAGCTATGGTCCAATGCAACTTTGCTGTAGTCTCCAAACACAGTTAATTCATGTTCTGGCCATTGGACACGAGCATCTCGAGCCTGAACACGCCTCGCCTCAATTAATAGTTCCTCCATAGTGTACATGGTCTGGCAAGCAACATCTCTCATTCACTTCACTG
Source organism: Ambystoma mexicanum (assembly GCF_040938575.1). Taxonomy (NCBI): domain Eukaryota; kingdom Metazoa; phylum Chordata; class Amphibia; order Caudata; family Ambystomatidae; genus Ambystoma; species Ambystoma mexicanum. Next base: position 1,419,591,829 of record NC_090934.1, on the reverse strand, counting down.
TCTGTGTATGTATAGTTCTGACACCCACGGGTAACTGGAGGAGAGATTGGAAAAGGGATGTTCAGTTTAAACACAAGATAAAGTGTAGTCCAATTGACTGGAAAAAAACATAAAATAGTCCCCAGCACAAACATTTTTTAAAAGTTATGAACTGTTTGTAACTAACCTTTTTTTGTTTTTTTTTCTTTGCAACTTTTTTGACTCGACCTTCAAAATCTGCACGCTGTAGCTCCGATTCGTTTCCGCATGTCCTCCCTTCCTCTTGCGCTGCAACGACTATATTTTCTGTATCCGCATAGACAGCACGGAATGAGGCTCCATCGTCTCCCTGAAACATAGTACTTTCATTACTATGTATCAAAATATTGTTAGCATAAAACACACGTGAGGATGAACACACGGGTACATCTCAATAGCCAAACACGATTTAAACATTGTGTGCAACAATCAAACGACAAGTATTCGACCAGTGATGATCTATTTCGATGGAGCTGTCAGTATCCATACCTCTGGCTCTGCATGGACTGACATGAATGGTTGTATTGGAGAGGAGGCATCCGCATCTCCTTGAAACACAGTACTTGCATTAGTATGCTTTTCAATATTGGAAACATAACACACACTGGTTTATAAAGTATTAGAAACAGGGGTGTGTTTGTGAATGAATGACGTATGTATGTCGTGGTCTTAGGGGGGCGGCCTGCTTGAAGGGGAGGCCTGGCTGGAGACACGGGGTCTGAGGAGGCCATGTGAGCAATGGCCCCTTGGCGTGGGATACCTTTTGAAGTGTACATGTAGTTTGGCACCTTGGCCGTTTGCGCCCGTCACAGCCCCCCATGCCAGCGCTCATCCCCGGGTGCGAACCGCCTTTGATAGAGGGGGGTGGGATGGATGGGCCTGGGGCGTGCAGATAAGGCACAGGAAGACTGCTGAATGGAGACACACTTATGTGGATTGCAGGGGGGCGGCCTGCTTCAAGGGGAGGCCTGGCTGGAGACACAGGGTCTGAGGAGGCCATGTGACCGATGACCCCTTGGCGTGGGATGCCTTTTGAAGTGTACATGCAGTTTGGCACCTTGGCCTTTCGCGCCCCTCTGACAGCCCCCCATGCCAGCGCTCATCCCCGGGTGCAAACCGCCTTTCATAGAGGGGGGTGGGATGGATGGGCCTGGGGCGTGCAGATAAGGCACAGGAAGACTGCTGAATGGAGACACACTTATGTGGATTGCAGGGGGACGGCCTGCTTCAAGGGGAGGCCTGGCTGGAGACACGGGGTCTGAGGAGGCCATGTGAACAATGGCCCCTTGGCGTGGGATACCTTTTGAAGTGTACATGCAGTTTGGCACCTTGGCCTTTCGCGCCCCTGACAGCCCCCCATGCCAGCGCTCATCCACTGGCGCGAACCGCCTTTGATAGTATATCGTTGCTTATCAATAACAAATGCCACATACCGGAGATTCTTGTGAGCACAGACCCACACTTCAACCGGTGTATTATAGTGGTCAAGACCCTTAGGCCTGTATAATCCAATGGTAATTTTTAGTATAGATATATGTGTGACTTTTATAGAGACATAACCTACTGAAAGACTTTGAACAAGTGTTATTTAGTGCATGCATTATCGAGAATATGTTATGTTAGCTTAGATAGATAGTGACCACCCTTCTTCAGAGCGACCAGACCTTCACCCATTCGGAGCACAGATGTCTGACGTCCATCCTTGAATGGAGACACACTTGATTAATTTAAAAAATCGAAACAACCGTTGTTAAAATATATGTGGTGTTTTATTTTGTATCTTATTTTCATGACACAAAAATACAAGACTTTAAAGATTATACAGGTCAGGTTGCAGCACAGCGAGAGAAAATCCCCTGTACTGACCGCTGTCACTCGGGAACGTTTCTCTGATGGCACGAACGGCACAGGCGGGTATCACTCTTCGAACGCGGTGTCCAAGCCTCCACCATGTAAAGGAACGATAGGCCACCAGCCCGTACCACCTGTGAAAAGGAATGAAACAAACTGTTTTTAAATGACCAAGATAAGTTTAATAAACGTTTGTTGTCAATGACAATTCTTGTAACTAATGGCATTCTACACAGACAAATGCTATCTAGACAATGCACACTATTGAACGACTTACATGCGTTACAATGATATGTAGATGTAATTTTGAATATAGTAGAAGAACATGAAATAGGATTGGCATGACAAGCAGAGTATACTTACTCGTTACTAGGATTACGAGGATGAACAGTTGTGCGAAGTTTGTGCATAAGCACCATCATTATCCTCAATACGGCCCGTATGAGGCAGGCTGCCCTGAAGTCTGGCAGCTCGGTGATGCATTGCGGTCGTGGCTCGCCTTCCGAAATGCAGGCCAGGCATCCCGAGTTTTCTAGGCAGCAGCAGTTTTCCTCCTCGGTCGGCATTAGCTGGCACCGATTGCATGTGCCCCAGGTGGAGACGCCGTCCAGGCAACTAGGCCCAGGCTCTTCATCTGTTGATTCGTCCTGCCAACTGCTGTCCGAATCCCCATCCTTTTCGCGTGCTTCCCTTTCCAGTAGTTCCTCCTCGGTATATTCGGGCTCGTACATGTAGGGCATTATTGTAGCCATTGTGTGGTAAACAAAGTAAAATAATTTACCGAGATGGTACAGGTGTTCACACGGGCTACAAGCGGCGAAGGTAGCTGACCAGAGCACAGAAACGAGTCACAGAATACTCTAAGTAACACAGAGAGAGGAATGGAATCGAAAATCTGCTGCTGTGTGTTGTGAAACGGTCTGTTTATACTTATTGAGGAAAGAGGCGTCCTGCCATTTCCATGGCGACACGTCATTAGCTGAAGCGCAGCGAATGTTGACAGAAGACGTGCTTTGGCGTTGGGAAATGGGCGGTACAAGTCTGCTGATGACAGGCTCAGGGGCGGGGGATATGATTTAGTGCCGCAAAAGCAGGTCAGCCAGGGCGATGGGGGAAATGATAGGATTATCACAAAATGGCAGCTCCCTGGTGCTTGTTTTTGCGTGCGTTTAATGGACGAAAACTCGGGTAAGGTCCATAGGAAAGTTTTCTAAAATTGAGCCACTTAGGCTTAAAAAAACATGGCCGACCGGTAGGGACAATAACATTTTTTACTAGACCATGCCTTTAATAAGTCTATTCACTTCTTCCTCTGCTTGGGACATTTGTTTTTTCCTCGCTGTATTCCGGAAGTAGGAGGAACTGTTTGGCAATTACAGTAAGCAGCCTCCTTATAGTCTTTTCGGTTTCAGGATGTTGAAGAAAGTCAATGACACTGGTGAGCCTTCCCACCAATGACGGGTACAATCTTAACACATCTTTGGTGATGTCACTACTGTGGGACACCAAACGTGATTACGAACAAGGTCTCTTTGTTTAAAGAATCTGGATATTGTATTTTCTTCCAATTTATGTGTCCTTGATCAGAATTTGGCATATTCTTTTCTAATCAGGCTTCAATGTGCCTTAGTCCAAAGTTCAAAGTCAACAGACTACATGTGGCTTACACATGCAATTTTCTTCTTCACCCTGCAACTCGGATGCACAAAGTGTCCGTTTTTATGTCCTTATCCCCTTTTTTGCTCAAAGGAATGTCCAAAATGAAGCCACCATTTTTGCACAAGATTTCTTTCTCTTTGCTTTGCTGCTGGTCGTGCGTCCTTCTTCCTCGTCATAGATTTCGTCTGCATCTGCTGTGATTCTTCTCCGTCGTCCGTAGTGTCCTCGCGCTGGAGTACAGGCAGGCGGCCTTCTCCGATGTATGGCTTAATATCCCTCAAAAAGATCCAAGCTCTTCTTCCTTGTAGTTTCACTGTAGAGGGAGTGCAGACTTCCGCTGTAAAGGGACTGTTAAACCATGGCTCGTCCCACTTTTTTCTCATGTGGTTCTTTACCAGCACGGTGTATCTAGGGAAGATAGATGGTACACGTAATCCTTGTGCTGTGTCGGCAGTAGTATCTCCTTCTGTTTTCCGTGCTGCCCTGCACCCTTTTTGTCGTCGCTGTAGCTGGCCTGAAATTACAATAAGACAAGATGTCATGCAATTCAAGTAATTTTGCATTTCAGACCCTAAGATTTCCCCTGTCAACTGGGCATCACATCTACCTCTGTCTTGGCATGTCAGGGGAGTGTGCATTCTTCTTCCTGTGGCTATTTCGTGCAGTGTAAGATGGTGGTCAGAACTAGGATGGTTTCTGAGTGCATACAGTGCCAAACGAAGGCAGTGTAACCATCCCTTTCTTAGGGTGAGTTTCAACTTGACTATCCTCTCCTGTAATAAGCCGTTGAGCTTCTCACATTATCTGTTACCTTGCGGAAGATAAACTGATAAGAACTTGTGCGTTATACCAAGCAACAAGTTAATCTGCTCAAAAACTTCATTTACAAAATGGGCCCCGTTATCTGATCTCATGACTTTGCATACCCCCCACCTGGGAAATACATATCTCACTAGAAATTTGGCTGCGCAGGTAGAGTCTGGGTGTGTGCATGGACCTGCTTCTATCCATATAGAGAATGGACACACCACAACAATTAGATACCTGTATCAGTTACATACTTGAATCATATCGACGTAATCGACATGCAAGTGCTGAAAAGGTCCATTGGGCCTTAGGATGACTCCTCTAATTACTTTTAGCGTGTGCCCAGCCGTGAACTGTTGGCAAATTATACAGTTCCACATAAAAAAATACAACATGTTCCGGTAGGTTCGGTATGAACTAGTCTTCAGTGTGCGTTGCCACTAGATTCTCTTTTGTCATGTGTGCTGGATAGTGTAACTGCTCCAGTGCTATTGTTAACAGGGCTATAGGCATCACTGGTTAACCAGTACTGTCTTGTCAACACAAGCTTTAGGAGGGGTTTAAAGAACACCCTGGCTGCTTCCAGAGGGTTATCTCCTCCTGTGGTTCCTCCCCTTGGAGTTCCATTAACTGTGTTTGTCCCAGATAATTGTAGCTCTCAGGCTCACTCCGTGTGACAATCATTTTTTCATGTACATTTGTGACTTCTACATTCATGATTGCATACGCTTGGCTTCTGTGTCTGCTGCTTGATTTCCACGTGAGATAAAAATCTGTCCCTTCCGTGTGGGTGGCGTATTTCACAACCGCTATGCCCACCGGGAGCTGTAGTGCCTTAATCAGCCTGTCCAATAAGGCTGCGTGCTGCACTGGCGTACATCGCTCGGAGGTAGCCCCTCCTTTGCCAGCACGAGAAGCCTGCATGCACTGTCGATGTCATATAGGCGGAGTCACTGTACACCGTTATTTCCTGGTCTGCTTGATTCTCAATTGCGAGTATCAACGCTAATAATTCTGCAGCTTGTGCTGAATAATGAGATGGTAATCATGCACTAAGAAGCACTCAAAATTCTCCATTTGCTGTGTGTTTCATTACAGCAGCGCCTGGATATCTTTGTCCATCGCTTTGATCGATTCTCGAAGAACCGTCAACGAAGACAATTTCTCCTTCTGCCAATGCATTTTCTTTCACTCTGGGAATGTCATCATAGAATTCATCATAATTTGCACAGTCATGTGTTGGCTCTCCTTCAGTGATTGGCTTTGCTATAAACATACCTGGGTTCACTATCTTGCATCGGACTGTCTTAATTCATGGATTCAATATGATCACTTCATAAGCAGAAGCTCTCTGAGATGTCAGTTTGCCTTTCGGTTTCTCTAGAATAGCAAATAGCAAGTGCTCGACATACAATGTCATTGAGCTTCCCAGTACAAGGTAGTAGCTTGGCAGCTAAACTTTGTTCATACGGGAAAAGGCCCCTCATCACTGGGTCCAAAATTTCACTATAATTTGCCAGCGGCTTGTACCCCAGTGTGGTTCTCTGTGTGAGTGCAGCTGTCATAACGCTGCCATTCGTGTGTGAGAACAGGTAGAATTCCTCTGCATAATTGGGAATCCCTAAAACTGGTGCCATGCAAATGACTCTTTTGAGTTCAGCAAATCCTTCCTCCATGGTCTCAGACCATTCGATCTTTTCTTTTGTCACTTGTGTCTTCTTTAGGGCCTGAAGCAAAGGCTTGGAGTATGAGCTGTAGTCGAAGACCCATGCCCTGACATAATTGCAAAGGCCTAAGAAGCTCTGCATCTGTTTTACTGTGTGTGGCTTGGCTGTTTTCAGTATGTCTTCAGTTCTTTCTGGGGTAACTCTTTTCCTCTCATGTGAGATCAGCTGACCTATGTATAGCATTTCTCGTTGACAATATTGTAACTTCTTCTTATCAACCTTATATCCTTTATCAGCCAATATAGCCAATAGCTGAACAGAATTGTGTCTCCACTTCTCCTCTGTTGTGCTGCAAATTAAGATGTCATCCACTTGTAAGACAACACTTTCTAATGCAATATTGTTTAGGTCCCTCTGCAGACTCTGTTATAGATAGAAGGAGACTCACAGTACCCTTGGGGTAACCTCATGCTTTTCAGATGCATTTGCCTGAACGTAAATGAAGTTAGATCTTGTGAGTCTTTGTGCAATGGGATTGAGAAAAATGCATTTTTCAAGTCAATCACTGTGAAACATTTTGCCTCAACAAGTATATTACATAGAAGTGTAGCCGGGTTAGGGAGTAAAGGGAACTTGGCTTCAACAATATAATTTATATGCCTCAGATCTTGAATTAGCCTCCAAGACCCCCCCTTTGATTGTTTGATAGGTTAAACTGCAGTATTGTGTGACACCTCTGAGGTCACTAAGATGCCCTGCTCTATCATGGCAGAAATTGTCTTAAAAAATCCTTCATCAGCCTCCCTGGACATGGGGTGGTGTTGTGGTTTTGGAAGAATTACTCCTGGTTTCAGTTTAATTTTCACTTCTCCAACTCCTTTAAATAATTAGTTTAGTTTAGTTTAGTTTATTATTTGATAATGCGCTCCAAACTCAGGGGTAGCCGGGCGCAGCAGTTACAAGTATACTTGAGCTTGGTTACATACAATAATACAATAATACATAAAGAAAGTATAGTACAAGTGTTGTTAACGATTAGCAAGCAGGTAAGGAGGTACAGGCCGAGAGGCACTCTTATGCAACGAAGGAGTCGGATCAGGGATCAGGAATATCATATCAGTTATTCACAGTGGTTAGTCAGTGGTAGGTCCAGGGAAGGAGAGTTAGTGGTTAGTTGTCATTCGACCAGAGCCAGTTTTTCACGTGGCGTCTAAAGCTCGCGTATGGTAGATTAGCTCTCAATGCAGAGGGAAGGGTGTTTCATGCGCAGGCAGCTTTCACAGGGAAATTGGCTCCACCCGTTTTTTTTAGTTTAAATTTGGGAATTTCGAGTAAGAGGTGGTTAGATGCTCTAGTGTGGTAAGTAAAAGATTTTCTGGTTAGTCTAGCCGAAATGTATGGTGGTGCAGCGTTGTTCAGTCCTTTATGAGTAAGGGATAATGTTTTGAGGAGGACTCTATCGCTGATTTTTAGCCAGTGGTGATCTTTCCTAGTGTTGGAGATGGGTGCTCTGCGGGGTATGTCCAGAGCTGCTCTAAGGGCATTGTTTTGTAATGTTTGCAGTTTGTTTACAGTAGTTTTGCTGGCGCCCGAGTAGAGGGCGTTACAGTAGTCTAATTTAGACATTACTAGGGCGTTGGCTAGCGTGATGCAGTTGGTTTCGGAGAGGTAAGGTCTGCAGGCCCTGATTAATTTGCAAGTGTAAGCTGTGGAGGATGCAAGGGCTTTGGTTTGTTTTTTGAGAGATAGTGTGGCATCCAGGTAGAAACCTAGAGTTTTTACCTCGGTTGCCACTTTGATTATATTGCCATCTATGTTGAAGGCACGGTAGTTAGGGCAGAGTTTTTTAAGTTTGGCATCGGAACCCAGGATCAGTATCTCAGTTTTGTCGTCATTCAGGCAGAGGCCGTGGGAGGCCACCCATGCCTGAATGAGGAGATAAATCTTGTTTACCAGAGCTGTGTCTTCAGCAAAGTTGCCAAAAAGTGGAATGAGGATCTGCGTATCGTCTGCATAGTTAGTGTATGTTATCCCCAGTCTGTCAAGTTTGTCGAAGAGGGGCTTGGTGAACATATTGTACATTGTGGGGGAGACACAAGAACCTTGTGGGACGCCACAGGTGATATGTTTTGGGTCCGCGGAGGCTAGAGGGGAGAACACTCTCATCGTCCGGTTGGCAAGGAAGGATTGTACCCAGGCTATGGCTTCACTTGAGAAGTAGGCGGCAGACGCTAGGTGGTTGCATAACACTGCATGGTCCACCAAGTCAAAGGCCGCCGATAAGTCAAGGAGGAGGAGCATAGCTATGTTGCCTTTATCCTTTAGCTCGTCGATTTGAGTCTTGAGGTCAATTAGGGCCGTTTCAGTGCCGTGTAGTGGTCTAAATCCAGATTGGCGTGATCCTAGTAATTGGTTTGTCTCTAGATAGTTTTGTATCTGGAGGTAGGCTACTCTGTCAATAATTTTGAGGAGGAGTGGTACCGTGGTGATGGGCCTGTAATTGGTGGGGATGGCTGGGTCAAGGGACTGTTTTTTTAGGAGGGGTAGTACCCAGGATTCTTTAAGGTTGGTGGGTACTGTGTTAGTTCTAAAGGATGCGTTAATTAGCTTAGCTATGAAGGGTGCTAAGTCTCTGGCTGCATGCTTGATGACTTGGGCAGGGCAGCTGTCTCCTTGGCAATTAGTGGGTTTCAGGGAGGATATCACCTTTTCAGTTTCCAATATGGATATGTTGGTAAATCTGAATGGTTCGCGATTGATTTGGGTAGCTATTCAGACAGTTGGGTGGTCTGGGTTGCAGTAGCGCTCAAGGATGTTTTTTTCTTAGCAATTTTGGATTGGAGAGTTATAATTTTGTTCGTATGGGCATTTTGGATGCTAGTGCACCATTGTTTGTCCTTGGGAACATTATCTATGGATCGATCGGATTTTCCATTTCCCGAAGGATGGAAAAGAGTTCTTTCGAATTAGAATTTGCTTTGCTGATTCTCTCATTGAATGTGTCTTTTTTGGTTTGGATTATTTCCTTCTTGTATTGTTTAGCAAGGTTGTTGAGAAGAGTTTTATTCTCAACTGAAGGTTTGTGCCTCCAAATACATTGCAGTTTGCGTTTTTGGGTTCGTAGTTCTTTGAGGTGGGGGGTAAACCATGAGTTGAGGTGGGCTTTTCGTTTACTTTTGCGTTCTTTGATAGGAGCAATAGCATCCAAGGCTTTGGACATGGTATTGTTAAATGTCTCTACTAGCGTATTTGGGTCAGGGTTAGTCGTGCTTGCTATGAGATCAGGTAGGAGAAGGGGAAGCAATTTTTCCCTCGTAATATATTTTTTGTTTCTAGTAGGCATGGGTGGTACTGTTTCCAAATTGGCTGGTTTAGGTGGCTCTATAGTGGATGAGAAGCAGATGAGGTGGTGGTCTATCCAGGTTTGAGGTAGTATATTAGTGATGGTGGTGGTGCAGTTTCTGTTAGCTATCCAGTCTAGTGTGCGACCTTTCATGTGTGTGGGGGCTAAGACTTTTTGGGTGAGGCCGTGATCGGTTAGGATAGATTGGATGGAGTAGGCCTGTTTATCCTCATCATCATTGAAGCCCAGATTAAAGTCACCTAGTAGCAGGAGCTGGGTGGAGTCTTTGATGATATTGCTGAGGAGGCTGGAAAGGTCTTCTTCGAAACTGCCTAGTGGGCCTGGTGGTCTGTATATCAGCAGGACCGTTAGAGTGCTGTTATTTGAAATAGGAATTTTAGCTGAGAGGAGTTCGCAGGAGGTGATTTCAGGGTGTGGGGAGAGTCTGGTAGCTAATTTAGTTTTGGCGATAATGGCCAGGCCACCTCCCCTAGAGTTGGGTCGATCGGCTCTTAGTATGTTGTAATTGTCAGGTATGGCAATCATGAGTGCGGGACCTGCGGCATCATGGAGCCAGGTCTCAGTGATCGCAAGAAGATCTAGATTGTCTGAGGCAAGTATGTCCACAATTTCCGTGTTGTGTGCTACGAGGGATCCCGCGTTGATGAGGGCTTCTAGCAAGGTGGAGGATGTAGTTTTTCCTTGTATGATTCTAGGAAAGGGAAGGTTAGGCTTCTTCTGGACCTGCGGGCGGTCTGTTTGTGTTTCGGGTCGTCTATCTGCAGTTGGGGCAGACAGGTTGTAGTTGGGGACGGTCAACGTTGGACTGGTGCCTTGGGGAGTGGTTCTTTTATTTTTGATGTCATAGAGACGTGGCAGTCTAGCTCTAAGACGCATGTTTCTCTCTTGCAGGTTGCACAGAGTGGTGTTGGTCTGGGCCATTGTTGTAGTAATGTTTAGTACTAGAGAGTAGTAGAGCTCTGGCCAAGAACATGCAGCTGTCGTTCGATAGGAAGGGTTTGCCGGTCCTAATGATCTTGCACGTGTAGGCAGTAGTAGAGGCCATGGATTTCACTTGTTTATCAAGAGAGAGGGTGGAGTCAAGGGTTTTTACTTCCTTGGCCACTTTAATAAGGTTACCATCAATGGAAAATGAGGAATATTCCTGGCCTAGTTTCTTGAGGTTCAGGTGGGTGCCCAGGATGATGAGCTTCGTCTTGTCATCATTCAGGCATAGACCATGAGTGGCCATCCGTGCCTGAATGATGAGGTACACTCTATTCACCAGTGCCAAATCCTTGTTGTAATCTCCAGAAAGTGGGAGGAGACTCTGAGTATCACCTGCATAGTTAGTGTAGGTGATACCCAGAAGGTCCAGATCGTCGAACGGGGGCTTAGTGAATATATTTTACAGTGTCAGGGAGACACAGGAACCCTGGGGGACACGACACGTGTTAGGGGCAGGGTCGGCCGCTGCCGAGGGGTAGAAGAGCCTCGTGGTTCTATCACTCAGGAATGATTCTATCCATCTGATAGCCTCAGTGGAAAGTGGGCTGCTGAGTCCAGGTGGCCGCATAATACCTTGTGATCCACCAGGTAAAATGCAACTGAGAGGTCTAACAGTAGGAGGAGGGCTGTTTTACCTTTGTCTCTTAGCTCATCGACTTGAGTTTTTAAGTCGATGAGAGCAGTTTCCGTCCAATGACGGGACGGAATCCAGATTGTCTTGCTCCCAGGAGCTTGTGGAGTTCCAAATATTTTTGGATCTGGGTTTAGGCAACCTTGTCAAGTATCTTGAGCAAAAATGGTACCTTTGTTATGGGACGATAGTAAGTGGGGATGAGAGGGTCTAGTGTCTGTTTCTTTAGCAATGGGAGTATCCAGGATTGCTTCAGATTGGTGGTTGAGAAGCAGTGAGAGAGGCACTGATCAATTTAGAGATAAAAGGGGCAAGGTCTCTTGCGGCAGCTTTTATAATCTGTGCAGGGCAAAGGTCACCTTGGCAGTTGGACGGTTTGAGTGAAAGAATAACTTTTTATACCTCTAATGTGGTTGTTTTGGTGAAGTGGAATCTGGCAGGACGGTCAGATAGTATTTCATTAGACGGATGTATGAGGTTGTCAGATTGTTGTGGCATATCTAGGGCAGCTTTTTTTGGGCAATTTTGTTCTGGAGAGTGGTTACTTTATTGGATAGTGCCTGTTGAATGTCAGAGCACATATGTTTTATTTTTGGTACAAATATCCGGTGTGGAAATGGAGGACTCCAGCTCTTTTAATATGGAGAATAATTCCCTCATACTGGAGTTGGCGTTGGAAATACCTTTGTTGTATGAGTTACGTTTAGACAAGCAGATATCATTTTTATAATGTGAGGAGATTTTAGTCAACTTTGTTTTGTTGTCGTCTGTAGGGAATAGTCTCCAGGTGGTTTTACATTTCCATTTGAGGAATCGTAGGTCCTTTAGCTGGGGGGTGAACCACTTGTTTAGATGAAATTTAGGTTTGCTGGGTCTGAGTTTGAGAGGAGCAATTTTATCGAGAGTACTAAGCATAATTTTGTTGTACTCATGGACCAGTATACCTGGGTCTAGATTGTTGGCCAGAGAGTTAAGAGTGGGTAGAATGGCAGGGATCACTTTCTCGACTGTAATATTCTTTTTAATCCTTGTTAGGTGAGACCATCGGGAATGGTCTAGTTGTGGCTAGTGTGAAAGACACAAAGAAATGGTCTGTCCACAGTTGTGAAGAGATATAAGTGATGGTGGCAGAGCAGTTAGGATCAGCCACCCAGTCTAGAGTTCCCCCCTTATTATTTGTGGGTTTGTTGATTTTTTAGGAAAGGCCTAATTCTGATAAGATATTGGCTATAGTGATAGAGCTTGTGTCTGCTGGGTCGTTGAAACCTAGATTAAGGTACCCAAGTAAAAGTAGTTGGGTAGTAGTTTTGAGGTTGTTGGAAAGGAGGGTATGGGGGTTTTCCTTAAAGGTCCCAAGTGGGCCAGGTGGTCTGTAGATTAAGTGAATGCTAAGGGTCTGCGAGTTAATTAGGGGGAGTTTAACTGTAAGGATTTTGCAGGATTCTAAGATAAGTGGAGGGGTCGATCTCAGAGCAAGGTTTGATCTCGATATTATGGCAATGGTGCCATATCGGGTTACATCTCTGTCCTGTCTCAGTATTGTGTAACCGTCTGGGATGGCTAACGATAGCAATGGTCCTGCAGACCATTTTATTGAAATACAGTCTTTTGTAGAAAAAAAGAGTTCTGGATTGGTGCAGTGAGCAGGCCAGAGCAGCCAGGAGGGAATTCTACAATGGAAATGTGGGAAGTCAGGGCAGCAGCAACAGGGGACAACCTGAGAATCGTTTAGGGCTGGGCCCAATATGCAAGCAGCAGGGGGTAGGGTGGAGGAAGTCAGGGCCCAGGTCACCTATGTCAGGTTTATTTTTCAGTTGGGGAGCCGGCGTAAACCACTGAGCCAGGCCACACTGTGAGAGCAGCCATGGGGATGCTGGAGCGGGGATGCCAGAGAGAGAGAGACAGCCCCCTGAGATGTGAGAGTCCCAGCTGTTTTCACCCTCTGTGGGGGGGAGCGCAACCTTAGGACCCCTGCTCCCTCTTTCCCTCTTTCACTCTGGCCACCCTCCTTTGGCCCTCAACTTCACCTTCCTGTGAGGCAAGAAACCTTGGTGTCATCTTCGACTCCACCCTCTCCTTAGCTCCGCACATCACAGACCTTGCCAAGAAGGCCCACTACCAGCTGCACCTCCTCAGAGGTATTCTTCCTTTTCTCACTTTCACACCCAGGAGCTCACTGTCTCTCGATCCCTGGTTTTCTCTAGACTGGACTACTGCAAAAGCCTCTTCCTCAATCTGCTTTCCTCTATTCTCCGCCCTCTGCAACTAATCCAGAACAGGGTTGCGAGACTTATCCTTGGCCTCAAGCCCAGGGACCATACCTCTCAGGTCCTGAATTCTCTCAAATGGCTCCCGGTGGCTGCAAGGATCAAGTTCAAGACCCTCTGTATCATCCACAAGATTTTCTGGGGCCCGCACTACATCCAACTCTCTCTTCCAAAATACCTTCCTTGGTGGGCCCTTCGCTCAGCTACCTCCAACTCTCTGAGGGTCAGAATGTTCTCCAGGCAGAGAGTGGGGGGTTGACACACGCTGGAATGGCTTCCCTACCCCTCACAAACTGAGCCGGACCACCTGAAGTTCTGGAAGCAGCTCAAGACTATCCTTTTCTTCCCTGCTTTCTCTCTCTCTCCCCTACTGACCAACTGTCTGCAGTGCCCACTAGTTGCCCGACTACCCTCAGAGTCGCGCTGGGTACCAGGCTCCTCCATGATCAGTTTCACCTGCACTGCCACCGGGTCTACCACACACGTAGGGGCTGAAACTCTAAACTCTACAGTCCCTTCCTCTTGTACTTACCCAGAGCTGGGCTGGCCTGGCTGCACTTACTCAGAGCAATTGCTGCCCTGATTGCACTTCCTGCTTCCCTCTCCCTGACACTTCCCCTTCTCCCTTCCCCCTTCACTTGGCATTGTCGCACTTGTACAATCAAAATGACACAAGTCCTAGTAAGATTGTTTGTCTCGTCCTCCCTCCGTCTTCTCTGCCTTGTCAGGCCTAGAAATGCTTGTGTACAAGTGTGTTATAAATGACTTATCATATCATATCATAACCTCTGTCAGAAGCGACCGGGCAGTGCCGGTCTGTGCTGCCCCTACTGTTACACGGGATGCTGCGCTAATAATTATAGTTTCGGGCTGCGGCGGTGGTGAGTTGCACAAAGCTCCACCTGGCAAGGGGGGCCCATTTACAGCTCCTGCTCCCAGTGGTGATTGTTCACCCCTACTGGCAAGATAACCTTCAGGATCAACCAGGTACATTTTGTGTGGGTTTGTGGAGTGGGGCAACACATCAATAGTTATTATTTATGTTTCAAAGGTTCCTTGCGCGGCACACGCGCTGAGGGACCTGTCATTCCAGGTGCAGTCTGGGGGAATCTCCGGCTGTACCAACCTTTTATTTTAAAAATAGACCCTCCTACATGAGCCCCCTTTTCTAAGGTGGAAATGGGGTTTCACAGACACTGCAAGTTCCTTCAGTGCAAAGATACTTGGCTAACACTCACTTATAGTTTGTAGCGCGCTCTTTAAAATCTTAAGTTTGCGGTTAGGAATCCCCCAAATAAACAATGTTCATATTATTGTCAAAGCAGCTTTCAACCCAAAATGCACGGAGCTGTAGACTCAGCAGAGAAAATGTCCTTAACCCCACGCCCAGAACCCGCTGATGTACCAACCACCTCCCGCTCATCAGTTTTTACTTCAAGGATTGTGGCCCAAGGTTAGAATGTTTTTTCTAGTTCCAGGGCAAGAAGTTATACATACAATCCACACTTTCCATCAATTACTTCACAAAGCCATATAACATTACCCTAATGTGCCATTTGCTAATGCATAACACAACTCTGTACACAGAGATATAATATATATATATACACATTTGTAATGATTTAAACATGGAAGCTAACACATTACCATTAATGTTATTTTTTTCTTTTACTACTACTCACCCTCTTTCACCCCCCCCTCCAACTCTCCCCCAGCTAATGGCCCCCTATCCAGCCTGTCCTGCCTCCCACTTTGACTCCTTCTTCCTTCTGGCTCCCTATCCCTGGAAACACACTGCCTCCCAGGCAAGAGGGACATTCCTAGAGTGACTGGCTTTATGATCACCATTAAGAGTCACTCGGCCTAATTCATATAGCGTTTTCCAATGGGGTTTTGCCATTATAAAACGCTTCTGACAATCTCTCCCAAAAGCGCGGCCAAATGTTTTATTGTGCTGTCATCCTGTGTTAAATACTTAACATGTTTTGATGTAAATCTTTTGCTAGTCCCATCTCCATCCAGATTAATGTATTAACTCAAAGACAAGGACCTGGCAATTGAAGCGTTTCAGCTATTAATATGCCTATTGTACTGTGTTATGTATGTCATGTAATGAAAACGGTTCTTACACAGTGCTCTATCAGAGCCTCTGTGGGATCCCGCGCGCTTATTGCGCCGGGATACCGTCAACGCAAATAGCGTTACCACTACTCGGTCCTGCACTATTAGGGCCGGATCATGCATAGTGGTAAGGCGGTAAATCCCCATTCCCAATGGAGCTGGAGGCGCTGTAAGCGCCGGCGCAAACTGCGCCAACTTAATAGCACCAAAAATGCCCCCTCCGCGGGCACAGTCACCTACAGCTCAGAGCTAGAGGTGAATGTGTCCCGGCAGGGCCGAACTCCTGATTGGGCCAACCCTTAAAGATCATTACCGCCGCATTTAAGGGCTAAGGCCCAACTCGTGATGAGCCCCAGTGTGACTTCTGCCATTTGGTGCGATCATGGGAGAAGCATTTTTTATTTGCTTTTTAAAAAACTACAAATTAAAAATAGAAATATCATCACAGCTCTAAATAGCTGAAAACCCGGGCGTGTTTCCATGGACTGTTTCTTCCCCGTGTATGGCTACGCGTCCTCTGTTTCTTTGATAGAATGTATCCCACCATGGGAACAGAACATATGTGTCACCATATTTCCTGTGCAACTCCTCCATGGGCTTCCTCTGCCCCTGCAAGCTCAGCTGGTGTTTAATCGGCCGGCAACAGAGAGGCCGGCTTCGAGGCGAAAAAGATGGACTCTGTGTGTGTTGAAAAGGAAACCCGCACCACACCGAAAAGGCAGGAACTCAGTGTGAGAGAGGCGGGCACAGAGGGACACCAGCCGGGCACTGCCATTGAGCAGCAAAGCAGCTGGTTTCAAAGGCCGGCAGGCAGAACCCGGGGGCATGTGTGGGAATTCTGGCAGGCCTGCCGAGCAATGCAGAAGTCGGCAGTCTCCTCTCTCAGGAGAGCGAGTCTGATTGTTTCACTTTCAATAACAAAGCACCAATCAGGCACCAACAATGCGGCACAGCCAAACCTTGAGCTGGCACACATTGCAGGCTTGCTTTGCATAGCGTTTGCTGATCACAGAAATCACAAGCCATTGGCAATGCAGTGTAGGCAGGTGGGGGCACAGGTGCGGGGAGGTGGGCTTCATTGAAGAACGTGCTGCTGGTCCCCCACAGGTGTGCTAACAGGCCATGTCCCCTTTATCTAAACAAAAGTCTGACAACTTGCATGGCTATCATTAACAGTTTTGAAACAAACAAAAAATGAAACGGGGCTTTTTAATAAACTGGGGTCATAGCCCCCAAACATCATAGGTCGCAATTACAGGCTTGGACTGGCCTGTAGGGCAATAGACCCACGGCCGAACCAAAAACACAAAAAGCTGGTGTGGGCCCGTTTTTTTTTTGGTGAAAGTATGCTACTTTTTTGGCAGATGTGGGCCAGTTTGATGTGTTGCTTCACTCTGCAGCTGTTTTGACCAGTGTTGCTGAATTAATATTCTTTAAAATGCATAATTTGCACCACAGTTTATCAAAAAACTCCCCCTTGGGTACTATTCAAACAGTGTCACAAAAGGAATGAACTCCCATTTGCAACTGTGGGCCACTTTTGCATGGGTGCCCGAGACAATTGTATGGCCCAGTCCGACCATAGTCGCAAAACATCAAAGGCAGTGTGGTCAGCCCCTCTTTGTAGCTCGTAACAGCAGATAAACTGTTCACATTTACAATTTCTGATTATGCATCACTCTGCAATATTGAACTGTGGAGTTCCAGGAAGGTTTTACTGTGCGTTTTATGTCGGTGTTGTACTCTAATTCGAGAGCCTGGTCGCTCACAAGTTCCCATTCTTGGAAGCTTCTAATAACCCTTGCAGATTACAATTGGCCTCATCATACGTTTTCCGGTTTGATATTAACATGCTGGTAATGCTATTTATCGGCATGTTACTGCACCTGCAAACTAACAAGTTTTGTGGTGGGGTTGCCAGATTCAGCTGCAGCTCTGAGCTTCCGGAATTCCGGCACCCAACTACGAAAAAATGCTGGTAATACCTGCAAATCCCCCCATGGACCCCGGTGGAACTCCATGGAATGGGGATTAACGCCATTTACTGCCACTTGTAATCTGCCTGTAATCCCGGCAGACCAAGTGGCGGTAATGGTAATTCTGTTTGGATTTACCGCCAGGATACCGCCAAACATGCAATGAGGCCCAATAAAGCCCTTCCATTTCAGCACAAGCAGTGTTGGGCCTGTGATGCTTTGGAGTGGGGTTCCGCTCTAACTTCTGCACGCCTGCTCTACCGTACGTCTAGACCCAGACCTGAACCTAAATTAACTCTGCCCCATAGACCAAATGGCAAACAGAAAACCATTATTGCATTTTCAGCAACTTGACGAACATAGGATGGGAGAGTAAGCCTTCCTGAGGAAAACCAATATGTTAGTGTGGATGAAAACTGCTCCTGGTGTGTATGAGACAATCCTTTAAATGCATTGTGTACTTTTGAATCAATATTAGTCCTACGAAGGAAGAAAATAAGTCACATGACAGATAATGGGCCATTATAGGGGAAGGTTGTCTATACAATAGCAAATGTACTATTCACTGCCTTCGCATGCCCCTCTCCCCAACTGGTCATTCTCCATTCAGTTGTTCCATTATTTAACCTGCTCAGTTCTAACTATGACGTTTGTGGCATAATGTAACAGAGACATTTCCAATTCATTCTTCAATACATGCCTTCCTTTCATAATTAATTCTACGGACAATGACAAAAGCATTGTAACCTTCAAAAACTCAATAATGACAGGGACAAGGGAGATGGCATTTATGGGAGAGGGAAACATGTACATGCCTGTCACACGTCTGAGAGAAATAAAGGGGGCAGGGCAAGTGTACCGTAGTATATGTCATATTTCTTACCGAAACATCTTCCAACTACTTGGAGTAAACCAGAAGTAGGAAACAAGGCCTCCTGAAAGAAAATGGGGATCACTCCCATAACCCCATCTGTGAATACAAGTAACATACACATCATTAAACCAGTAAGGCCTGGGACTGGTCAGGTGGCATACATGAGAGAGGAGAACATGAAATCGGTTCAGACAGTGTTTGTTGACAAATCTACCTGTGTTAAAACCAATTGCCGGTCTCCAGGAAGGGAAACCAGAAGCCAATTCAGTCTTCGGATCCCCTGACCGTAATCAACGCTCCCTCTACATTTCAGTGCGATTTTTTACTTTGTCGCTATCTAACCCCAAAATCCCTTTATCTATAGCCAAAACATTTTGATCCCATAGATCCATGCACTGTTGGCATTGTGGCTGTGTTAATAAGTCTGCAACCAGAATAGTCAAACAACATCTTCAGATACTGGGAGCATTGATTACATGAATCCTTTGTAAGACCTTCATTCTCTATGTTACTAATGATATTTAGGATAAATGATTGACATTGAGGGCATTGCATGAACCTAGCATTTAGGCGATTTGCACTCATGAAGTTCCAAAACAGGTGTTCATTGGTTATGGTAAAATGTCTTTTATACTGCTCCGGCCACCGCAATATTGGTGCAAAAACACAGAGGCGTGTCTCGTGGATACAATGGACTTCATGCTTACCAACATGGAATCCTCAAATGATGATCTATTTGAAGGAAGCTAAAGACATGGGGCCTTATTACGACTATGGCGATAGCCGTGCCTCATTTTATTACTGGCACCCGGCAATGGGGAATTACCATGGCATTACAGCCCCGGCGGACCCGGTCATTCCCTATTGCTGGGTGCCGGTATAAATGACTCCCCATTCCTATTTGAGTCCCATTGGACTCAATGGGAATGGAGAGTGCGGTAACACCGGCACCATTCAGAATGGTGCCGTGCTATCGGCAAGGTCTGTGGGCGGGTACCATTGTTTCCGGACCAGCATACTCGTAATGACCCGCATAGAACAGGTTGTCTGATAGATTGTGTTCATCTCAGAGGCTCTGCTTCCATGGAGAGAGTGCACAATCTGCTCATAGAAAGATTTAGGACCTCATTCCGAGATTGTAGGTAGTCATGGTGCTATTTGTACCATGACTGCCTCCAATAACGAGTCCGGCACCGGTCTTGTTCAATGGGGACTTACCGGTGCAGTCTGACCCTGGCAGGAACCGTAAGTCCCCATTAAACAAACCATCCCCCATTCCCATTTGAGCCCCCATAGGCCTCAATGGCAATGGGGAGGGCGCTAACAACAGGCCTTCGACTAGCAAGCCTGTTATTAGCGCCCTGGTCCCTTAGCGGGACCCTTAAGGGATGTGTGGTCTGACCACACGTTCCTTACGGTTCCCTCCAAGGGACCTCGGAATCGGGCGGTAAGGGATTACCGGCACCGGTCTCCTTACCGGTGCCTGGTATCCCTTACCGCCCGACTCGTAATTACCCCCTTAATCTTAGTACAAGTTCTTCAGGTGAGGAATGTGGATTTAATTTGCATTCTGTGGACTCGACTCCAATCCTGCACTTTGTTTTCTCCATTCTTGGCAAGCCATAAGAAGTCCACAAAATAGTTACATTGGGAATGCTTTTCAAATAAGTTGAAAAATATGGATGACCTTTGGGATGGCATACTCAAAAAGGTCAAAGGCTCTCAAGGGGATTCCAAAGAGGTATAGTAGGTCGGGCGTCTCAATGCCCCTATTATTGGGAAGCAGAGGTGGTGTTAAAACTATGTTTGGTTTAGGAATCAGCAGTAAATACCAGTACGGCAATATTGGCGATAGCATGTTCTCCATCGTGCCTCCATTGTGGGAACTGGATAGGGGGAGCAACGGGATGAGCTGAGCAACTGGAAAAAGAGGGTCTTGGACCCTGAAACAAGTAAAAGACAGTTTTATACTTGGCAGGAGAGTTAACCAAGCGATTACAATGCAACAGTGCAGGTCTGGGACCCACACCCCAATGAGAAACCAAAGTTTAAAGTGAAGAGGGTCTGGTACCCTCTGAGAGTAAAAAAAGAGAGACAATCCATGAGTATCCATTGGCTTGGAAGGAGAGAGAACCAAGCCACTGTTGCAAGTCTGGTTACCACACCCATGTGACAGACTGTGAACAAGAGGGTCAAGAACCCTGGAACGGGAATCCTACGCTTGGCAGCGGAATGTGCCAAACCTTGTGAACTATCCAATAAAATAAGATAAGAATAAGTCTGGGGGAAAGGAGCACAAACCTAGCATTGAAATCCTGTATTTTGAAACATAATTTTCCATTATTTATTGCCAGCAAACTGGGAACCTTGCTGTTGATTGAAAACACCAAGAACACTATTTACTTTGAGAAGAGATCATCTCTGCACAGCTGTCTTAGATTATTAGTGTTACGGACAGAAGTAGGTTTTGAGACAAGACAGTGACAGCCGTTTTAGTTTCAGACTTCCTGACAATTGCACTATTTTCCTTTGAAGTAGGGAAACCCCTCTCATATTTAGGGATAGAGAGGGCATTTTCCAACCCTTTTTTTATTTAATAAAAGTCTTTACCCAAAAACATGCCACCATTGTGTCCAAGCCTTACTTCTGCACCCTTCCATTACTCTTCGATAGTAGAAAGCTACAGTTTCTCATTGCACCTCTTTGGGCTCTACAAGCTTCATGGTCTAAATCTCTGGTTACAAAGGCATAAGTCAATGATTCCGGGTCATAATTCAAGAGAAGTTGTCTTATGCCCATGGGCTCTCTTCAATAAGCGCACGATACAGTTTCTCATTGCAACTCTTTGGGCTCTTGTGTATAGAATTAGGTCAAAGAGGGCTTTGTGCTTCTGTATCCCACTGAAAGACAGAGGGCAATGTCATTTACTTAGGATAAAGCAAAATCATACTCCGCCAGTCAGAGCCAGGACCCAGAATCTGTTGTGATCAGCTAGGAATAGTGTGCAATAAGCTTCAGCCTGTTTCGCTCCCTCCATCAAGCTTCCCATATCCTGAGTCAGGATCGATATTAAGTGATCTCTGAGGGCTGCCATGCAGTGATAGGTAGATCTACCTATCATTAACAAAGTGTAGGCCTTTTGGGATCCATTAACTTATGAACAGCATGCACTATAACGACCCTTGCATGTCTAGATGAGTACATGTAATAGGCAGAATGTTGTGTCCCACCTACGTAAGAGGTATTGACAGCTGATATAGTCGATGCCTTGAACAGCCCACCAGATATTACTTAGCCATTGATTTCAAAGCTTTGAGCTCATTCTCAGTACCATTTGACATTAAGACAGATTAGTACCCGGCGAAGGACAATCAGATTGTAACAGTCGATATGATTGCCCCTCGCTGGGTCTTCACCAGCTCGACATTGCCTTACTTGCTGCAGTTTCCTCGATGTTCCTTCCCTTCTCACTATTCCCTGGCGGTCATTTTCTTTCTTTA
This sequence comes from Ambystoma mexicanum, assembly GCF_040938575.1. Taxonomy (NCBI): domain Eukaryota; kingdom Metazoa; phylum Chordata; class Amphibia; order Caudata; family Ambystomatidae; genus Ambystoma; species Ambystoma mexicanum. Next base: position 1,419,570,107 of record NC_090934.1, on the reverse strand, counting down.
CTTTTTTATGTAACCCTTTCTAATGGCTGCCATGGAAAGGGAAAAGGGACTATGTGATGACCATTATCCATGTTCCATGGTGGCCATCTTCTTTCTTTACTTTTTCTTTGCTTTTCAATGGCCACCATGGAAAGAGAGAAGGGACTATGGCAGCCATCTTTTTCTTTTTTCATTTGCTAGGCTGCTGGAGGCTATTCGCAACTTAAAAAATACACTATTAGTATCCCAGATTTACAGGCCAGGGTAATAATAGCAATAGTTTCTTCACTGGGGGGGCATTATAGCTTCAGGCAATGCCCCGGGGCTTGCGTTAAGGACCTTGTTTCACTTAGGTTGTAACTATGGGCTCCGGGGCATTACCTGCAGCAGTAGCGTCCCCACCAGCTGGGGATTTATTGCTTAATTACAATCCCTCATTTTGAACAATGAATGGTACAGTGATTGTGGAATAGAATGTAGTCCAAAAGTGGGGAACAAAAAGTTTGTTGTGTGGAAGGATGAGGATAGCGGGGGTAGGAGCTTTGAATGGAGTTTGATGAGACACCAGAATGCAGCATTCAGAGTTAAGTTGCAGGTCAAAAAAGCAGCCTGAAAGTTGAGGAATGGAGAGTTATGGATGTCTTCTAATTCTATTCACCCATCAATCCCTGGATAGCACATGGTAGCACATGTACCGTGCTGTTTAATGTCACTTTGCACTTACATGTGTGAAATTACTGGAAACTCTCATGTAGTTATGCATCACCTTAACAGTTATTCACAGAGCAGTGATCTGACAAATAATGTTATTTTATGAACTAACAGAATGAGATGCTTACCATAAAAGACTGTGGGCCTGATCACAAGTTTATTAGCGTTAGCGCCGACATTTCCAGCGGTATTACCGCTGGAGCATGGGTTGGGTGCTAAATGTTAGTCCCCATTCTCCACTCGGTCCATTGGGGAACTTTTGACACAATTACCGCACAGTAATATGTTAATACATTAGCAACGCTTTCCCGTGGACAGAACAGGCTTGGGATAGAATGGTGATTGGCTGCTCGGGATGGCTGCAGCTCAGGTCTTGTGCATTTGCGTGAATGTTGCTGAATTATGTCAAACTGCAAAGATGTGGTACCCAAGTTGTTTTCAGGTTTCACTGGCAGACAGTTCTGTTGTAAACTGCACATGTGGCATGTTGCTGTAGCTCTTTGACGTGGTAGTAAAATACTGAACTTTAGTTTTTGTTGTGACCAAAGACCATTCACATCTGATAGCAACGGTGGGGGTGGCTTCATTATTACATTGCTGGCCAGACCACGACTCAGTGATGGTTGCTCCTCCAGCTGGTACAGGTTGGGTTTGAGATCAGTGTACACAGGTGGAGCAGTAGCTTCGTCTTTCCCTCCCATCCCTGTAACTGCAGAATAGTCCTCCTTGGCACTGTTATCAGTAGTTTGGTGTGTTGCTCCCGCCTGTACTTGGATGGGTCACAATCTTTATCTTGCTCATGCTATGGTAAGAATTCAGTATCAGTACATATTATCCCCACCAAAAATATTGCCGTACATATTGTCGTTTGGAACGGCCATAGGCAATATTTTTTTGGGGGGGGTAGTTTTTGGGAGCAGGGGTTGCGGGGGTGTCACCCGCTCCTTTAAAACTAATGTGGGGGCTGCAAGGGTTTCCCCCACAGGTTCCATGTCTTAATATCGCTGCAGAAATATGGCAATATATTTGTGTGGGGATATTTTTGTGGGGATAATAAAACATGGAACCAAGAAGTCTTTATACTTCTAAACATTTACACTTTTTATACAGTTTTGAACACAATGTCCAGCCTCCCTAGAGGTTAATGATACTCGGTCTAGGGTTCGTGCCGAGTTCACTTCTAGTTTGTCCAACTATATGCATGTGGATCATCTTCAGTTTGTACAACAAGTCACAATGGCAATAGTGTACTCTCAGATTTAACAGTAAGTCTTAACACACATCCTATACAATGTAGTTCAACAAGTGTCCACGTTCGGTATTTAGACAGCATTGACTTCGATGTTTGTCCGTGGATCAGACTTGTTGGCGGAGGTAATCCTCTGTCCACAAGTCAGACATGGGACAAGGTCTCTTTACTGGACCCAAACATTCCGCCAACGGACAGTTTAGACATTAACATGTATTCAAAGGTCGGGCGGCTAAGTTACAAGCGGGAAACACTGTCTACCATTTTAGAACACAGAACTACTTTGGAATGGAAATCAAAATGGCGGACGGACCTAAAATTGTTGCTAAGCCGACCTAAGATCAGAACTTTGCAACGCAAATTTCTTTGCCAGAGCGACTGGGTTTAGGCCAATATATACAATAAGGAGGCACAATATCATATCCCGTTTAACAATCTTTCTCCCAAGGTCCAGCCATTGCACCATCGATCACACAATGTATAGTATCATTCGAAATGTAGACAAAGATAGTTGCTTCATTTTTCATTCTGCAGGTAGCCTTTCCAAGCCAATCAATATGCAGTCCATCATTCTTAGGCAGTGGTTGGATTTCCTTATATTTAGAATACTTTTTTATGCCAGCATCAGGCATTTGGTAAGCCAGAGGTTTTGAGTTTTTAACCCCTTAACTGCCAGACTATTATGCAAGTCTATGCAAAAAGGACGAGCATACTCGTCCTTGGCACTTAGGCCCCGGGTATGCTGGGTGATCACTGACGAAGATTGTCTTTGGCAGTTGTGTTAATTTCAGCCCTTAGAGTCATACAATGTCAGTTTTCCAGATAATACAACCACTCTTTCAGGCATGCACTGCATATAAGCATGTCAGTCGGGCCTTACAGGAATTGTCATTTGGTATTAACCTTAGCTGGTGCTTTTTTCTCATGCACCATTAAGACATGCCTACTATCTGTTGCAAGAAGGCTAGTCTTCATTGTGTTGCATAAGCATGACAGCCAGGCGGGGTTATCTACTGTGCCTTCAACTTCCTTCTGCCAATCAGACCTGGAGCCTGCAAATGGGATCCTCAGTTTCAGATACAGAGAATGGTGCATGAGAGCAGATGTTTTTTGCATCTCAGTTGAAATGTTACACACTGTTTCTAAATATTACTTCAGCTACATGTATGTGCAGAGTTTAGGACAGGCCAAGTGGAATCGCTCACAAAGAGGTGGGAGGCTTTCAACCGCCCATCACTTCTTACATGGTAGATGTTTAACATTCTGAGAGCAGTTCATAATCTTTGTTTTTTTTTTATTTTTATTTTATATTTATGTTAGTGACAGAAGTTACATTGCGGTTTATCTTACAAGTCTTGCAGGCTTTTTGAGATGTTATTCTGGTGTGCACTATTCTATCCAGGGCAGGGTGATTTGGAGACACTCAGTGAACAAGCAGTTTTACGAGAGGTCCCTATCATTGAGAGTCTCTGGACCGGTACTGTTCATCCAATGGGCTGCATTGTTCATCAGAAAGTCCTGAGGATCTTCTTTCTTGGAATTCTGGGACGGCAACGCCTCACTCTCTCATGATTCTCATGGAATCAGGGGTATCCTCACAATACTCCAGTTCCATGTTTTCATACATTACATTTCAATTTCCTTTTCGTGTAAGGCAGACACCAATCACAGGGACTTGCCATTCTACATTTCATTTTGGGATCTCTAAGGTCACCAGAGATCCCAAATCGCAGGGGGAAAAGACTTATTACGGTTAGGTTGCCGATAGTTCCAATTATAATTATTTATCATGAAGTACATACACTGTGCACTACATTCCCCTTTTCAGTGATACAGCTTGCAAACAGGGTTCCCCACTTTTCTTTTCATTGTTATCTGGGATTTAATAACTCATTGAACATGTATCTAAATAATTTGGTTCATAGTAGTTACTTTTGGTTTGTCTTTCAAAAGAAACAGCATAGGTAGGGACACCAACACAATAGGCTTAATTCCTCTGGGGGATACTTTTGTCTTGCACTGAAGCAGAAGTTTGTTTAGAGTACACATCTGCAGGGTGACAGTATGCATGTCTATGGTGGAAGAGGAGGAAACCTAGAACAACTAGGATTGACCTCCAGCACATAAACCCTACAGAAGAGGAAGGATTACAGGAATACTGGATTATCACCAAAACTAATGTCAACACCATAAACTGCAAGATCTAAACAAAAACATTCTTGTTAATCAGAACCACTCAGTGTGATCTAAATAAGGCAATGTATACATTTTCCCTATATATGATGCTCATTGAGTGGCAACAATGTATTCACGTGGGCAATCATGATGTTATGGCCATTGATGTCAGGATCGGCTGGTCCTTTAGTTCAAAAGAGCAATAGCCAAAAGGCCAGTCAAACATGCTACTGTGGTACGGTGGTTCTTTGACCCAATTTGGGCCAGATGGATGACTTACAGAACTGTGCAGCTCAAAATGTTGACTAATCTTCCCAACCAAATGGTATTTGAAAGCCACTATTTGCAAACTATTTTACCAGAAGCAACTCATTGGGTACTAAATAAACTGTGTGTAATGAACTCCCCTTAGAGAATGTGGCCCACTTTCATACTTGTGCGGTACATAGTTTACGTTACGGTCCGACCCCGTTGAGGATTCAAGAGACAAACACAGAATAGTATATAAGTTTCCCAAAAGTCCCAGGCAGATTTGGGATGCTTAAAATGTTTTCTTCCCTAAGCATACACGCTTCCTATTTGAATATGAAAAAAGTTTTTGAGAAGTCTTGGCTCACAGTTTGGTAGAGAGAATGAATGCTAAGCGTTAGAAGATCAGACAGAATGCAAGAGGAAGCTGTAGTAAATAAAAATACATAACCACGCTAAAGTTGTAACTGGTCTTTGAAAAAGCAGAACTAGGTTAACAAAAGTATCTAACTACTGTAATATACTCGCTCGAAACAGTAATACTTCTTTAACCCCTTAAGTGCTAAGGATGAGTTTTCTCGTCCTTATTTATTTATTGGATTTTTGAAAGGCGCCTATACAACAAATGGTGTTTCCAGGTGTCCTTTTTGCATAGACTTGATTAAAGCTCAGCAGTTAAAACTGGTGACTATATGTTTTCATGGTGACCCAGGTCCAGTGTTGGATTTCTCCACAGTAATGCAGCATTGTGTTGTCATAAGACAAAATCCTCAGAGACCAGATAGTGTGATTATCACTTTGAAATCAGCAACCACATGTTGTCTCCCTCATACCACAAAGATGTGAAAATGACTAGGAACCATCTCCCTGGAACTATCAACACAAGTCACCACAAGTCGGAGCAGCTCATGTCCCTGTAAATCAAAAGATTTCAAACGATCCACTAAAACCAGGTGTTCTTCCACCCTTCATGGAACATGCACACACCATCAACTGCCATCTGCATAATCAAGATGGCCTGTGCTCTGATTCCTCAGAATAGAAGCCAACATGATCCATTCTAATCTGCATGGCGCTTAACCAGTCCCGTTTTTTTCTTTGCATGCCGGGTCCTTCAGTCCGCATTTTAAAATGGGAAAAGCAGAACTACAAGTCCCAGAATGTAAAGCTAGAATCAGGCCTGGACAAGCACTTTCACATTGGAATAGATAATGTGGAGGATTGTGAGGTTGGACTGAATCTTGTCACCAGCCCTCCCATTCTCCTACCCTTTTCTCAACCTCCACCCTCTCCAGTATTTCTCTCCTTCTTCCCTCTATCCTGATCCACCGCCACTCCCCTTTTAGCCAACATGTCTAAAGCAGCTGTAGAGACTCGTGAGAAGTTGGCATCCAGACCTCTCGTGAGACTCGAATGGAGCGAGGCGATGCCGGCACACCAGAATGTCATTCAGAGCCCGGCTCAGCGTGGAAGTTACTGTGGCCCTGACACTCCTCCTAGGAGTCACCCACCACACTACTGAATATTTGTCTCTGCCCCTTGGCACCAACGCCCTCACCAGATGAACTATATGATCTATTTTCTCTCGCAGTGAATTAACTGTGTATTAAATATATTGGACCTTATTATGACAGCGGTGGTAGACATGCCTGTAACACAGGCACGGCTGCTGCCGGTGTCATTTTTTTCCCAGCACCCGCAAATGGGTAATTACAGGGTCATTACGGCCCTATCGGACCCGGTAATTGCCCATTTGCAGGCGCCAGAAAAAAGATGCTCCCCATTCCCATTCGCCCCATAGGGCTGAATTGGGAATGGGTAGGTCGGATGCACCGGCACCGTTAAGAACAGTGCCGGTGCATCCGACATGCTGTGCTCGCGGGTGCCGCTCTGCCCGCCAGGCACCCGCAAGCACAATTCGTAGTTTTCTGGTCTGGGAACTACAGTACCGGCAAGCTTACCGGTACCGTAGTGCCCAGACGGGCAAACTTATAACGAGGCCCATTTTGTTGGCATCAATAAAGCTAAGCCATATTTGGACAAGGACTCATAATTGGTGACGAGGATTCGGAAAGCAGTCCACCACAACAAGGAAAAAAGGCCCTATGCCACAACCGGCGTTCCTACAGTCCTCCAGGTAGGCCAGCCATTCCATAGCCTCAGTGGGAACCGCTGTTTGAGACATACTTAGAGGCGGTCGGTGGAGCAGGCTACAAGGTGACAAGGAAAAGAGCCATGCTGTTAGATGCACTAGGTGTAGAAGGGCAAATCATTTTTGCTGGATTGCAGCTGGAGGTAGTGGAATTGGAAGATGGTGATGATGTGTATAAAGAAGCTGTGGGGAGGATAGTAATGAGGTTTTCATCCAAGGAAAACATTGGATCTAGTTTTACAGTAGAAAGCATGACCCAGCCAAACCAGTGGACGACTATGGCACCAAGCTGAGAGAAATAGAAGCGCTGTGTGCATTTGGAGAGGCATTGGAGGTCAGGATATGTGACATGTTGACTGTGTACATAAACAGTCGGAACATACAGTACAAGTTCCTTCTAGAAAAAGGGCTTCATTTGGACAAGGCTATCCAAACAGCTAGGCTGGTAGAAGAAACCTTGTGCAGGCGTAAATAGCTGGTGGGAAGCCTCCCAGGGCCAGAACTGCAGGCCATGCAGTTTAGAGGGAGGAGAGACAAGTGGCAGCATTATATCCGAAGAGGAAAGAGTGGGAAGAAGTGAACCACTCAAGTGTCACAGATACGCCAGCACCAGTCACCTGGCGAATAGCAGGGAATGTCCTGCCAGGAACAAGTAGTGTTCAAAAGTGCTGGAGGTTTGGACATATTGCAATAGCGTGCACATGGAGAGTAATAAAAATGGTGGCTTCAGTGCAGAGTGACAAAGTCAGGAATGAAGCCCTGTCAGAATAAGAAAGGTGTCCCACAATCATCATGGTCAACAGCGTCACGGCTTGAAGAGAAAAACCGCATTGTACAATAAAGATCGACGAGAATGAAACACAAGTGATGGCCATCTCTGGCTCAGACCTCAACATTTTACCCCTTGGCACGTACAAATACATGGCTGGAAAGGATCGGGTGGAAGTCTGCTCGATGAAACAGAAGCCAAAGGTTTTTTGAGGCACCACCGTGAACCTGTTGGGCTGCATTCTAGGCACAGTCAAATTCAATTGAAGAGTAGCCAAGACCAAAGTCTACTTCTCGGAAAAGGGCCCCGACTGTGCTGGGCTGGGATGACCAAGCCAAGTAACAGATCAGACTGGATCCCAGTGTAGAGGGACGAGTCAGATCCATCTCCATATGAGGAACATCAGTGTCCAGAGAAGAATTTCCAGACTTATTCTCCGACACATAACTACAAAGAGGAGTCGATGAGTGGTCGCCTCCTGTTCTTTACCCAAATCGTTTTATCACACAAATAACAGGAGGATGATTATTAACAAGTTATTCCTAATGCTGGGTCCCTAGCGATAATCTTGTTGGCTGTGTGTTTCTAGAATCTCCTGCAGTTACGATACCAGCCATAGTTTGTGCTGGTGTACCGACTACAAATGGTATATGGAGTTCCTGACCCTTTCCTCTCTCACTACTTTCCTAATTTCTAAAAGTAAGTGCACACTTGTTGGGGGTCGGTATATATCTTTTTAATGTTGCCGCCTCCAATCTGCGTGTCTTATCACAATTCAAAAGACCTTAGGTCCAAAAGTATAGTTAAAAAAAGGCTAGTTCTCTCTTCGCCTAATGAGGAGATAGAGGTAAGTAGCAATGATAATCATTTCTTGTACACGAGCCCTTTCATCTGTGTATGTGGGGTGTCGGAGTCTGGATTATTAACCCAGAACTAATGAAATAATGAAATTCCTTTTTGATTAACAGAGTTCAGCTGGACATCTCATTTGTAGGAATCTAAAAATATAAAATAGATACTCTTGCCCATTTCTTTTTTACATCTAGTGATTATCAATCATAGATTATGTATAGGGCAAAACTGACATGTTTTCACCTGTTTATTCTGCTTCATTTCTTTAGGAAGGAGGACAGGATCAGGTTCACTGTCATGTGTTCGAGATTCCGGGAGGTAAATTCCTGTGAATTAAATAATAAAACCAATCAGGTGATTGCTTCTAGGCGTTTGCCATATGGATGGAAAACCACTATAATTAGTGGTTGTTCATGATTTCGTCACCGAGATATGCATCCGGTCTTCAGTGCATCCTAATATATTATTGGCAAAAATCTGCTCTTACTTATGCCGTATTTCTTAATGATTCGAGCGGTTGTGACTAGTATATCCAACATCGCGTCAAAAATCAATAAATACGTCTTTCTGGTTAGTAGATCTTGATATTTCTGCTTATTAATGTTCCTGCACTAAGCCAAAATAAACATTGCTATTCTGACACAAGATATGTAGAATGTCCCAATTTCCTAGCGTCTGCCTTCTGCCTTCCTGCAGACTGACTAGACGCAGAGCCCTTAATTGCGTGCAGCGATTCCAACGGTTAAGCTCACCTGGAGTTTCGATCCGTGTTGATTCTTGTCACGTCGCGTCCAGCGGTTGCTGTAGGCGCCATCTTGGATGGCTGTCTCTATATGTAATGCAACGTCATACTCACGTGATTCTTGACGTTGTCGTGGCTGCGCAAATGTTACCTCATAAAATAATGAAAGAACGCTTCAAAAAATAAGCGCTTCAAAAATAAGCGTATACTTCTATAAATGCATGTCTTTTATTTCTATTTTTGTTTATTTTAAAGCTCAATCTGTCTAATGTGCTCCTTCGTGGGATTGTGGGAGATGTAGTCCCATCTATTCTCAATATCCATAGTGTGAATCCTAAATCTTATTCCGGCCATAAACTATGTCAGGCATGACGAAAACACAGTTTGTTTCACCGATTTTTAACACCGTAGTCTATAGAGCGAAAACACTCTGGGGCAACGCATTAATCTTTGCCCTTAGAGTACCAGGGGGATGTCTCCAATAATCCCCATTTTGTAGGTTTAGTATGCACAGGATGTGTTTTCAAAGCTTTTTATCCTGATCGTCCTCGTGATTAGCTGTGGGGTTATTTACAGGACCGCCAACGATTGCCAGCAGATTTCTTTGTTGAGGCCATGTTTATGACTGCATAATCTGAAGATCCATTGTTGTTCTCTTCCTAAAAGAAGGGCTGAGATATTACCACGCCTCTTTGATATCCTGACCTTCTCCAGTATTGTCCACCTAATGTCATTTTCTGTATGCTTTCTGTCAATATAATGTTCTACCAGTGGGACAGTTCTTTTCCTAGTTCTAATATTGGATCTGTGCTCCCCAATCTGTATCTTAATTGCCCTCGTCATCATACCAACATATTTCTTGTCACAGGGACATTGTATCATGTAAACCACATTAGTGGTGTTGCAATTCATGAAGCTCCTCTGTTCCCAGGGGTATTGCCAGCCTATGTCTATTGATGTAGTTCTTTGAGTGAATTTACAGACTATACAGTTACCACATGGTGCATGGCCCTGCGGTCTGGACGCATTCCACAGTGTGGTTGTCTCATTTGGATTGCTCGTGTCTTTGTACGTACGTACTAGAGAATCCCTCAGGTTTTTTCTCCTCTTTATTGCAAGAAGAGGGACCAGTAGGGTGTTGCCTTCTATATTTAATATATGCCAGGCTTTTCGGATTTATTTCTTCAGGCGGTTGGTGACTGATGAATGGCTAAATACTGCTGTAATGATGTTTTCATCTCTCTTTCTCTTGCCATGTTGGTTGAGGGTTATTTCTCGCGGTATGTTCCCTGCCCTCTTTTTAGCTTGCTTTATTATTCTATTAGGGTAATTTCTATCTTTGAGGTTGTTCGTCAGCCTTTCTGCTTGTCTGTCATATTCCATTCTAGAACTGCAATTTCTCCTGAACCGGAGAAACTGCCCGAATGGTAGGTTTTCTTTTAACGATCTCTGGTGAAAACTGTTGTAGTCCACGAGGGAATTTCTGTCGGTAGGTTTTTTAAATACTGTGGTTTCAAAGGTCTGTCCTGTATGAGTAATTTTCAAATCAAGGAACGTAGCTTCAGTTTTGCTGGCCTCATGTGTAAATCTAAGAAAAGGATTAAGTGAATTGATCCATTCTACAAATTGATTCAAGGTGGTTCTATCTCCATTAAACAATAGTAATATGTCGTCAATGCAGCGACGATAACTCAAAATATTGTTGGTATAAGGATTGGTGTCAGGGTATATGTGTTGCTCCTCAAAATCTGTTCATAATAGCAATCTTTGATCAAAAAGTAGTTTTTCGTTAAGGCTATTTCTGCCAGTTGCATTATTAATGTAACGCTCACCTGACTCCCACGGAGACGCTGACCAGGTCTGGGCTGCTGCGGCCTCTTCTAAGGTGATGCGCAGGACTCGGAACACCGACTGGGCCGGACCCCCAAACCTCGCCTGTCTGATGCGTAGGAAGATCTTTCTGTAGATGGGGAAAAGGATTTTAATCACCTGCGGAGTGACAAGTCGAACCCCTCCTTTCCCCTTTTACTCTCTCTTCAAACCACCTCTGAACCTTCCCATTAATTCTCACCTTAAGATTTGAAATGACGAGCTCTCCTTCCTGCTTCTGGTGCAGGGGTGCGGTAGAATCCAGTTACTTCACTGGTTATCGGACGGGCATTCAGGTACAGTTGCTTCACTGGTTTTTTGGATGAATAAGGTGCTTTCGTAAGTATATGACTTATCAAGTTCAAGGGTTGTTCTCCCTTCCTGTTTGGCCTTTATTTTCAATGGACTGCTTTTAGTCTTTTAGTGCAGGGGCAGAGCGAAGATTCCACGTAGAGAAGACAATTCGCTGTGGATAATTCAGGTGAGCTTATGTTGAGGTGATTTTTCGGATGTCTGTATGTTCACCCACTAATGCGCGTGTTCCTTTTTTCCCCATAGGGGCCGGGGCGCGGTACTGCCAAAAGGCGTGCCGACCCGAGATGAGGAAGGATTCTCCCCCACCAATCGCCAGGTAAGCCTTCTGGCAAATCAGTTTTTTCCCAATGTTTTCTCTGGCTCACCTTTTGTTCTTCTCTTTTCCTTCCTAGGTGCTGGAATGCAGCGGAACGTGCGGATGGTCGTAGGAGTTCGGAATTCCTTGTGGACAGGTGAGTTGAGCGCAGCGCTGCAACGAGCAACGCGAGGAATCCAAAAATAATGTCTTTTCCTTTAGGATCGTCAGCGTGTTGGCTCCGGATCCCATGCAATATCAGGTAATGTCCTTTATTCACCTTCTCTTCCTCTCTTCTTCCTTTTAGGTGTTCCAGGACTGAAGCGGGCGTGGCTGGAGTCAGGATGCAGGAGCAGACACGGTGAGCGTCCAGCTGCTAGCAGCAGAGCAACGCGAAGCGTGAGCTGCTGTCTGGGCGTGGCTTAAATAGCCTCCAAAGAAGAGCCAGGTATCTATCCTTCGTCAACCAGGTATGTATCCTTCCCTGACCACGCCCGAGTGGCAAAATAGTCCCACCGGTAAAGTAGTTCCTTTCAGGCCTCAAAGAGGTCTGGATCTGGCAGCATGGTCTGCATCAGGTAAGTCCACCAAAAGCACTCCCTTTATGAGCCTGGCGCCTACGGCGCTAGGACTGATGTCCAAAATGAGCCTGGCGCCTACGGCGCCAGGACTGTGTCCAAAGGGCCCCTATTTGGGGTTGCTGGACCTTCCCTTGGTTACCTGATGTGTGCTTCCGGGGCTGCCGGTCTTGGACTGGCTCTCTGGGAGTATGCATCATGACAATTAATGAGGTCAGGATGTCCAGGGTTTTGGTTAGCAATATCTTCTCTGTCACCTTTAAAGTTTCTTTCTGGGGGATCCTCGAGTATAAAGACTCAATGTCCATAGTCACAATATAGACATCCTGACTTTCTATTATAAGGCTGTCCAGACGGACCAGGACAGCTGTTGTGTCTTTTGTATACAAGCGCATTTTGCTGACCTCTTCTTTAAGAAAGAAATCTGCAAATTGTGGTAATGGCTCTAGTATCGAGCCAATTCCAGATACTATCGGTCTTTCAGGTGTTGGAGAGGTCCCCTTGTGAATTTTTGGGAGAGCATAGAAAGCAGGTCGCCTCGGATTTTGTGGACTCAAGAAGGCTGCCTCTTTCGCACTGAAGTGGCCTTCTGCTTCGTCAATTATTGGGTTAATCATGGTTCTTAGTCTCTCTGTAGAGTCACTTCCAAGTTTCTGGTAGGTGGCCCGATCTTCTATTAGAGTGTTGACCATCTTGTCATAGTCCTTTTTAATCATGATCACAATGCCCCCCCCCTTATCTGCTGGTTTAATGATTATTTCTTTGTTGGTCTGTAATTCTTTTAGAGCCAGATTTTCAAGCTTTGTCATGTTGTGGAAGCTGTTGGTTTTTTCTTCTGCTTCAATCTCCTTCAGTTTTTTAAGAATCATTTTCTCAAAAGTTTGAGACTCCACTGTATGGCATGTGGGGGTGGATAGTAGGTGGATTTATTATGTAGCCCCGTGACATCAGATGTTCCTTAATAAATATTCTGGGAGAAATATTGTTTTAGCTGAATCTTTCTCATCAGTTGAGTTATCTCAATCCTAGTCTGAAAAGGATCGTGTGCTGAGGTTGGGACAAAGGAGAGGCCTTTCTGTAGCACTCTTAAATGAGTTGGTGATAAGGCAAAGGTAGAGAGATTCACAACCAAAGACTCTTCCTCGGATATCCCGGAGTCTGTTCTCACTCTTGGCGGGTGTACTGTGGGTATGCATTCTGTTGGTACCACCCTCTCCCTCTGTTCCTGGTGACTCTGGGTGATTGTTCCTGCCACCAGCCTCTGGCTCTGCCGCGTCCACTTGGGGCCGGAAAACCCTGAGTTTTTCCACCTTTATTCTGTTGTTGGTCTTCGAATTGGACATTGCTGTTATTTCTGCCTGTATCTTCAACTGAGCTCCCACTCGAGAAATTCCAGTTTCCTGGTCTTGGTCTATTTTTCTGTCGGTACTGTCTACCTCTTGTGGGAAAAGAAAAGATTATCATTGCTACTTACCTCTATCCCCTCATTAGGCGAAGAGAGAACTAGCCCTTTTTTTAACTATACTTTTGCACCTAAGGTCTTTTGAATTGTGATAAGACATCCAGATTGGAGGCGGCAACATTAAAAAGATATATACCGACCCCCAACGAGTGTGCACTTACTTTTAGAAATTAGGAAAGTAGTGAGAGAGGAAAGGGTCAGGACCTCCATATACCATTTGTAGTCGGTACACCAGCACAAACTAGGGCTGGTATCGTAACTGCAGGAGATTCTAGAAACACAGGGCCAACAAGATTATCGCTAGGGACCCAGCATTAGGAATAACTTGTTAATAATCATCCTCCTGTTATTTGTGTGATAAAACGATTTGGGTAAAGAACAGGAGGCGACCACTCATCGACTCCTCTTTGTAGTTACTTGATCTTCTGGCGGCGTCAAAAACCGCGAGTCAGTGTACCAGTAGGACACTTTAAAACTAAATATAATGAATAAGAAGAGACGTGGACAATTGAGGTAAGTACTTCAGAACAGACAGAAACGAGAGAAAACATACATAGGAATAATGGCAGAGAATACATATTTGGCCTTTGCTGAGGAATTGATAGAGGGAATTTTAGCTAATCCCTCGATATTGGGTGTAGAACAACAAGCCGCAATAGCAACAAAAGGTGATGACTGGAATTAACTGGAGTCGTTATGAAAGAAGTTAATCAGAACAGAACTTCATGGGGCAATTATGACCGAGTATCTTCGGGCAGATATAGCCCCGAACTGACTCATTATACAGATAGAACCCAGAATTTTCTTGGAAGAATTAAAATTCAGAAAAGACTGGAGTTTCATTTCAAACAAATGTACAAGGGATTGGATTATACTGATCATAAATACGGCAAAACTGTTTCAGAGGGATTAATGAATGAAATCAACACGAAACAAGATGCTATAACAACCAAAATGATTGTAGGGGAATATTTGAAAAGTATGGCAACTCTGGACGCGACAATCAAAGAGTTTAAAGATCTGAACCTCAACAAAAAGGTTATTAAACTCAAGAAGGACATCACTGCGTAGTCCCACGAAAATAAATATTCATACACCACGGACACATACTACGAGGACCAAGAAAAAAGTGCGAACATACCCAACACAGGACCCACAAGAGGTAGACAGTACCGACAGAAAAATAGACCAAGACCAGTAAACTGGAATTTCTCGAGTGGGAGCTCAGATGAAGATACAGGCAGAAATAACAGCAATGTCCAATTCGAAGACCAACAACAGAATAAAGGTGGAAAAACTCAGGGTTTTCAGGCCCCAAGAGGACGCGGCAGAGCCAGAGGCTGGTGGCAGGAACAATCACCCAGAGTCACCAGGAACAGAGGGAGAGGGTGGTACCAACAGAATGCATACCCACAGTACGCCCCCCAAGAGTGAGAACAGACCCTGGGATATCTGAGGAAGAGTCTTTTGGTTGTGAATCTCTCTACCTTTGCCTTATCACCAACTCATTTAAGAGTGCTACAAAAAGGCCTCTCCTTCGTCCCAACCTCAGCACACGATCCTTTTCAGACTAGGATCGAGATAACTCAACTGATGAGAAAGATTCGGCTAAAACAATATTTCTCCCAGAGTATTTATGAAGGAACATCTGATGTCACGGGGCTACATAATGAATCCACCTACTTTCCACCCCCACATGCCATAACAGTGGAGTCTCAAACTTTTGAGAAAATGATTCTTAAAAAACTGGAGGAGATTGAAGCAGAAGAAAAAACCAACAGCTTCCACAACATGACAAAGCTTGAAAATCTGGCTCTAAAAGAATTACAGACCAACGAAGAAATAATCATTAAACCAGCAGATAAGGGGCGGGGGCATTGTGATCATGAATAAAAAGGACTATGACAAGATGGGCAACACTCTAATAGAAGATCGGGCCACCTACCAGAAACTTGGAAGTGACCCTACAGAGAGACTAAGAACCATGATTAACTCAATAATTGAAGAAGCAGAAGCAGAAGGCCACATCAGTGCGAAAGAGGCAGCCTTCTTGAGTCCACAAAATCCGAGGCGACCTGCTTTCTATGCTCTCCCAAAAATTCACAAGGGGACCTCTCCAACACCTCGATGACCGATAGTATCGGGACTTGGCTCGATACTAGAGCATTACACAATTTGCAGATTTCTTTCTTAAAGAAGAGGTCAGCAAAATGCGCTCGTATACAAAAGACACAACAGTTGTCCTGGTCCATCTGGACAGCCTTATAATAGAAAGTCAGGATGTCTATATTGTAACTATGGACATTGAGTCTTTATACTCGAGGATCCCCCAGAGAGAAACTTTAAAGGTGATAGAGAAGATATTGCGAACCAAAACCCTGGACATCCCGACCTCATTAATAATGCAACTGGCAGAAATAGCCTTAACGAAAAACTACTTTTTGATCAAAGATTGCTATTATGAACAGATTTTGAGGAGCAACACATATACCCTGACACCAATCCTTATACCAACAATATTTTGAGTTATCGTCGCTGCATTGACGACATATTACTATTGTTTAATGGAGATAGAACCACCTTGAATCAATTTGTAGAATGGATCAATTCACTTAATCCTTTTCTTAGATTTACACATGAGGCCAGCAAAACTGAAGCTACGTTCCTTGATTTGAAAATTACTCATACAGGACAGACCTTTGAAACCACAGTATTTAAAAAACCTACCGACAGAAATTCCCTCGTGGACTACAACAGTTTTCACCAGAGATCGTTAAAAGAAAACCTACCATTCGGGCAGTTTCTCCGGTTCAGGAGAAATTGCAGTTCTAGAATGGAATATGACAGACAAGCAGAAAGGCTGACGAACAACCTCAAAGATAGAAATTACCCTAATAGAATAATAAAGCAAGCTAAAAAGAGGGCAGGGAACATACCGCGAGAAATAACCCTCAACCAACATGGCAAGAGAAAGAGAGATGAAAACATCATCACAGCAGTATTTAGCCATTCATCAGTCACCAACCGCCTGAAGAAATAAATCCGAAAAGCCTGGCATATATTAAATATAGAAGGCAACACCCTACTGGTCCCTCTTCTTGCAATAAAGAGGAGAAAAAACCTGAGGGATTCTCTAGTACGTACGTACAAAGACACGAGCAATCCAAATGAGACAACCACACTGTGGAATGCGTCCAGACCGCAGGGCCATGCACCATGTGGTAACTGTATAGTCTGTAAATTCACTCAAAGAACTACATCAATAGACATAGGCTGGCAATACCCCTGGGAACAGAGGAGCTTAACGAATTGCAACACCACTAATGTGGTTTACATGATACAATGTCCCTGTGACAAGAAATATGTTGGTATGACGAGGGCAATTAAGATACAGATTGGGGAGCACAGATCCAATATTAGAACTAGGAAAATAACTGCCCCACTGGTAGAACATTATATTGACAGAAAGCATACAGAAAATGACATTAGGTGGACAATACTGGAGAAGGTCAGGATATCAAAGAGGGGTGGTAATATCTCAGCCCTTCTTTTAAGAAGAGAACAACAATGGATCTTCAGATTATGCAGTCATAAACATGGCCTCAACGAAGAAATCTGCTGGCAATCATTGGCGGTCCTGTAAATAACCCCACAGCTAATCATGAGGACGATCATGATAAAAAGCTTTGAAAACACATCCTGTGCATAATAAACCTACAAAATGGGGATTATTGGAGACATCCCCTTGGTACTCTAAGGGCAAAGATTAATGCGTTGCCCCCAAGTGTTTTCGCTCTATAGACTAAGGTGTGAAAAAATCGGTGAAACAAACTGTCATAGAGTGTTTTCGTCATGCCTGACATAGTGTACGGCCTGAATAAGATTTAGGATTCACACAATGGATATTGCGAATAGATGGGACTACATCTCCCACAATCCCACGAAGGAGCACATTAGCCAGATTGAGCTTTAAAATAAACAAAAATAGAAATAAAAGACATGCATTTATAGAAGTATACGCTTATTTTTGAAGCGCTTATTTTTTGAAGCGTTCTTTCATATATTGTATGAGGTAACATTTGCGCAGCCACGACAACGTCAAGAATCACGTGAGTATGACGTTGCATTACATATAGAGACAGCCATCCAAGATGGCGCCTAGAGCAACCGCTGGACGCGACGTGACAAGAAACAACACGGATCGAAACTCCAGGTGAGCTTAACCGTTGGAATCGCTGCACGCAATTAAGGGCTCTGCGTCTAGTCAGTCTGCAGGAAGGCGGAAGGTAGACACTAGGAAATTGGGACATTCTACATATCTTGTGTCAGAATAGCAATGTTTATATTGGCTTAGTGCAGGAACATTAATAAGCAGAAATATCAAGATCTACTAACCAGGAAGACGTATTTATTGATTTTTGACGTGGTGTTGGATATACTAGTCACAACCGCTCGAATCATTAAGAAATACGGCATAAGTAAGAGCAGATTTTTGCCAATAATAAATTAGGATGCACTGAAAACCGGATGCATATCTCCGTGACGAAATCGTGAACAACCACTAATTATAGTGGTTTTCCATCCATATGGCGAACACCTAGAAGCAATCACCTGATTGGTTTTATTATTTAATTCACAGGAATTTACCTCCCGGAATCTCGAACACATGACAGTGAACCTGATCCTGTCCTCCTTCCTAAAGAAATGAAGCAGAATAAACAGGTGAGAACATGTCAGTTTTGCCCTATACATAATCTATGATTGATGATCACTAGATGTAAAAAAGAAATGGGCAAGAGTATCTATTTTCTATTTTTAGATTCCTACAAATGAGATGTCCAGTTGAACTCTGTTCATCAAAAAGGAAAGAATTAGATAGTTCCGCAGAGAGTGCAGGTAATTCACAAACACCTCTGAACTCTATGAAAAGAATGTCTAGTACAGAAGTACAAAAAGACTGATGTTAGTTCCACTTTCTCTCTTCTTGTTTTTCACCCCTTAGGTTACAGGGACTGAACCAACAAGCCCACTGAATACCTGCCAACATCTTCACAATCTATATAGATTTGAAGATCACATAGAGAATACATAAATCAGAAGTATTCGTCCTGAAGTAAGCGGCTATTAAAGGTTCCCGCTGAAACCGGTGACCATTATTTTAGTAGTTCTGGCTTGATAATCCAGACTCCGACACCCTACATACACAGATGAAAGGGCTTGTGTAAAAGAAATGATTATCATTGCTACTTACCTTTATCTCCTCATTAGGCGAAGAGAGAACTAGCCCCTTTTTTAACTATACTTTTGGACCTAAGGTCTTTTGAATTGTGATAAGACACGCAGATTGGAGGCGGCAACATTAGAAAGATATATACCGACCCCCAACGAGTGTGCACTTACTTTTAGAAATTAGGAAAGTAGTGAGAGCGGAAAGGGTCAGGACCTCCATATACCATTTGTAGTCAGTACACCAGCACAAAGTAGGGCTGGTTTCGTAACTGCAGGAGATTCTAGGATCACAGGGCCAACAAGATTATCGCTAGGGACCCATCATTAGGAATAACTTGTTAACATTCATCCTCCTGTTATTTGTGTTATTCTCCGACACACCAGGGAAAATCAATAATTATGTACACAAAATTAAGCTGAAGCAAGGAGCAGTCCCAGTGAAACACAAAGTGAGACCTGTGCCGGTGACAGCAAGGGGTGCGTTGCAAGTGCAACTGGAAAAGATGCTAAAGAACATGACGATAGAAACAGTTGAGTCATTTGAATGGCTGTGCCCAATGGCTCTAATTTAACAAAAAAAACACTCAGATGATCTATGAATCTGCATTAACTTGCACAGTTTGAATCCCAAAGTAGTGGCAGACAACTACCCACTACCGAGCATAAATGAATTGATCCTATTAATGAAAGGTGCCCAAGTGTTCTCGAAGCTCAACATGAGAGACGCCTATCATCAAATCAGCCTGCATAGAGAGTCGAGACCTTTGACGGCGTTCATAACCCCTTTCGGCACTTACCAGTTCACACGCATGCCGTTCGGCCTGTCTTCGCCCGCATTGGCGTTTCAACGGTATTACCCAAATTGTTCGAACACAATTGTTCGAATGACCCAATTGATCGATCGAAAGTCAAGGGTCCGAATTGACCTTTGCACAATTGACCGCATATATATATATATATATAATATATATATATATATATATATATATATATATATATATATATAGTTTCCCCCCGCAGATATGTAACAATTGACCTTCACAATTCGGTCAATTGTGCAAAGGTCAATTGTGATTCGAACAATTATAGTTCGAACAATTCGTATACATCCGTTTCAACATATGATGGACTCTTTGTTGCAAAAAATAGGCAACATATCATACTTTCAAGACGATATGTTGATATACGCTGAGGACCTGGAGATTCATGACAGGCTGTTTTGGAATGTGTTCACAAAACTACAGGAAGCAGGCATCAGGTTGTGCTTCAGCAAGTGTGTGATAAAGGCAGAGGAAGTGGAATACCTGGGTTACAATATCTCCAAGGCAGGAATCAGCCCAAAAAGGAACCTGTTGCAGGCCATTGTGAAGGCACCAACACCGACAAGCAAAAAGAACTGAGGTTGTTCCTAGGCCTGGCTGAACATTACACAAAATTTGTACCAAATTTCTCATGGCCACTGCCCACATGAGGGAGTTATTTTAAAAAGGCGCTGAGTACCAATGAGGAGAAGAGCAGTTCAAAGCGTTTGAGAAAGTCAAAGAATGTATCACAGATGCTCTTTGTTTACAGCCATTTATTCTCCAGTGAAAAACTGTGGCTACCACCGACGCCAGCTCGTATGGACTGGGGGCAACGCTGAACCAGAAGAAAAGCGCTGTTGAACACATGCCTCATTATGACCCTGGCGTTAACCATGGCGCCTTTTGCGCCATGGTTGACGCCGGTATTTTACCAACTCCGCCATGGTGAATGGTGGAATTACCGCCCCATTCCAAGGTTGGCGGGGCGGTTATTCGCCATTCACCATTGGCCCTTCCCCAATCCCATTTGTGCCCCCTTAATGCTCAATGGGAATGGGGAAGGAAGTAATTACGGTACTGCAAATTGCGGTACCGTAATTACCTCGAAAGTCCCTTTGCAGGTTCCTTCCTTAACGGCTGGTAAAACCAGCCATTAAGGTCGGGACCCGCAAAGGGACCTCGTAATTAGACGGTAAGGGTTTAACGGCGCCAACAACTTTTACGGCGCCGTTAACCCTTTACCACCTGGGTCGTAATGAGGCCCATAGTGTCCTTTGCATCCAAAGCGCTTTCCTAGGCAGAACATAACTACTCTACAGCAGACAAGGAAATACTGGCATGTGCGTGGGCAGGAGACTATTTTCGAACATATGTGTGGGGCACAACATTTCAATTGGTGACAGATCATAAACTGTTGGTACACATGCTCAGTCCATGGGGCACCAGAACGTCCACATCCCGCCTTGCCCACGTTGCAGCTAAGTTACAGGAATATACCTACGAAATGGTGAACATTGCAGAGTGGAAAAATGCCCAGTCAGATTGCATGTCAACGCTGCCGGAAAGAAAAGACACAAAGGTACCAGCTTTCTGAAGCATGAGTGCATGGTAGCATCCTTGGGAGTTCTCTGAAGTAAGGAATTCCTTGAAATGAGCAACAACCTTCAGAAAGAAGAGTCAGTGAAAGATGTGATAACGCAAAATCTCACAGAACAGGTCAGGAATGGGTGGCCAGACGAGAGGGCGATCCTCGAAGGCCTACACCCTTACGGGAAGGTGGCGGAAGAAATCTTTGAATGCAAGGGCATGTTGATGAGAGGCGATGAAGCTATCCCACTGGTTGCGTTGAAGAAGACCATCATGTGCAGTGCCCATGCAAGACATTTGGTGAGTAACATAACGAGGAGGCGAGTGAGAGAGGCCTATTGGTGGCCTGGCATGGACCAGGATATAAGAATAATGACAGAAAGGTGTCATGTGTGCCTCAACAGTGATTAAAGGCTGAAGGTGAGCAAAACTCTGTTGCACCTCACAGAGATACCGGCAGGTATGTGGCAACAACTGGGCCTGGGCTTTATAGGCCCATTGGAGTTAATGCGGCCAGAACACAGGCATGGAATTGTGGTAGTTGACTATCTATCGAAGTAGGTAGAAGTAGAGTTTTTCCCCGTCATCACAACATCCACAGTTATTAGTGTTCTAAGACAAACCTTTCAAAGAGAAGGATTGCTCAAGGAACCTTTCACAGATAATGGATTCAAACTCGTCTCCAGAGAGATGGAAAAGTTCCTGAAGGACAATAATATACATCAGATAAAGGCAGCGTGTATCATCCCCAGGCCAACCGGCTGGTAGAACGGACAAATAGATTCATCAAAGGGCCAATGCAACCAGCCACGGCATCCGGTATGGACCCGTACAGCGCAAAGAAGCAGTTGCAGCCCATCACCTGACCCCCAATTGGACTACAAACATTTCCCTGTTTCACCTGCTGAGAGAGCGCAGAGCAGCATCCACTCTGGTTCCACCCTGGATGTCAAGGGTAAGGGAGGATGACATCATAGACATTCATGAATTAGTCTGGAGGTTGAGGAAAGGCAAAACCTTCATGAAACTCTAGAACGACAAAAGGTGAGACCCCCAGAACAATGAAGTACAGCAAGGTGACCGGGTTAAAATAAAGTTGTCCCATGAAGTCCCAGTGACATGGTCTAAGTTCTGCAGACCCCTCATGGTGTGTCAAATATGGACCAACTATGTGTGCACTCAGGATGGGAAAAAATGGAACTTGGAACAAGTAGCACTAATCGAAAGGAGAGCCAAAGAATCGCAGGACCCTGTGAGTCACAAGCCAGTGCTCAAGGAGAAGGAGGCAGAGGTTGACAAGTCGATCAGCGAGGCGCAGCAACTCCCAGGAAACGTGATCTCAGTAGAGCCCAACGAGCAAGAAGACACTCGTCAGACAGGACACGAGCTGCAGACAGAGTTGACTGAGGAGGCAGAGAACCTGCCATACAGCCGGGAGTCCAGAGGGTTCCGCTCTGAAAGAGAAAGAAAAAAGACCTGTATGATTTGCAGATTTTGTTATGGAATAGCACCACAAAGGGAGGTATGTAGAGCTTGGGGGCCTGATTCTCATGTGGGTGTTAAGTACCGAAATGGTTGGAAAAAGCGTTAACAACCTTTTTCGGTACTTAAGACCTATTCTGAAGGTGGCGCATTCTTCTGAGGTCGGTATGAATGTGCCACTTTCTGAATATATGTGGCGGTTGCAAGGATGGGTTGGAAACCAACCTAGCAACCACCACATTCATTACTTGCCATTTCAGACAGGTATTCTTGTGGCACTCATCCACTTTTTAACAAGGGTTAAAGTGGCGCACATATACAATACCATTTTGTTGCTGGTATTGTGGAGGCGTGCCACAGGAAGCC
The DNA here is from genome assembly GCF_040938575.1 of Ambystoma mexicanum. NCBI lineage: Eukaryota > Metazoa > Chordata > Amphibia > Caudata > Ambystomatidae > Ambystoma > Ambystoma mexicanum. The sequence continues at coordinate 1,419,547,243 of NC_090934.1, read as the reverse complement.
GGTTGCAGTGCAGGTGGGTCGGAAAATATTAATGTTTGAAGATGGGATGGGTGGGGGGTACATTGTAATGTAATATGTGGGTAATTGTGAATATTGGCATACAGCTGGCCCATTGTTTTAAGCATGTGAATAACGAATATATTGCTATTAAAGTGTTCTCTCAGCAGCACTTTTGTAAAAGAACGATTATGTCGTTAAAGTGCTGCTGAGAATTTCCATTGCGCTCGTTGTCGCCAAAAACAGCTGCAATGAAGGTGGGGCACTGTCATGAACTATGAGGACCCCCAAGACCACTTGAGAATAGTGGTGGTGCCTGGGCGTCTAGATTTGGCACCGTGATTTGCGCTCTTTAGCACGCTCACTGTGCCAACATCAGAATCACACCCTGAGACGCGCGAGAATTCAGCAGCCCGAACTCTCGCGAGACTCGAACTGAGTGAGGCGATGCCGGAGCACCAGAGCCCGGGCTTAGCGCAGAAGACACAGCAGCCCCGGTGCTCCTCCTAGGAATGGCCCACCACACTCCTGAACGTTTGCCTCTACCCCGTGGCACCATAGCCCTCACCAGAAGAACTATATGAGCTATGTTCTCTCACAGTAAATTAACTGTGTAGTAAATACATTTGATTGGCATCAATAAAGCCATTATCCCAAACCAGGGCTCTGTGTAATTGCTAGGGGCCACAACCGCAGCCTATATTTGCATTCTAAAAAATCAAAATAAAAATACAGACAATTTAAGTAAATCATACAGCTTCTAATGGATTGCTGCTGCGGGACGCCGGCTAGGTTGGACGGGTCTCCGGTGCTGAGAAGGCCTCCTAAATGTGCAAACCACCCCCACCGTTCCCACAAATCCAAGAGGGAATCTTTAGTCACAGCGAGGCTTGACCCCATGACCTGTGACATTCGCCTAACTGGAACTAACAAGCTGTGTCCTCGCTGTCCAGATGAAGAGTGATAACTCTTCATTAGCGAGATCAGTTTCACCTTTAGGAGGAGGGAGAAAAAAAAAACAAAAAAAAACACATCCTGCCTCCCATTTGCATTCATTGGGATTGAGACGTCTCCCTTCTCGCTGGTATTTGGAGGACGGGAAGGGAAGCCATTACATCTGCCCTACACCTGACATTAAGAGAGGACGCGGATCCAGAACCTTCTCTGCGCAGGTCAGCCCTTCCCCTCCGCCCCCACCTCAGAAGCCAGTCCTGCCATCAAGGCAGGCACGTGGCACAATGCAGAAGCATATTATTACTGACACGGAAGAGCTTGGCGGTGTCAAAGGGGTCCCCTTCAGAAAAGTTCAGGTGTTGCTAAATTCATTAACGTGTCACTTTGAAGGGACGTGGTGTCATTTGGGTTGTCTGCGGGGACAGGAAACCAGAGTCCCTTTGCTCCCGTCAACAGCCAATCAACTTAATTCCGGGTCCTGTGCGCCGTGCTGCCCTGATGGCGGGGGGGGGGGGGGGGGGTTCGGGGGCTCGAATGAACGACAGAGTGAAAGTGTGACGAAGATGCTGTCTGTTAAGAAAAAAAAGGTATTTATGTTCTCCCTGCACGCCCAATTGTTCGGGATTTCAAGCTTTATTTTGGATAGTCTGTGTTTTGCAGTGAGTGGTGCACGCTGGGTAGTACTGACTTTATAAGCAATAAGTAAATTACAACTCTGCAAATAGAATTACATACATATATAATTATCCACGGGGAGGTGGGAGCAATTCAACGTATGAAACTACATTGTCATAGCATTGCCTGGCTGTATAGCCGACATTTTGGCAAGGTAACAGAATTGATCCAGAGTGATGATACAATGATGTGCCCAGGATCACATGGTGTGCTCAAGCGTGGCAGTTGGACTAGAACCCAGGGGTCGCAGCCAATATTATTAAGCAGCAGATACCGTATTGAATGCACGAGAGCGATCGTGGTTTCATCAAGATCATTATAAAGTTTTAGTAAGCGTTGCATCTCCTGAAATGCATTTAAACTCTTGGTCAAATTTAAGACACACGAATCGGAGTGTGGTCCAGTGAAATGCTGGAGGCTGCTTTCTCAGTCAGTTTGGGAGTGAGTGCTGTTACGTCAGAAAATAGTGCGAGCACCGTGAACGTTCACTTATGGGCGTGAATTCACCATTATTGGGTCAGAGAAAGAGGATGTGTTCATAAAGCTTCAATTGTATTTAATGAAACAGAAAACGTTAGAAGGCATTGAATGGCGAAATACCAAAATCAACAAAAAAGGGCCTTCGCACTGGGGGCTGGGGGGCACCCATGGCTTCATTCCGTGGTATTTGTGTGCTTTGTAAGTGTCTAGCGAGGCCACGAAACGGAATCACCGTGTTTGCCATGCACCCCTCTCCACCTTCGAAGATCACATGGTTTTAAGGCAACATGACATGTTCGCAATGGTGCAAAGACAATGGATTTCTACTTAATGTTCTTGTTTTAGCACCTGCTAAACCATCACGTATGCGAGGTCTTTACACCTGCTGCCCCACAAAGTTCCAACAAGTGCTCAGGTTGTCCTGACTGTTTGAACACTTTTTTTGCACTTTGCTTTGCACTTCTTAGTGCAAATGAGGAAAACTGCACAGAGGGATTGCTGTGTCTGAGAGTGCAAACCTAGGCGTCCCCTTCAATGCAATTTGACACTTTTAAAACAATGAACAGGTAGGAATTGCTGCTATGCAGGGGCAGCTGGTCAATTTTTGAACTGGACGGTCATAAATGTCTGTGTCCGATTGTTGGGATCTCCACCCGGGAATATTTTTTTAAATAATGGGTTAAAATGGAGCATTTTACAGCACTTTCTGTGAGAAATCGGGTAAAAAGCCACTGTGGGTAAGCCCTGGCAATCTTGCAGAGGTGCCAAGTTTGGGGGTGCAGTTCCGGGGGGCAGCAGAAAGGAAGTGGGGAATGGGCAATAGCCCATCATTGACACCCTTCCAGCCCCCATGCCATCCCTACTTCCGGCGACATATGAATGACAGGGGTGGCTGGCTCAGGCAATGCAGTGGGGAAGGGTGGTACAGGTGTGGGGCCTGTGATGGCTCCCATTTTCTCGGGCTTCGGTGGGCGGGAGCGGCGGGATCCTCAGCGGGAACAGGGGGATAAAATGGCCACCTCAGAAGGTGGATGGTACCTTCCTGCTTCTCGCCATCTGCCGTACCCGTGACGCTGCACCTACCAGGAGGATGTTTCTGTTGCTGCTATATGTGCTGCATTTAAGCAATGAATAATTGCAGCTAAAAATCCATAAAAATGGTTATACTTTAATTCAATTGTATCACGCACCAAGTGGCCCGGGCGCTAGAAAGACAACAAGCAGTTAAAACGACTCCTGTACGATGGCCACGGCGGCCGAGCCTGTTGGCATATTCAAATGGAACAGGGGTGATTATCTAAAGGGCAGGGTTTTTAACTTTTTCCTGAAAAGTTCTGTAGAATTCATTGCTCTCAAGTCAGGGAGTACCGTGCTCCAGGGTTTAGGTGCTGCTGGGAAGAACGCCCCTTTAATGACCTGTGTGACTTCTCATCTAGGTGCCTTCAATAGGTTGAGATTGGTAGATCTGAGATCTCGTATGAGCGGTTTGCTCTCTAAAGCATCAACCAGGTATGCTGGGCTTGACACCACCAAGCATTTGTGGGTGATCAAAAGAAGACAGTATTCAATCCTGGCCTCGATAGGGAGCCAATGTAAACCTCTCCTAGCATCGAATACATGGTTCCTCTTTTTTTAGAGCAGCAATAGTCGTCACTGCACATGTTGTATTACTTACAGCCTTGCACAATCGTTTGCACAAATGCCAATTAGCAAAGTACCGCAGTTGTCTATTTCATCTCCAATAATGACCCTAGCAACCGTCTTGCAGTTTGCTGTTGAGATATATGAGCGTAGCTCTGCTAGTAGCTTAATGTAGTAGGCGGAGTTGGACACCAAGCTATTCACGTGGGCCTTCATAGTAAGGGTTTGATTAAAATACATCCCTAGGTTTTTTACTTTCTTTTTCGTCTCAATCATGCAGTCAGCGACCTGAAACTGCAAGCATTCTGCTCCAAGCTTTACGATCTTGTTTTCTGTACCTACAACCATCGACTCCTTATTTTCGTTTTTCAGGGCCAAATCACTTTCAACTATCCAAGCCTGTATCCCTGGGTATACCTTGATAACCCTTTTCGTATCCTCCTCATGAATGCCAGACAGCGGGATGACACATTGTGTGTCGTCTCCATAGTTTGTGAACCAAATACCTTTGTCTTCCAGTAAATCAAAGAGGGGACGAGTGAAGATATTATACAGCGAGGGAGAGAGGCACACTCTATGCAGCACCCCAAAATGCAAAGGGCAGGCACAGCCTCTGCATCCTCACCGCACACCATGATCAATCTGTTACTCAGGAAGGACTGCATCCACAGTGTCACCTTATGAGAAAAGGTGGCCACTTTTTTTCAAACTGGTGACCAATAACGGGTGGTCGACCAAGTCGAATGCGGCGGACAGGTCAAGCAGCACAAGTAGTGCTGCTTGCCCCTCACCCATTACCTGAGATAAACTGGATTTTAAATCTAGCTAAACTGCTTCTGTGCCATGCCCTTGCCTAAAGCTGGACTGCCATGTATTGAAGATGTTATGAGTATTCAAGTGCTCTAAAATCTGAATATATGCAACACGACCTAGCATGGTTAATAAAAATGGAATATTGGTAATCGGTCTATAATTCGCAGGCACCAGGAGGCTAAGAACTGTTTTTATAGGAGTGGAGTAATCCATACATTCATAACTCGTCTGGTATAGGGCTCTCCTTAAAGGACGCATTGACAAATGTAGACAGAATCCCTACTAGGGCAGGAGTGCAAGCATTGATGGTAATTGCAGGCCAGGTGTCCACTTTACACACTTTGTTGGCTTAAGTTTGCCAATAATATCTGCCACTTCTAATTCAGGCACAGGTCTGAAATCAAACTGGTGTTCTACAACTTTCTGGGTTTGTGTAGTAGAGAGGACCACTTCATGTTCCACCATCTTCCTACTGACCTCAATATTCTGTTTGATCAAATCAAGTTTACTGGGCATAGCATCTTACATAGACGTACACATGCTGACTTTTTTGGACGATTCTGTTTGTTCAGGCAGGGATTTTCTAGCTCTTTTAACACTTTGAACAATTCTTTTGACTCATACTGAGCATTAAGGATCCTGGTGTCAAACATTGTCTTTTTGGCTGAAATCACTGCCAATTTATACTCTTTCGATGCAATGTTGCATGCCTCCTTCTCTTTGATTTCTTAGGAGAATTTCCAGGCATAGAAACACTTATTGTTTTTGGCTTAGAGCTTTTGCACTTCTGGAGAGAAACACACATTCACTGTTTTATCTGGTACTAACCTTGTTTTAAGGGGTGCAATGGCACTGGTTGTTCTCAGAAAAGTCTCCTGATAAGCTGTCGCCATCTCATCCACTTATTCCATCCGGTCTACTTCGTCCACTAAGGGTGTAATCCAGACTTCCAAGGCGTTCTAATACTTCTAGTGATTATCGCAGATTTGTTTATAGTCCTAGTCTTTGTCCTTTTCTCAGACACCATGTCCAACTGGATGAAGAAGTGATCAGACCATGGGCACGGATGAATAACAAGATTATTGATTGTGATATTATGAGTGGCCACCTAATCCAGGGGGTATTACCTCCTATATGTGTGGCATCATTAATCGGTTCTATGTCATTTCATCGTTGGGTGAAATATCAATGTTTTTTTTTCCACAGATGTTTTAATGAAAAAACTCATGGAATTGATTATTTTTTTATTTGTCCCATCCCTTCTCGGAGGATCTTCAGTGTGCTTAATTATGTTTACCTTAGGCAGTACTCCCTGATCCCCTTCCTGTTTCATGTGACAGTGGGTAGGTTTGGTGGTATGGCCCATTGCCTCCAGTGGGCCATCAGTATATTTATGGCCCCCAGTATCCAACCCCCACTTCAGTGCAGGGTTCAGAGATATATTCTCTTCCAATTTCAGGCTTCCTAGAGCACTTGTTATGTCTCGCTTTTCATTATTCCTTTGCCCACAACATATACCGGTATATGAAACATTGGTATTCTGGCTGTGCCCATACATGTCCATCCATATTGCAACAATTCTGTGCCACAGAAAGGAAGTATATTTAGACTGGCTATAACAAGATAAGCGAGTGTACCAAGTAATCAAATGTAGGACTACTTTTACTCTGTATACAACGCACACAAATGTCATGACACAAAGAATATATAACTACATTGAAGCCACCAATGTAAGCCAATCTAGCCACGTCATAATGCTCATCATGTTTGCTCTTTTGATGTCAAGTAAAAAGTAACAAATGCCATGCCATAGTAAGAAAGTAAACGCACACTGACACCATAGGCCAGGTTAGCCTCACAATAATATTGTTCATGTTTGCTATACCCTTCATGCAACTAAAATAGTATTGGCAGTCTGCATATAGTTTCTTAAAATGGCATGGTATTTTTTGCTTGCCATCATGGGTACGGCATACTTAATAAGTGTTATTATGTGGCTAGACTGACATAAATTCAATGTAGGCAAGTCTAACCAGGTAATATCTGGACAGACTTGAATGAATGTAGAACAGTGACAAAACATGTTATGTTTACTTTACCCTTGATGCACAGTAAGTGTGAATCATTGGTAAAGCAAACTTAACCTTTGGCACGGATAGTATAGCTCAGTAGCAACACACATGTCTTAGAAGCAGGACAACGCAGAGCAACGCAGGTTTAAATCCCAGGCCCGCACTTAGAAATCTCTTTGGTATTAAGCCTGTTAAAAATAACCAATTATACAATACATGGGCAAACTGGACTGTATCAAATGTGCACAGCAAAACAAAAGAGGTGATGACTGGAAGGTTTCGAATTAATCTTAACACCTGGTATTGCTCTGGGCAACCCTCCAGACCATTGTTCTTCATATACCAAGCCATTAAAAAAGGGGAAAGACTGTATGCAAATCCGGCTTGGTGCCACCCCAGTGGACAGTCTAGTCAGGCAACATTTGTCATATTTACTTTACCCTTGATGCAGAGTAACTGTAGTATGGCAAATTAACATGCAGGTGTTACCTACTGCTCCATCTCAGATGAATATGCAAGTACTAAGTACTGCACCTACCCCTCACTAGTACCGTCCAGGTGAAAAACAATATCAGTTCAGATAGCCTTATCTCGGGGTAAAAGGCTAGACATGCTAAAGCAGGTTCCAAGAGAGAATACTTTAAACAATCGCTATATACTTGTCTGCCATAAAGGCATTAGTTAGTTTGTGTGACACAATTAGGGATTACAGTTAGATGACAGAGCACAATTAGTATGCTGTATATAACATAGAAGGGAGGTGGATTCCGGGACACCAAGAGACGGATAGATGGAAATATAGGCAAGGGTAGATGCAGAATTCATGGGCAGGGAACACAATGCATGGCAGATACACAAGGTGAATATAACATGGATAGAGATTAATATAGGTCCCCGAAATGGGTGCAAAAAGAGCAGAAGCACAGCCATTTTCCTAGTACAGAGACCACAGCAGGACTTGAAGTTAGTCAAGACCACAGCCAGGATGCTGAATTCATAAGAACACATTTATTTTCGAATCCTCATCGCTGCCCAGACAGTAGATTGGTAGCAAACAACAAGGTCAGATGAATGAAAGGGAGTACCGGAGATGCAGAATGCAGTGAAGAGATAACAGCTCTCAGTAGACGAAGAGGTAGCCTTCCAAGTTAATTGAATTAATAGGAACATAAACAAGCATTGATGTCAGGTACATGAGAATAGTATGTCAAAAGACTCCATGAAGAATGGGAGAAGGGTGTCCCAAGAGGCCAGAGGCCAGAAGGAATACAACAAGCATGTTAGAATTAACTAAAACCCCATTAAATTAGAACACATTCACATTCCAACACAGTCCCCTAGCACGTGATCAAGATATGAAAAACAATAGCTATTCATTATGAGCCAAAACATATAAGACACCTGCCAAACTCCCTAGTGCACACACAGACACAAGACGATACACAACACCCAGTACAAAGGAATAAGATAGGCCACGTGGCCTGTGAATGATTGGGAGTACTTTTGATTGGAGTTGTTACGGACCACAGACTTCTCTCCTCCCACCATATGTCTATATTATACCTTGACGTCTTGTCAAAATATCCAAGGTTGGTGGGTAAATGGCCAACCAATAAGATTGCCTCTTGCCACACCACCTTTAATGAACAAAGCCAACGAATCAGGAATAGTTGTAATGATGTAATGAAAGTAGTATCTGGAAGGGCCTGGGCCCAGGTGGGGCCATCAGTTATGGTTAACTCAATCATATAACTTACACATATGTATTCTTTAAGTAGCCTAGGGTACTATCCAATTATAACCCTTGATAGGTTGTGTAATTGATATTGTAGTGTTATGTCATTGATGATCATTTTTTAAATGCAAAAGCTGCTCACACCTATTGTAATTCGAGAGCTACGTGTTTGCTGTCCCGGCCATTATGGTATCACTACATAATATCCCCACCAAAAATATCGCCATATATATGGTCGTTGGGAATGGCCATAGGCAATATTTTTTAAAATAATGCGGGGTTGCGGAGGTGTCCCCCGCAGATTCCATGCCTTAATATCAATGCAAAAATATGGCGATATTTTTGTATGGCAATATTTTTGCAGGGATATTAACACATGGAACCACCATTATTCTATGTTTTGAATAAAGCTGGGTTTTACCGTGCACTTTCACTACTCCATTATTGATTATTATTTTTTTTATTTAATGCTAGTGCATCAAATTAGGTCCACCTTAACAAGAGGTGAGGGCGGATTTGAAGAGAGTGCGCAATGTGAGGAAAAATGTGCAACGGTTAAGTAGGAAATTGATTTCGCAGGACCACTAGGACCCTTTACATTGCCCTACCTTGCTAGTAGGTGATATTCAAGGGTTACATGTGCATTCCTGGCGGTTACTGGAACATGATATTCCAACAGAGGTGTCTTTTTAATCACCTGCACTTCTGGTTCCAGACATAATTATAGTGAAACCTAGTCTTCCTGGCGGCACACTCATCTGCAAAAATACGCCATGTCTGGTTGTCACATGGTGGCTACTGGGATCACACAGTTATACAGCCACCTATTTGGATGTCATAATGGTGTCAGCGTGGCGAAGGGACAGAGTCATGACCGGGCTTTGGAATGGGTGAGTGAAGGTGATGGACTTTGTTTAAACTGTGTGTATATATGAATATTAACAATGACATTTCCAATATTTGTAGACTTTAAGTTTTAGTTAATTTGGAATGCTGGTAACACTAATGCTGCATTTTCAACGTTTGAAGCCTTTACTTGTTATGAGTAGTAACCTCAGCGATTTTGTTCTAAAATCCCTTGGTTGTGAGTGTGTGTTGTGTTTGTTGTGTGTGAGTTTGCACATTTCCTAATGATGTTGCTGAAACCGTGTTTGTATTTGCGTTGCTGAGTGTGTATATGTGTCCTAGAGAATGCTGTTGCTGAGTTTGTGTCTATGTATAGTTGGACTGCCAACACATGTAACGACCTGGCTGTGAATGAATGTGCCTGGGGAGAGCTGGGGGGAGCATGATAGCCTGATTTTTTTTATTTTTAGAAATAAAGTTATGTGGGTAATTATGGTCCTGAAAGGAAGGCCTGCTAATCAGAACCCATTTCATAACTACCCATGTGAAAAAAATTATGCAATCATGTGCCTTTGCTGTGACTGTTTCCTGGCACCTCTGGCAGCTGTCCTGCAGTGGCAAAAGGGCAAGTTGAAAGGTAACATGCATTACTAACAGCTGCAACCCTGGTTCCAAACATGATTGTGCACCCTAGTCCAACTGGTGGCAGGTTATTCTGTAAACACATATCTGGTTATAATGTGGTGACTACTGGGATCACAGCATTACACAGCCACAGCATTTGGATGTCATATTAGTGTCAACTTGGCAGAGTAACTCAGTCGTGACAGGGCTGGTGAGTATTAAATGGCTGGACTGGTTGACTTTGCAATACAGGACCCTGCATAGAGAACTGCTTAATTGATTCCCTTGGGGAAAGCCAACATCTTTCTTCAGGCACAGGAATCCTTCCTAGGAGTGTCCCTGGGAATGTTCGCTTCACAGACAGTCCTAACATTAAGAATACACTCTCACTCTAGGGTGCTGATTACTGGAGTCCTTTTAAAAAAGGCAGACAAGAAGGCAGGGACGGCGGTGGAGTAGAGGAGTCGATGAAAGTTCAAAGACAAGAAATAGCTTCTAACACCTTCGATCATCCTAGGACTCCCTCATCTTCACACCCTCCCCACTACTTGCAGATTAAGCACTTTGGGTATGATTGCATAAGACAAGGCAGCTTGGATTGGACCCCAGACACCAGGCTTGCTTTGGACCATTCTGCTTTTGTATTCTGCCTTTACAAAGGGCAACCCCACCCTCTGTTGATTTATCTGTGGACTTCAAGACAAGACGCATTTGCCTGGAACTCTATTACAGATAACATCCATTCCAAAGTCCTTTGCCACATAGGTGGAGTTGTCTTGCTTCCAAAACAAACACCTTGCCCTGACCTATCATCCAGGGTTGGAACTGTGATCATAAAACTCCTTGAACTCAAATGTTTTAAGCTTTCTTTTGGGGTTGTATGACCTTGCAAGAGAACTATGATTTCCTCTAACGACGTTTTCTATATTTTTTGTTCTTCTCCTTTTAGGTATGTATTTAGGTTTATAGTATGTCTGATCTATGGGTTACCAGTGTTTTGTATCAAATATTGGTTATGTCGCAATAGGCATATGTTTTTTGTATATAAATATACGAAAAGTTCTATCAACTAAAACCTATAATAAATAAATAAATATATATTTTTTAAATTAATTATAAATTGAACTGTTCATGCAGCCTTCATATTGCTTGAGCCTCCCACATGGCCTGATGGAATTGGCCATTGGCAATGCCCTGAGAACACAGACACACATCACTTATAACAAGATAGAAGTGCAGTAAACTGGAATTGTTCCCAAAGTGTTTTAGTTGAGACCCAGAAACCCATATAAACAACATTTGTAAGTGGTCCACTGTAATTCCCACCTGTGGACCGTGTGCACAGGATGATATTAGAACTGGTTTATAGTCAAAGGTTTGAATACAAAAGGATCAAATGCAATATTTTCGAACCAAAAGGATCTAAAAAAAAAAAATGGAATGCCCGTTTATTTTTCTTTTTTTGGAGTTGTCCCTCCCCCCCACAAACCCCTGTTTTGGGGGGAAAATACCACTAATTTTTGCTATACGAATAAAAAGAAATACATTTAAAAAAGGGCATTTGAAACTTTGTATTCGTGACTTTGACTGGACACCATTAGCGCCAGGGATTGGGAAACAATTGAACCAGTGTACTGTACAGGGCGTGGCCAATCTGTGGTCGTAGACAGTCAGAGTGAACTGGAGCCTGTTTCCAATACTCACCGCCTAATTCTCTGCACTGGTCTCTGTATGCTTTTTTTCAATATACCGTTCTTGACCGTTCTTGACCGAAGGGCATAGTATGGTTGGACTCTCTCCGATCCTCATTATCACGCCTACCCAGAAATATTGCTTCTACGGAAGCGTGAATGTTGGCATGTGCTGCGCTTGGATAGAGTTGTGGGTCCTGGCCTGCGTCCAACCTGGATGGGATTGTGAAGATTAGCAAGTGCCGCACTTGGATAGAAGTGTGAAGGTTAGCAAGTGCGGCACTTGGATAGAAGTGTGAAGGTTAGCAAGTGCGGCACTTGGATAGAAGTGTGAAGGTTAGCAAGTGCGGCACTTGGATAGAAGTGTGAAGGTTAGCAAGTGCCGCACTTGGATAGAAGTGTGAAGGTTAGCAAGTGCGGCACTTGGATAGAAGTGTGAAGGTTAGCAAGTGCGGCACTTGGATAGAAGTGTGAAGGTTAGCAAGTGCCGCACTTGGATAGAAGTGTGAAGGTTAGCAAGTGCGGCACTTGGACAGAATTGTGAATGTTAGCATGTTAAATGTCATATAACTCACTAACCAAAAAAAAATAAGCTCAACATTTCTGCATACTTATCTCACTCAAAAAACTCACACAAACATCTCTCGCAAAACAACCCGCATGCACTTCACAACACCGCAACACACAAGCCACAGCAAGAGCACACGAGGACTGACATCGATCCGGTACTCGCACCAAAGCTCAGCACCCGGTGTATACCGAGTTGAAGCTGCCAAACACCACTCCTCTCACTATCTTACTCCCTCTTCACCTTACTAACCCATCCCACCTTCTCGTTTGCAAATCCACCAGAGCGCCTGGGGACCAACTCCGTTGGTGACGGTGAGCGCTACAAATACCCTTAACATTTACCATGTATGCCTGAAGTAATTGCGATGAGCTGAAATGGTAAAGTGGGGAAAGGGTAGAACAGATACGTGTCTATGGCACTTCAGATACTGAAGTGGCCAAAACACGGACATACACAGGTATCCTGGTGCACTGTACACACAACAAGGCGCAAAGTGCACAGTGATAACCTCGGCAGGGTGTACAAGTCAACAGACCACCCCCTAAAGAGGAGCAGACACATCAACAGCTGCCAGCCCGGCCATGTAAATTTGGTAACCGCCATATATCTAGAGTTGCTAATTCTCTGCGGGCCGTCTCCTCTGGGCCCCCCGACCCTGCCAGCACCACGCACGGGATTAATAGGGTTAAAGGTGCAGGCGTGGTGAATTTATGGTGCCCGTCTCTCAGCCAGTGGAGGCAGGATCACTAATGGCTGACCTTGAGGTTCGACCGTCCCAGACTCGGGAAGATCAAGTCTCCGTCCCCGCCCCGCGAGGGCTCTGACCCTTTCAGCCCCCTCTCAGCCTGGCCTAACCTTTAACTCACTGATCTTTGACCAAATTATCAAGACAGCACCTGCTTGGGGGCGGCAGCCGGCTATCCACGGGGGTGGGGGCTCGCGACCTGCGGAGCTGCCATTATTTCTTGGGAAATAGATGTCGCAATGGCAGCAGCAGAAGCCACGGGGTGGGGTGGGAATGAGCGCAGGAGATAATGCGCATATGAGGAGAATCTCACCGAACTGCTTGTGGCGCACTGACAATTGCACTCCGAGCGCAGCTCGCGCGCAAATTCAGGCCAGAGTCTGGTGAAGAAAGGTGCGCCCTCCAGTCCTAAGCGTTACCCTCCCATGGACTATTTTGACCTTGAGAGTTGTGAGTGCTTGCCGTGCCCTTATCGATGCTGAATAATTCCATTAACACATATTTCTAAGCGTTTAAACATAACGAAAAGAATGCATCTTCCTGTTTCGATTGTCACATCAATAGTACTGTAAGCATTACCGTCTATCTAATACACGCAGGGACACTGATGTTGCTGTGCCGAAGTTAAGATAGGTAATAAAGCTAAAACCTGTGGGTTCCGTGCGCTGAAATAAAAGCCAAGACACAATAAAATAATAAATAAATAAATAACAAAATAAGCATCTAATTTAAAAGGGTCCACATTACAGGAAATTCCGCTGGTGCAGTACAGACTTTGAGCCGGTGAAAAAAAAGTGCACTAGTGCAAATATGCAAAATACATCTTTACACTGGTACAGTCGTGGACGGGTGCAAAACACTGTCAGTGGTAGCTGGTGATTTATTATTTTTTTTAATTTTTTTTTATTTTTTATTGGAGGGGCGAATATATAGCCCCACATATGCAAGAGCGACCAGGCGTAGCTAGGGTGCCTGAACCAATCATGGGGTGTTTGGAGTGGTTCTCCCAGATGGAATTTTTTTTTTAATAATGGGTTAAAATGGTGCATCATAGAGCACACTTTCTAAAAAGCCAGACAGTTTGCATTCTGTTTCGCAGGATAACTCCTGAACAAATATGCAAGTCACCAACACATTCAGCAAAGCATTCCAGCAGCACCCCCAAAGCGTTCTCATGATGCCTTTCACCACAACATATGGCAGTATAAGAGACAAAAAGATGTACGCTGGCTGCTCTCATAATTCCATGCTGGCTGCACCAATGTTTGCCAATATTCCTTATAAGATTATACTCATGTTTGTCTTGCACATAATGCCACTAATGATACTATAAGAAAACATGCCCAAGCTGTCTTTGCCAATATATGCCAGTATCCCCATAGAACAACATATTCCAATTGGTGCTGCATTAAAATGCTATTCCACAACAAGAACACATGTCCAAACTGGCCGCACCAAAATGCCAGTCTGGCCATGTGATAACACTAATCATGCTTGCTTTATTATAGAGGCACAGTAAGAAATAGGTGGACTGTCTGTACCAAAATGCTAGTCTAGCTGTGTAATAACACTTATCCTTCTTGCATGATAGAAGGCAAGTAAAAAATGATGCCACTTGCCTAAATCAGAGCCTCATGCAAGCACAAACCAAACACAAGCACACCCACATTCACTCGCTCATTTCAACACACATTCACTTGCTCATTCACATGCACACTCGTACATCACATACTTGCTCATTCACACATGCATAAATACACACCTAACATACAAATACATACAAACAAAATTGTGTAGCCTGCACTTGCTGTCAGCTCTTGTACAGAGTCTACTGATCGCCAAGGTGCTGCCTCCCATAACGAATAGCCCTCCGGCTCACACAACGCTTTCTGGTTCCTGCACATGTACGGTGGAGCCAGAGCACTGCGTCTCCAATGTGCCAGTCAATCAAATGTGTGGCGAGGCGCAGAGTGCCCCCTACACACATTCAGATGTGCAATTCCCCAACGTGGATCACCAATGGGACAAGCAAGGCTGGGGAAGGAAAACACATGCAGCCTTGCCTGGTCTATTGTACAAGTACTATGGGGAGAGCTCCCTCAGCTGCAGAAAGCAACCAGAGTTTTTATAGGGCTGGCTCAGCTCCTCCACAATCGGCAGCGGTTCTGGCGGGTCATCACCCCATCACCCATTATAGAGTACCCGACCCTGAACGCTATAGTGTGGCAGTGCAAGGTTCCTGTCAGACGTGCCCAGATGGGGTCATAGGGCCTCATTATGACCCTGGCGGTCCCGTAATGAGCGGTGCCGGTACGGGACCGGCACCGTTCATTACGGGATGCCCTATCACGAGGTTCCCTTGCGGGACCCGCTCAGAACGTCTGGTTCGACCAGACGTCCTTAGCGGGTCCCGCAAGGGGGCCAGGGAGCTAATAACGGCGGGCCCGTTATTAACTCCCTCCCCATTCCCATTCAGCCCTATGGGGGCTAAAATGGGGATGGGTTTTTTCAATGAGAAATTACCGGGTCCTCCAAGGTTGGAATGGCCCGGTAATTCCTCATTGAAGGAACCCGGAGCTGGAACCCGGTATGGAGGCAGCCATAGCCTTATTAAGGGCATGGCTACCTCCCTACTCGTAATGAGGCCCGTAGTGTTCCTTTTGCTCTCAATGTCCAAAGTGCAATTCGTGTTTACCACCAATATCCGTCTGTTTTATGAGAAAAGGGGTTGTTACCATTAATATATTGATTTAATGAGTCCTTCCACAAAACCAAAATTCAATTTACAAATAAATGACACAATAAATCACAAATGATTTTGGTGAAGTGATAATAGACCAATCAAGCTCAACTCAGTGTGCCACATCAGAATGGTTGCTTCTGATTGGTTGCTGAGCACATGTTGCTTGGATGGCTGAGTGAACACTTTTCCACTTCCCGCCGTGACCATAGCTCTCATTAACTATAGTTTGGGAGAAATCATCTCGGCTGGGAAGAAGCACCCGCTTCTTGATGTTGCAGCTGGCTTGTAATTGTGTTCTTTAACTGCAGCAAGGGGTCAAAACAGTCTCATAGAGGGTGGGCGAATACATTTTGATGTGTAAAGTTGTCCGATACTCAGCACAATACAGGGTTGCCGATGTATCGAAAGTCAACGGAATGGCATGCATGCCAACATTATCCATTCTATTTGGGAGACACCAATCCAGGCCTGGTTTTAACTTTGCATTGTGGGACTTGTAGTCCTGGTTTTAGCATTGGGAGATCCAGGTCTGCATGTCAGAGAATGACAAGTTAAAAACGCTCCTGGACTAGTATCACCCAAATGGAATGTATAATGTTGGCAATTATGAAATGGAGAGATGATATTTATTTATTTGGTTTTTTAAAGTGCTCACACAGCCAGCAGGGATCGAGGCGCTGTTACAGGACTTGTTTTTCTTTTTTTGTCTTTTCATTTAAAACATTTTGTTCAGTTGCCTAATTGTTATTTTTTTTGGCTTAGTTGCGTATCTGTAACGCGCTTAAATACCCAGAGGTTTCTAAATGCGGACCAGGGGATCAAACCTGTGTTGCTGCTGCTAAGCTATCCTCCTGGGACGATATGGTAAAACTTGTTTGGGTCCAGCAGTAGTGACCACACAAAATCATCAATGTTTGGCTTACTGAGTGAAGAGAGTGCACTAATACTCCATTTCCCAGAATCCATCATGGATCTAGACAGAATTAGCACAAACTTTGATATCTTACATGTCTTCCAGTTAGAGCATGAGCTTGTCTGAGATTGTCTGATTATCCTGCAAGTGACTACAACAATACAAATAAAAATATTAAAAACGCGCTGTAACCTGACCTGTCATGTGATGCAAGCTAATGTAATGTGCAACGACTGTAATCTAAGATAGTATGGAACTACTGTAACCGCCACTCTTATGTAACTAGCGCCTAGATGCCTCCGGGCGAGGTGCACTTAACAAATGTCAAGAATAAATAAATAAATAATGTTATCAGAAACTCTTGGCTGCAGCGGTTTGGTCTAACATGGAGACATTAGCCTTGTTGAGATTAAGTATTTTTCAAAAAAGCTTAATTAGATGCAACTGGTCGCGGCTCACCCGATTCTGGGTTTTACCAAGAAAAAACCCCCTCTCTGAGCATAGTTATAAGGTATAAATAACCCGGAAAAAGACTGCGCCCAGTGTTCAAATGACACGTGTCCCGGTCTCCCTGAGACCTTTTTATCAAATCAGGGCTTGAATTCCTCTAGTGCCCCTATTATATCTGGAATTAATCCTCCACAATAAACGGGTTAGATCCCTCTGGTACCAATACAGCGTCTGATCGCGTGTTGCAAAGAATCTCGAGGGAGACCGAAACATGTGTCATGACTTAAGGGCACTTTGAAAATAAAATAAATAAATAAGCTCTGCAAATATTTCAGGGCCCTTTCAGCCAGCTCATCTTGGACAAACATCCGGCCAAGTACTGAAAGGAGATTATCAATCCTTGCCCCATCCACATGCCATCTTCTCACACCTTCCCCGTTACCATCTAAAGGACCCACAGACACAACCCAATAACTTCCCCCAAGCCAGCCACCTGGACCCCGCCCTTAACATCCTCAGAATACTGATACCTAGCAACAAGCAACACGTGCACCAGAAACCTTTGCCACACTTTAAACAGCTCACTTTGACTCCAGTGGGAGCCTAAACCCTTCCAGGCTCCACCTTGCCATGCAGGGAAGAACCCAATCATTCCCTGAGCATGCATGTAGGACCCCACAACACCCTATAAACAGTTCTCCCCAACTTCATTGGCTCACCATCACCCTGTACGTGCAGGACACACACCACTCCTTGCCACTCACACAGAACACATACCCCGCAATCCCCCTCCCCTTGTTCGCTATAATGGGATTCAGTATTTTTGTTAATCCCGAATGCGCCGTAAATGTGCATTCAGCTTTTTCTCCAATCTTTTGGGGGTGATACCTTGCCACTCGCACAGCCTACCGCTCTGTACTTAGTGCTGCATGACTTCAGCAGAAACCCGAGAACCCAGAGTGGATCTCCCAAAACCGAGGATACAGACTCACAGTGGGCGAGGGGAACAACCATAGCCCTCGCCCACCGATCAATATGATATGATATGATAGGTTATTTATAACGCACTTAATACCCAGAGGTTTCTAAGAGCGGACCCTGGGATCGAACCTGTGTTGCTCCGTGTCCTCTTGCTTCCAAAGCGAGCACATTGCCCCTGAGCTATCCTCCCGAGAATACTGGATCAGAGTTTTTAACATGTGAGCTGATATCATATTGTAAAGGAGATAGAGAGGACAATACCGATACATGGAATGGAAGACTTTACTATAGTTAATGTCCATCCTCCAAGAATCAATACAGACTCTGGAAGGGACTGGCGTAACCAATATGCAAAAAACTAAAGAATTGTCCCCCCAGGAGTAACACTCATACTTTATGGCGCTTGAATCAAATCTTTTCGATTCAATCAAAAAAAGCCAAACATATCTGTTATCATTCATATGAAGATCCAGACCCGTAAACCCTTTTGGGTCTGGTGCCTTCCAAGCATTTATTTTTACAAAATGGATTCCTTGACATACAATGTAAACCATATATACTGTACACACATATAATATACAATACATATCATAACAATAAGTGAATATCATAACCCACAGCAACCACAAATGACATTAACACAGAGAAATCAGGAAACAAAAAAAAAAAAATCTTGGTTATCAAATGACTGAAACCCAAAACACTAAATTAGGTGAGGGATGGGTCCCTAATTATGCCTCACTAACTAAGAGGAGACTATTGGAATACCCAACCAGTTGGACTAAGTTGAAGGATCAGGGGTCTACATATAATGCAGGGCAAACCAATACAACTGTAGTACCTTGCAGATGTATCCACTGCTAATATCAAGAGACTATATGTTTCGGCCGGGTATAGCACTTAGCTCTGCCTTCTTCAGGACCAAAGAATGCACCCCTGAAACAAAACCATATATATGTATTAAAATATAAATTGACTTTCAAACAAAAATCCCTATGAACACTAATTATTTGTACGGTCTCAGCCCAGCACCCCTACTGAGCAAGCCGCGTTCACTAATCACCGAAAACGTGCATAGACAAACTATTCCAACTCACGACAAAACTAATTGTGATCTGAAAACCCACTTGGTAGGATGCTACACAGATCCCAGAACTCACCCTGCACTTTCTTGAATATTTGAATTTTCAGGGAAACCATCACGGCAACTCACATAGGTCACTCCCATTCTTTAGACGATAAGAATCCAGAAATACTTAAAATAAAGTTCCCATAGAATTTTCCAAAAGCACTAGTCATTGAACGCAAGCAAGCCGACTTGGCATATTAGGCAGCTGGGCTGTTGCATCTACAAGTAGAAGAACAGCTGCATGATGATGTATATGGGAAAGTAATCTTAAATATGTATGTATTATAAACATATGGTGGCAGAAGAATCCCACTATGCAAGTGGAGAACTCACCTATAAAGCATATTCCGGTGTAAGCGGCCCCAAGTTCTGTATCGCTAAATCGATACACGAGAAGTGCCGCTCGCTTAGCACAAGCGCGCCACCATGGCAGATTCAATCACACCAGCGGCTGCATCTACAAATGGAAAAACAGCCGCTTGATACTGTGTATAAAAAAGTGTCTATAATCCAGATTGGCCACGCCGGAGCGGTCCTACTTTGAACCAAGAAACGCCTGATGACTGGACATAGACTGGGCTTTAAATTTGTAAGAATAATCTGATAATGGATCCTTCTTGTAGGTGTGCACACGATACATCGGCTGGTGAGATAAGATGGGGTATCTGAATGATAGCTTTTATGGTAAAGATGCATTTTAAGATCACCTTTTCCCAGCTATCTCGAATGTTCAATTTTTTTTAGAGAATTGTGTATTCATTGTTCTCAAGCACACCTTCTAAACCACTGCCACATTTTGTTCTACCTGGAGTTTACACATATTCCTTTTTAGGGAGATCTACACTGAGGGTGCAACAGTAATCTGTCTAGACTTCTATCCAGGTGTGATAATAGTCCCAATGACTAGGAAGTAGAATACACAACTGTCGTGCATTTGAACCTCAAATTTCAGAGCTTGATTACATGGTTAATCCTCTGGGCATTATCAATTCCTCATCAAAATGTATGATTGGGTGTAGCACCAAAATGCTAGGAATTTCACCCTAGGTTACAAAGGGCCCTCCAGGCGTGGATCCCTTACTCTCTGTGACTAGACATATGTTGCACCACAGACATACCACACTGGTGAAAGCCACAGCGTGCCAGCACACACCATCCAGGGTATACTTGGGGCACCCCAGGTCCTCCGGAAGCACATGGATGACAGGAGAAAGACGCTATAGAATGGAGAGAGACTGACACTCTCTCCAGACAGACTCAAATTCTTCAAGAAGAAAATAAGACTTTCCCATTAAGATAGAAAAGTTGAAACTAGATCAAGTCACTAGTAGTTAAGGAACACGTTTTTTTCTTTGGCACCAATGTCAAAGGAAATAATTCTTGCAATGAGTTATGTTCCAACACTCTATGGGTGTACCATGGATGCAAAATTGTTCTCAAATAATGGGAAAGTGATTCAGGTTATCCGCCGGGCAGAAATGATACATATGCTCTATTTTCCCTGTTTTCCAATGTTGCTTGAGATCCAAACTTACAGATTTAATTTGGTGAAGACTTTACAAATGTAGCAATGGTTCATAGTCAAAGTTTTGATAGTCATAATGTCGAAATACAACAGTTTCAACTCTAAAGCATCAGGAAAAAAATAATTGAATGCACTTTTTTTTGGGGGGGAGGCTCACCCCCTCGACCCCTGTTTTCTGGGGAAAACCACTATTTTTACTATACGAAACCCAAAAAAAAAAATTAAATGAAAAAAAATGCATTCGAACATTTTTTTTCGATCCTTTTGTTTCTAAAGTATTGTATTTCAAAACTATGTATTCAAAACTTTGACTGGACACTGTAGCGATGAGCTTCCCAGGATTACCAGAGGGTTTCCAGACCCTGTAGTCACACTCTGTAGGCAGGGAGTTGAATAAGGAGAATAGGGTAATGGAAGCAAGGACTCCAAAGGGATATGGAAAGATCCAACACACAGCCAGGGGCTGGGATTGAATAAGCTTGCCCTAGCCCCTGCCCAAATCACCTTAGCCCAAGCACATGGCCCAATCAGAGGGCAGTCTAGACCACACAGCACAGGTGCAATCAATGTCTTTCAGTACGACCCAAACGGAATAGAGGTCAAGCCTTAGAAGCCAGAGGTCAATCTTTGAGGAGGCAGTCTCTAAGGGAGTGGGAGAGAGCAGAACAGCAGATCCTGGGAGACACCAAGGGTGTGGCATTGAAGTATGCAGAACCCCAGCGTGTAGACCTGGAAAGAGATACTGGAAGCGAGAGAAATGGGGAGACTCTAGTAGTGAGTAGAGAGATGTGTTTGTGCCAGAAGAGGGGAGGAATCCTGTGAAGAAAAAGAAAGATCTCGTTGGAGAAAAGCTGAAAGAAACGCAGACTTGGAAAATAATGAAGCGATTGAACGACCGAGTTGGCGAAAGATAGATGCATCATTTAGGAGGACAGACATAGTAGTATAATCTCAGAGAGGAAAGCAAGGGGTACCATCTGAAAAGAAGGGGCACAAGAGGAGCATTATCCAGTAGCAGGGGATTATCTGGAAGGAGGAAGAGCAGGGAAATATTGTGCTGGTACAGAAGATCATCTGACCTGGAAGGATATGGTGAAGTATATTGACATGCTGAAGGATGATGGAAAGAGAGGTTTAGCGAGGTCTAGCGAGGAAGGAGGGTGAGACGTGAGGAAGAAAGTCACTAAATTACTATATGGGCCTAGAACTTGATCATCTACATAAGCAGGGGAGGTGGAGAGAGCAACCTCTTAGGATAAAAGGCTATGGAGATTCCAGAGGGCCCACTCCCCTTGTGCTGGGGAGCAGGGAGGACATTCTAGTACTAATTGGGACAGGAATGACTCCAGGAGCCACCACAGAGTGGAGAAGCCATTGAATATGCACAGGACAATGCTTTCACATCAAACTACACGAGTGCAACCAGAAGATTCAGCATACATCAACCTTGGGCCCAACTGGGCGGTAAGCTACCATCACTCTACCAGGGGAGCTCCTAGAGGAAAACACCTAGGTGACAATGGTCTAGAGAACCCCAAAATATCTGTCAGCCCAGGAGCCACATCTCTGCAACTCAGAGGAGGCCACTTCTGAAACAGGTGGTCGGAGAACAAAGCATGAGTTCAGCTTCCAACCCCTTTATGGCGAGAGACGCTGTTCTATATTGCAGATATTTTCACAGGCTTTTCTTTACTGGAAGAATTAAAAGAGGTTGTGAAGACTTTTTATTGGGGACACTGGAAGATTTTGGGACATTTCTTTTGCATCACCCAACTTTGTTGGATTGTGTGGTACTTTGGGAATATTGCACACCTTGCTGGAAAACCCATTGGAGAAAGACAGGGAGACCTGTTCTTTAGAACTCTTGTTTGAGACTCCCTCAGCCGGCCCCTATATCATACCATACACTGACATGCATAGCAACCTCCTGATGCTTTATATTACTGAGATTTGCAAGCATCCTGACACCTCACCTTTTTGGAGCACATGTTTTAATTACACATTTCAAATATTCTCATTGAGTCTTGGTCACAGTTTTGGAAACACAGTGGCAGTCAGACATACTACCTGGCTTGTCGCACAACCAACACGGACAACAATGTGCCTAGTGTTGCTGGTCACACTCTTGTTCAGAGGAGGCTTGGCCAATATTTCATTATTGGGCTGTCCTTTCGTGCTGACCCAGATCAAGAGGTAAATGGATATTCCTTCTCTGTAATCTCATAGCAAATTGATATTCCTTCTCTGTAATCTCATAGCAAACTGATAGTCCTTCTCTGTAATCTCATAGCAAATTGATATTCCTTTTCAGTAATCTCATAGCAAATGGATATTTCTTCTCTGTAATCTCATAGCAAATATATATTCC
Source organism: Ambystoma mexicanum (assembly GCF_040938575.1). NCBI lineage: Eukaryota > Metazoa > Chordata > Amphibia > Caudata > Ambystomatidae > Ambystoma > Ambystoma mexicanum. The sequence continues at coordinate 1,419,524,290 of NC_090934.1, read as the reverse complement.
TTCTCTGTATTTTCATAGAAAATTGATATTCCTTCTCTCTAATCTCATAGAAAATTGATACTCCTTCTCTGTAATCTCATAGCAAATTGATATTCCTTCTCTGTGATCTCATAAAGAGCTAATCCTTGATTACAAATCCTCTGTGGAGAGCCCCATCCATGGGTCAGGGACTCACATTTCTGGGAAATGTATAATTACAAAGCAAAGTTGTTTCAGACCTCATAACAGAGTTGTCTCTGTTGAAAACATACAGGTGACATCATAGTTTTGACCCTTTAACACAGAGTTAGAGCCTTCTTCTTTCGTCTTTGAAAAGTCAGGCTTGGCAAGAAGGATATCCTTGTGGGAGCAGCGATAAACTGCGTATATGCCTGCTTATTTGCTGCACTGGGGATTTTCATCCACTTAGTTTTCTGCCTAAGAAGCAACTTGAAATTCCAAAGAATCTCTGACAGTCAAGTAGGATTGGATGTATGTATCTTAAGTTGAAAAACCATGTTAAGATATAACATTATCAGGGAGGTGGAATTTCTAGCTTCATGAACATTATAAGCACATAACGTAACTGGCTTGTTAAAGCAGCGCCATATCGTCTATCAGTTAGAAGTCAATTTATTTATTTATTTATTCACATTTGTAAAGCGCGCAACAGCCCGCAATACCTTTGCTTTATTTCTTCTGCAAGGAGAAATGTTTGTCTTCATTCATGTAACTGCTTATGCATCATGCATACGTGCTATAACATAGATATAAAGTCAAATCATGGGGGTAGAAGGAGAACCTATATACACATGCAGAACGGTCATGTTATCATGTACTTATTCTGCCTAGATATATTTAAATTTCCCAAACTTGGAAGGTATTAAGAAGTAGAAACCAGTGTTACAGTAGGATGGTAGGAGTTCTGCCAGCGCCCCATTATGCTCTACTGAAAAATGACATTGCACCTTCTGCGAGAGAGACGGAACCTATCAAGAATATTTTAAAAGTCAGGATATTGCAATTAGACATCCAAAAGGACCAATATTGATTTATGGTTATTTTTAATGTATTTATTTATTTATTATAAAAATCACAAGGAAAGCAATGCATTTTTGGCACAAAAACACTTATAAAATCTACCATTGATAACAGAGCAGAGGGCATTGGTACTTTACAGTGGGGTGTGAGAATGTGACTTGAGGACTAGATGTTGTAGGGGAAACCTAAACGAGGGACGAGGGGAGGACAGAGTGACATAGGAATGGGATGGAGGAAGAAGCGGTGAATTAAGGATTGAGGGGTGATGGAAAAGTGTGTTGAGGTTGTCCATGACGGGTAGGCAGAGAGGAAAACAGGGTGATGCAGTAGTGTAGTTACTAGGAAACAAGTTCTTCAGAAAGAAGGAGTGATTTCATGTTGGATTGAAATAGTGGTAGAGTTGGAGTAGTACTAAGAGGGAGAGGAAGAGCATTTCAGACTAGAGGGGTAGGGGGAGAGAGAGAGAGAGAGAGAGAGGGGAAACAGGAGGAAGCACAGGGGGCTCTAGTGGGCCAAGGAGGTGAGCCGTGTATTATCATAATGAGAAAGAAGGTGAGTGGGGAGTGAGAAGAGAAGATAGATACGGTGGGCCGAGTTCATGGTTAGTTTTGAAGAAGATGAAAAGAAGTTTATAGTTAGCCCTTTCTTTCATCAAAGGCCAGCCAATCTGATGATGGGCAGAGGAGATAGAGGTAAAGCGAGAAAGATTGAAAAGTGTGTGGACCACGAAGTTGACCAGAGGTGAAAACGCATAGTTGGGAAGGCTATAGAGGACACTGGCACAGTAGTCAGATCTAGAAAGGACTAACAAGAAGATTAGCTATTTAGCAGTATTGACAAGGAGAAGATGACATATTTTTCTGATATTGAGGAGGTTGAGTCTGGCTACAGCGGCAGATTCAGAAATGAAGAGCGAGAAGTTGTGTGATGGGTCGAAGGTGACACAATGGCTATGAACAGAAGCAAGGTAAGGAAGGTAGCCAGGAGAAAAGAGAAGACGAGGGGGGAAAGAAGAGATAGCCTATTTTGCTCGGAGGTAGAGAACTTCAGTCTTAGTGGAGTTGAGCATGAACGAGTGAGACACCATCCAATATTTGATGGCAGAGAGACAATTTGAAACTTTCGATAATAGTTTGTTGGAAAAGGAGTGAAAGGAGAATAAGATCTGAGTGTCGTCAGCAAAGAGTTGATAGGAGAAGCCGTAAGAGGAAATCAGGGAGCCAAGAGCTGAAGTATAGAAAGTGAAGAGAAGACAGACCCTTGTGGAACTCATCAGATGGGGGGTGAATTTTCGAGGTTATGCTGTACCAGGACACATGAAAGCAAACCAAGTGAGCGCCTTATCTCTGATGACAAGGATATATAATGTAGAGAGAAGGTCAGAATGGTCCACAGTATCAAAGGCAGCAGAGAGGTTGAGGATGAAAAGAGTAGATGAAAGGTTTGCATGACAAGCGGAAGAGATGAGGTTGCTGACATTGAGGAGAGTTGTCTCTCTAGAATAGCTGTGTCTAGACCTCCTTACCTGCCCTGCCCTCTCCTATTTCCCCCCACAACACACAATGTTTCTGTGGTGCAGTTTACTTTGAGATGTCGGATATGCATGGATATAGCCGAGGTTACACAAAAGATTTGAATCTCAGTCCCTAGAGCCCCTCCAACTCCCACATTTCACTCTAGACTGATGGCATTTGCATGTTTCTTTACCTGCAAATGGCTTTTTCTACGCATTTCATTTTCCGAAAGCCTCAGCTATCTCTCACATTGAGCAAAAACAAATATGGCGCTGTTTCATTTCTAAATAAAACCTGGTTTTGGCAATTTACCCGGGACATAGCTATTTATTTTCGGGAAGGGGGTACACCCTTCTCTATCAAATATTTGAAACTCTACTGCACGGAATAACACCAAACAACAAAAAGGCCTCCAGTAAACACTTTGTGCCCAAGTCTTTTCAGACCTGGTCCAAATCTGTCCAGTGGATTGTGCTGTGCGGGCCGGCAAAAATTTACCTTGTATGTCCATGGGAAAATGAATCAGAAGTAGGCCACAACTTAGTTTTTCTTTTGTTTTCTTAATAACTTTTTTCAACCAAACTGTCGCACATGTCAAAATCTATTAGCAGTTAATTTTTTCTTGTGTACAATGGGGGTCTGACTCACCTTAACTATAGGGCAGCAACAACCACCCGATAATAGGGAAAAAAACTTTAGTTGAAGGGATTTGAGGTGGAAATTGATTGGAATAAAACCCCTTAAATTCAGCAGAGAATTCAGGCAAAGCCACCATAACTTTGCACCCCCTTTTGCACAGCGTATGACCACAATGATGACATCGGAGATGACCTCACTGATGACATCACTGGTGAAATCACACATTATGTCATAAATGACATCTGATTACAAGACTGATGGAACATTGAAAGGTTTTGTTACAATGTATTGCTCAACTTAACGTCCCTATGACTAAGGTTTTTCAATGATTTTCAAGGGATTTCTGCGCCATTGTTTTTTTTAAGGACAACGTAGCCACGACCTTTGGCCACATCCACTGTACATGTTCCCCTGATATGTTTCTTTTGGGCCAACTATTCAGGGCCTTTGTATATTTTAAAATGCTGTTAGGCTACTACCCATGGCTTTTGTCCATGGCCAATGACCACGACCTTCGGCCGTGACCACTGTCTATGTTCCCACAATATATATCTTTTGGACCCACTAGGTGGTCCTGGTCTTCAGCCCTGACCATATACATGTCTTTTGTATATTTTAAAACACTACAGGGCTAGTAGCCATGGCCTTCATACATGGCCAGTGGCCATGGTCTTCGGCGCTGTGTCCTCTATACATGTTCCCAAGTTATACTTCTTTTAGACCCAATTATGGCCATGTCTTCAGCCGTGAACAACATACACATGTCTTTCAGGCCAACTAGCCAGACCCTTCAGCCCTGGCTAGTGAGCATGAACTTTGGCCGTGCCCGCCGTACATAGCGTTGAATAAGAGGCGATTTCCCCAGAAACTCCAACCTGGGACCCCTCTCATGTGGCCAGGGAAATGTAGATGCTTCCTTATCCTGACCTTGGGGTGGGTGGTGCAGGTCGAGAAGAATTGGAAAGTCTGTTGTATAACTTGCCTACACCCTACACTTCTGATGGCTTTCCTTAAAATTGAAGCTGTAAGAAAACTGATTTTAGATTGTGGACTGCAAGTCCCACAATTCCCAAAGTAATCGGGTGAAGAAGAGGGCAGCAGAGGCACAAGACTGCAAGTTGCATCCTGTTATGGTTAATGATACATATCTGAGGGAGACCGAGATTCATAAAAGGCCCCTTCAGGTGCAGGACAAAAAGAAGAGGAGTAGCAGATGGTGGAGTAGTAGTGGTAGCTCCACGTAGCAGCAGAAGCAGAAGTTAGATGAGAGTCGAGGCGCTGGGTCACCATTGTGTGCAGAAGCGATGCCAGCCCAGAAAGGGTCACTCCTGTCTGAGACCCTGATTGCAGAGGTTGTGCAGTGGGAAGAGGTGTGATTGATGGCTGGCCCCCTGAGGACCTCAGCTGCAGAGGTCCTGCAGCAGAAGGGGTGCAATTTGAAAGCTTTCCCCATTGGCAGTCGAGCACCGGAGAGCCTTGTGAGCAAGGAGAGCTCCTCTATCGACTGGCACGTGCCGCAGGAAGCAGAGAGGGAGAGGTTGTGGGGCTGTGCAGGTAAGCAGAAGCAGAGGACCTGAAGGTAGCAAGGCGAACGGATGCACACGTCTGACCCGGTGTGTTCACTTATGGATTGTGACACAGGATTGCTCCGTAGCCGCCCGCTGGCCAAGTTCTGGGGCCTTAAGCACAACACTAATGCAAGCAGAATGAAGTGGACAAGGAAGTATTTTTATTTTTTACTATTGAACTGATATAAAGCAGATTAATGATGCTATTGCAAACCAAGTTGACTAAAAAAGGAATAAGTTGCAGACCACAAACATAACAATCAGACCAGAAGGGTGTGATTGTATCTATGTTAGACAGATTAAAGACCAAGAACAAGAGAGGGCAATAAGCATATCAAAAATCAAATTAAACAACCATAGCCAAAGCCAAAAGAAAATTAAAACAAGTCAAGCCATAAAGAATCAACATTGCCAACTCTAAGAAAAGGCAATTGTGAATTGCAGTTATTGTAAAACCTATTGCCAATATGTAAAAGAGTTCAGAAGAAGAATTTGTTATGAAGGCTCGAAAGTACTGGTCATTATGGTGCCGTTGGCATCATTTATCCTCCATTCGTATGCCTCCCCCCAAGATGGGATTCGGTTCTCCTGATGACTCCGCCCCTTCCTCCGGCTGCAGTACATCTGATCCCGGAACCGGCACTGCAGTGCGTTGCTACTGCTTCATTTGGCCGCGCTACGTGAGTTACCGTCTATCTGTGTTTACTCAAATCTTTACTCTCTGAAATCCTTCCCCTCTCTTAGATCAGTCATTTCCGTTTCCTCCTGTGCATTAGGAAACCTTTCTTTATTCGTGACTCGCCATCCCGCTCCAACAGCGACCCGAACTCTGGACTTCCAGCCTCTTGTCCTTTCCTCTGTGTAGGTATCATCTCCCCATTCACGAACCCTGACAGAAATTATCACTCGCCCAAGATGATATCTGAAATTCTTTTGTAGAGGGACTGTAGGATCACTGTTCTCGGGAGCACAATTCCCAGCAGGAAAGCGGCTACATCGAGGACTCCTCCCACTTATTTTAGTTCTTGAAGACTGCCCCCTCCAGTAGGCTAGGAGAACACACACACACACACACACACACAATCATTCCTTTCCTACCTATCCATTTCCACTAACACCTGTCAATATCTTGTTACTTAAGGATATTATCCATTCCTCAGAATACGAGATCCCCACTCTCATCTCCTTACCATCAGATCCTTCCACTTAAAGAACAGGTACGCTCCCCAATCAATAGAAAGTAATGCGCATAATTCTTCGACACGCACTAATACTGTCTCTCTATCTTATAGCCATTCCAGTCGTGTACAGTACTCCACTAGCCAGTTTCCGGTTGGGATCCTACTACGCACTCTAGCTACGTTCCCAATTAATTCATACCACCGCTCTCAAGCAACACAGGTTTTTTACTTTACTTCAAGCTGATTTGAAGACCAGGTCAGTGACTCATATTTTATATTACCTATTGGTTGAAGGCTGGGGTGGTTGCCGTTATATGCTTTATTCCACACAAAACTAGGGGTTTACATAATCAGAACTGGCGTAAACCCACATTGCCAAAACCAAAGAAGTATGAGAGTAATAAAGAACCATTGTCAGCATTTAGTTGAAGTAGAAGTGGGGAAACAAGAGTAGCAGGACAGCAGTCCATCTAATTGGAGGTATTAGGAGGAGTGGAGCATAGCCTGCATTGCGTGTGGCAATCTCAAGTGTAACAAACAGCACCAATGTGTTTCTTGTTTTCCCAGAAGAAATATTTAAATTTTAAGCTGTGAAGCAAAAGACATTGCTAACTTGTTTTAAGATAACCTTTACCACAGATGTACTTGTAGTTATGAGTCTATTCTGCCCTGGCAGGGGAGTGCACCAGGGCAGAGAACATTGTAGTAGTGGCCCTGGCAGGTGAGGGGACGAGGTGGGAGACATTGAAGTACAGTAGTGTGGTTTAAGGTTTTGAAAAAGAAGTAGCATAACTACTCAAATGTTTTTGTGAACTGTTACAGAATCATCCTGACAAATCAATATTGCTGAAGCAGGTGTTGTACGAACTGCTGCAAAATTATCTAATATTGTCAAAACAAGTGTTTTGTGAACTGTTGCATAAATATCCTGACAACGACATTTGTGTTGAGCCTTTTGAATTATGGAAGTATTCCTTTTGATGAGAAGAAGATGTTTTGAGCTCTTTGTGACAAGCGGAAAGAGGAGCACCTTGTTGAACATTGTGAACTGTTGGTTGAATTCAAGTTGGAACTTTTTGTGTTATCAAACTCTAACCAAAAGAACCGACGTGGAATTTTGTTACAAGACGGGATTTCCTTATCCTTTTGGAACTTTGAATATAATAACGCTTGAATATGGGGAAGGGGGGAAGGGGAATTCAACCAGACTATAAGGAGAGGCTGTCTCCTGGTTGTGAACATAACTGATATATTTGGTTCATATGAAGTGCTATATCTTACCCTATTGGTTGTGTGTACAAGTGTGAGGGACAAAAAACATTTGTTAAGAGAGTTTCTTTTAGTTTTTTTTTAGGGAGGGAAATAATTATCAGGGTAGGGATAGGTAGGTGTTTATCCAACCTTTTGAGTTAATAAAATGGCATCTTTTGAAGAATCTTCACAAAGTTGTCCACCTCACATTTCTGACCCCTCACATATGGTGCTAGGAGCAGGGTCTGAATCAATTGACACAAATTGGGGAACCCTTACATTTGAGAAACTTAGCAAAAGGGCCTCCACTCCTACTGTAGCTATTGAGCAGTATATAGGTGTTGATATCTATGGTAGTAGTAGAGGGGATTTAATTCAACCTGCAAGACAGGGCCTTGATTCCCACTTACTTGATAATTATTCCTCCCAACGGTACTTATATCAGAGTTGCCTCTCAGTCAGGCATTGTCTGGTGCTATGGCTTAGATGTATTGGAAAGAATGATTGACCCCGACTATAGAGGGGATGTTAAAATACCAATACAAAACAATGGGAAGAAAGCATACCAAATAAAAGCAGGAGAAAGGATAGATCAAAGAATATTGGAGAATGCTCTTTTTCCAAAACTGAACGAAGTCAAAAATAGTAATCAAACTAAATAGGAACTCACCATTTTGGTGAAGCATATATAGAGCCTGTTATACATCCCAACACTGAGAGAGAAGAAGAGATTAGTCCTTATTTGGCTTTCACACAATGTAATGATCCTTTGTTAGTGTAACCCTTTAATCAGGTGATGAGTGAGGAAGAAGGAAGGGAAATGAATGGACAGTTTTATTTCCCCTTAAAACTGGACTATTATATAGGGCGGATGTAGACCCATCAGGCTCACCTAAAACCCAAATGGTGATCCCCAAAAACCATACAAATATTGTATTAGAGATGGCTCATGCACATCTTACAGGGGGACATTTGGGAACTGCAAAAACACAGGCACAAATTGTAAATCGATTCTATTGGCCAGGAATTTATGCTGATATAAAGAATGCTGTCAATATCTGTGCTTTGTCTCAGAAAACGAGTACTCAAATAATTCCTCCTGTTCGCTTACAACCTTTAACTATTATAGAGGTTCCTTTTTCTAGAATCAGGATGGATATATCTGGGTCATTAAAATTCTCAAAATTAGGAAAAAAGTATATTTTAGTCGTTTTGGACTATGCAACCTGTTACCCTGAGGCATTCCCACTACGAAATAACACATCATAGCAGATTTTGAATCACTTATTCCTGATATTTTACAGAACTGAGTTTCCAAAAGAAATTCTGACTGACCAAGGGTCCACTTTTATGAGTAAACCTATGACCAAGGTGAAAGATATTCTTCAAATTAAGAACTTACATACCTCCATTTACCATCCCCAAACAAATGGAATATTGGAGAGATTTAACCAAACCCTGAAACACATCTTAAAGAAATTATTGGAAGCAGATGAAAAAAATGGGGACCTCATGATACCGTGGGGCCTATTTGCTATCAGGAAAACTCCTCAGGCATCAACATAAGTTTCTCCCTTTGAATTATGATATGGGAGAGAGCCTAGGGATGTGTTAGATATGCTACATGAAACCTGGGAAGAAAGGTAGAGGGCTACTATCCCGTTATCTCAAACTGGCCAAAGTCTAAAAGAACGATGGCAGTTTGAAATATAGTACAAACCAATATGGTCCGAGCCCAGGAACATCAGACAGAATGTTACAACAAGAGGCATGTGATGAGATCCTTCTCTGTGGGTCAGAAAGTATTTGTCCTACTTCAATCATCTGAAAATAAGGTGTTTTCTAGATGGCATGGACCCTATGAAATTCTAGAACAAACAGGACGGTATAATTATAAAGTTTCTCAGCCCGACATAAAAAAAACAAAATGCATATATACCATATCAATTTACTTAAATAATGGAAGGAAGATCCCTTGAGACATATTTCAGTTATATTAACAAGCTTGTTTCTGAAGAAAGTTATGCTAACCAATTAATTTCCACGGACTTACACCAGAATCATAAACACGAGCTGTTAGACCTCTTACAGCAATTCCCTGATGTATTTAGAACTGAACCAGGAAGAGTACAATGAGTATACCATTATATCCTTACTCCCGCAGGACAGATAGTTTGTCAGATACCCTATAGAAGCCCTGAGGGCAAAAAGCTAATTATACAAGGAATAATAGAGGCTATGATAAAAGCAGATATTATTGAACTATCCCAATGTTCCTGGATCTCTCCTATTGTATTAGTTGCAAAACCAGATCATTCTTGCAAATTTTGCATTGATTGTAGGAAGGTCAATGAGGTATCCCAGTTTGACAGCTTCCCCATGCCCAGGATAGATTATTTGATTGACAAATTGGGTGGTGCCGTATATCTTTTGACCATTGAACTAACAAAAGGTTATTGTAAGGTACCAGTCAATGCCATGGATCAGCCCAAAACAGTCATTTCTACACCCCTCCGGTTGGTCCTATTTAAGGTGTTACCTTTTGGGTTGCATGGAGCTCCCACTACGTTCCAGAGATTAATGTACCAGGATTTGAGGCCATATTCATCATTCTGTGGGGCATAAATTGATGATATTATCATTCATAGCAAAACCTGGCCTGAACATATGTCACGTTTATACTAAGTCACCCAGGTAATACGTAAAGCTGGGCTAGCTGAGAACTCAAAGAAATGTCATCTGGCTAGATCTGCAGTAAAGTATTTGTTTTTTTCATAGGAAATGAGCCAGTTCAGCCTGAGACTGGGAAGGTTAAATCCATTATGGAAACACCAGCTCCAAAAACAAAAAAAAAATGAATTACAGGCTTTCTTAGGCTTAGTTGGTTACTACTGTAGGTTCATTGCAAATTTCTCTTCCATTTCAGTTACTCTTACTGATAAACTTAAAACGCATAACACCAAAAACCTAACTGGGGTCCAGCTGACCAACAATGTTTTGACCAGTTAAATACAATTTTGTGTAGTGACCCTATTTTGAAGGTGTCAAACTTCAATAGACCATTTATCTTGCAAACATACGCCTCACATTTTGGTCTTGGGGCAGTAGAATAACAAATCATGGGGACATAGAACAGTCTATCTTTCACACACTTAGTTAGAACTTTGAAAGTTAGCATGTCCACCCTTAGATGGAATTGTGAATATTAGCATGCCCACACTTAGATAGAACTGTGAAAATTAGCATGTCCACTCTTAGATGGAATTGTGAAAATTAGCATGTCCACACTTAGTTAGAACTGTGAAAATTAGCATGTTCACTCTTAGATGGAATTATGAATGTTAGCATGTCCACTCTTAGATGGAATTGTGAATATTAGCAAGCCCACACTTAGTTAGAACTTTGAAAGTTAGCATGTCCACTCTTAGATGGAATTATGAATGTTAGCATGTCCACTCTTAGATGGAATTGTGAATATTAGCAAGCCCACACTTAGTTAGAACTGTGAAAATTAGCATGTCCACCCTTTGATGGAATTGTGAAAATTAGCATGTCCACTCTTAGAAGGAATTGTGAAAGTTAGCATGTCCACTCTTAGATGGAATTGTGAATGTTAGCATGTCCACTCTTAGATGGAATTGTGAATATTAGCATGCCCACACTTAGTTAGAACTGTGAAAATTAGCATGTCCACTCTTAGATTGAATTGTGAAAATTAGCATGTCCACTCTTAGATGGAATTGTGAATATTATCATGCCCACACTTAGTTAGAAGTTTGAAAGTTAGCATGTCCACTCTTAGATGGAATTATGAATGTTAGCATGTCCACACTTAGTTAGAACTGTGAAAATTACCAAATTACCATGTCCACTCTTAGATGGAATTATGAAAGTTAGCATGTCCACTCTTAGATGGAATTGTGAATATTAGCATGCCCACAATTAGTTAGAACTGTGAACGTTAGCATGTCCACTCTTAGATGGAATTGTGAAAGTTAGCATGTCCACCCTTAGATGGAATTGTGAAAGTTAGCATGTCCACACTTGGATGGAATTGTGAAAGATAGCATGCCCACTCTTAGATGGGGTTGTGAGAGTTAGCATATCCACTCTTAGATGGAATTATGAATATCAGCATGCCCACACTTAGATAGAACTGTGAATAGTGAATTTAGAAGTATACCCAATTGCCTCTCTGTGAAAAGGGAATTAGAAGTGTACCCAACAGCCTCTCTGTGAAAGTTAAATTTAGAAGCGTACCCACTCTATGAAAGTTGAATTTAGAACTGCATTTAGAAGTTGCATTTAGAAAGTTGAATTGAAAGCGCATTTAGAAGCAGCATTTAGAAGTGTACCCAATAGCCTCTCTGTAAAAGTGAATTTAGAAGTGTACCCAATAGCCTCTCTGTGGAAAGTTGCATTTAGGAGTACATTTAGAAAGTTGAATTGAAAGCGCATTTAGAAGCAGCATTTAGAAGTGTACCCAATAGCCTCTCTGTAAAAGTGAATTTAGAAGTGTACCCAATAGCCTCTCTGTGGAAAGTGAATTTAGAAGCATACCGAATAGCGTCTCTGTGAAAGTGAATTTAGAAGTGTACCCAACAGCCTCTCTATGAAAAGTTGAATTTAGAAGTGTACCCACTCTGTGATAAGTTGAATATAGAATTGCATTTAAAAGTGTGCCCAATAGCCTCTCTGTGGAAAGTTAATTTAGAAGTACTTTTAGAAAGTTGAATTTAGATGTGCGTCCAATAGCCTCTCTGTGATTCTAGAAATGTGCCCAACAGCCCCGCTGAATTTAGAAGTGTGCCCTGTAGCCTCTCTGTCAATTAAGAAGTACGCCCAATAGCCTCCCGTGGAAAGTTGAATATAGAAGTGTACCCAATAACCTCTCTGTGAATTTAGAAGTCTTTGAAAGGGCATGTAACCCATCATATCTCACCAACACGCTTACCCTCTCCTTACATCACCACTCAAATAGAACACAGAGATACTATGACACCATTCGGTATAACTGTTCTCATATCAACATTTGCCGCTCACCCCACATCACTCTAAGTAATCACTGTTCGTTACGCACCCCCCAGTGAGGCGTTCTCCTCAGGCCTAACGCAGCCACATCCGATCTGGATAAATCCTGCCAGAACGAACACATACTCCTGACCTCTCAACCACCACACCTACCGCTAGAAAGCAGCTATTACACCGATACCGCACGAGCTGTACACATACCCGGTGCGCACACGCACCTTTTTGACTCTCTCAACTCTCTCTACTGATATGAACTTCGGTTCCCAAGGGCGTTCAACCTGCCAGCGCCTTCAGACCATACCAATGGTATATAAGGCGCTACATAAGTGCAAAATAACATAACATAACATTAGTAGGAGACTATTTGCTAAAGAAAATAACTACTCTACTCTAGATTTGGAAGCAATAGCCATCAAATGGGCTATAACATATTTGAAATATTATCTGACAGGTTGCAACTTTAGACTGGTCACTGACCATGCTCCCCTTAAATGGCTAAATCTAAGAAAACATGCCAATGCTAGAGTCATGTGCTGGTTTTTAGATTCACAGCCCTATTGCTTTTCTATTGAGCATTGGAAAGGAAAGGAACAAGGTAATGTTGATTTCCTTTCTCGATTCCCAATAGATGCTGAAAAAAACAGTGACATTAGGGGAAGGTATGTGATGAATCAGAGGTGATTCCCCAAGAAACTCTGATCTGGGTCCCCTCTCGCGTGGCAAGGGAAAGGCAGGCGCTTCCTGATCCTGCTGGAGGATCACATGGGGGGGTAAACCGGTTGAGAAGTATGGTAAAGACCTTTGTATAACTTCCCCAGATACCCTACCCTTCTGTTGGCATACTGTAAAATCAAAGCTGCAAAAAAAACGGATTCTTATTTTGTGGACTGCAAATTTATTTATTTATTTATTTATTTGCATTTGTTAAGCGCACTTGCAGCCCATGAGGCATCGAGGCGCTGTTACAGAGGATACACAGATTTAAGATTACATTCGGGTGCAGGAGGCTCTTAGTTACAGGTTAGCAGGCATATAGGCAGAAACAGGTTGAAGTCATACAAAGAGTCTGGTTTTGATAGCCTTGCGAAAGGCTAGGTGTGACTCGATGAGTCTGAGGTGAGGTGGCAGGGCATTCCAGTGCGTGGCTGCTAGGGTGGGGAAACTGGAGCCACCAGCACGCACTTTCCGCGAGGTAGGCCTGACAATGGTGTTGGCGTAGAAAGATCTAAGCGGTCTTGTGGCGGAGTGCCTGGTGATTCTGTTCGTCAGGTAGGGAGGGGGGCAAGCTCGTGAATGCATTTGTGGGTGATGGCAAGAGTTTTAAAGACAATTCTTTCTTTAACAGGGAGCCAGTGCACTTGCCTTCTGATTTCGGAGATGTGGTCTCTCCTTGCGGTGCCGGTGGCTGCCCTTAGAGCATTGTTTTGGGCTAGCTGAAGTTTGGCGATGTTTTTGTTGGAAGTCCCGACGAGAAGGGCGTTACAGTAGTCAAGTCTTGATCCGATGATGGCCCTGGCAATCGTGAGGCTGCTTTGACGGGCCAGGAAAGGCCTGGTTGCGTTGATGACTTTGGTGTAGTAGGCTGAGGAGGCGGCGATGGCATTGACCTGTCTGTCCATCGACAGGTCGGAGTCAAGGTAGACTCCGAGTGTCTTAACATGGTTAGAGACTTTAATTGGAATATTATCAATGGTGAAAGAGGTGTACTGTTCTCCGAGATTGCCGATGGTGAAAGGTGAGCCAATAAGGAGGAGTTCGGTTTTTTCACCATTGAGGCAAAGCCAATTCTTCCGCCATCCAGGATTGGATGGTAGAGTAAATAGAGGAGAGGGTGTTAGAGTCCGCTAGGTAGTCGCCTGTGAGTGGGATGAGTACCTGCGTATCGTCCGCATAATTGGTGTATGAGATACCCAGGGAGTCCAAGATGCTGAACAGTGGCCTCGTGAAGAGGTTGTAGAGAGTAGGTGCGATACAGGAGCCCTGGGGGACACCGCAGGTGAGGAGGCTGGGGGTGGCAGCAGCAACTTCAGAAAAGACTTTCATGGCCCTTTCTTTGAGAAAGGAGGTGATCCATTGGCAGGCTTTAGGGGAGAAGTTGGCTTGTGCGGCTAGGTGGTGACACAGGGTATTGTGGTCGACCAGATCGAATGCAGCAGAGAGGTCAAGGAGCAGTAGAAGGGCCGGTTTGCCTGCGTCTCTGAGATCGTCCATTTGGTTTTTCAGGTCTAGGAGGGCCGTTTCAGTGCCATGGCGAGGGCGGAAGCCAGATTGTCGTAGACCGAGGAGGCGGTTGTCCTCTAGGAACTTCTGGACTTGCAGGTAAGCTGCTTTGTCCAAGATTTTGAGAAGGAACGGTACAGTCGTAATGGGCCTGTAGTTCCCCGGGACGGTTGGGTCAAGAGAAGGTTTCTTGAGAAGCGGGCGAACCCAAGCTTCCTTAAATCCTGGTGGAACATGGTCTGATTGGAAGGATGAGTTGATAAAGGCTGTGAGGAAGGGGGCTAGGCTGGGTGCGGAATCCTTGATGAGGCTGGCGGGGCATGCATCCCCTTTACAGTTGGAAGGTTTAATGGAGTTGAGCAGGGTGATGACCTCTTGCTCTGTGATATTTTTAAATTCGAACAGTGGGGCGGACGTGGTCTTGGTGGGTGGTTTAGCATGCATGTTCGCTATAATCTCAGAGAGGGCTTTTTGGTGGCCACGAATTTTACTTTGGAGAGTGTTGAGCTTCTCAAGCATGGCAGATTGAATGTTGTTACACCATTTGTCATCTTTGATGATAGAGGGGGGGGGCAGATGGTTTTTCGAGTTCCCTGAAGATGGTGAAAAGTTCCTTGGAGCCTGACTTAGCGTCAGCAATCCTGGTGTTAAAGGAGGCAGCCTTTGATCGAGTGATGTTGGTCTTATATAGTTTGGAAATGGCTTTGAATTTTTGTTTAGTGGCTTCAGACGGGTTTGCTTTCCATGTGGAGAGAGCAACCCTCTTCTGTGCACGTTGATCAAGGAGTTCTTTGGAGAACCAGGAGTTGGCATGTTTGGCTTTTTTGGCTTTTTTGAGAGTTAGGGGGGCAATGGCATCCACAGCTGATGTGATGATATCCTTAAAGGTGTTAGCTAAGGTATCGGGGTTGTTCGAAGAGGGGGTTTGAAGGGCTGGATTAAGGAGGTAGGGTGCCAGGTTTTCGGCTGTGAGAAGGCGCGAACTTCTGGAGTACGTGTCGGGGCAGGGTGGTGGCGGGGAGAAGGCAGCTTTGTTAGTTCCGAGGTTGAATTGGATGTAGTGGTGGTCGGACCAAGGAATAGGGTTGTTGTCCTTGATGAGAAGGGTGCAGTTGTGATGGCTGACCCAGTCAAGGGTGCGTCCTTTGATGTGTGTAGGCTGGGAGATGGAGTGCATGAAGCCTAGGTTGGAGAGTGCCTTCTTGAGGTGTTTTGCAGGGGAGTCCTTGGGGTCGTTCAACCCTAAGTTAAGGTCACCGAGGAGTAGGACCTGTGAGGTCTTTTTGATGTTATGAGAGAGTGCAGAGATGAGTGTGTTGTGGAAGTCGGTGCACGGTCCTGGGGGTCTGTAGACAATGTGCATGGATATGGTGCAGTTAGCTGATACGTTAATTTTTAGAGGGAGGTAGTTGCTATTGCTGTCAAGGATGCCTTCTACTTCTCTGATGGAGAGGGTGTCTTTGGCGATGAGGGCAACGCCTCCACCTCTCTGAGAGGTGCGGTCTTTCCTGTAGATGGAGTAACCAGGTGGGATGGCCAGTGATAGGGCAGGGCCCGAACTTTCATTGAGCCAGGTTTCAGTGAGGATGAGGAGGTCTAGTTCGTCTTTTATGAGCAGGTCATTGATGTCGAGGGCGTGGGCTGGTACAGAGCGGGCATTGAGCAGGGCGCACAAGAGCGTGCGGCTGGGGGGAGGCAGGGAGAGTGGGAGGCTGGTAGATGAAGGAGGATCAAAGGAGCTAGGTGGGGTGGTCAGGGGGGAGTCAGCGGTAAGATTAGGGGGCACAAAGGTGTCATTGGGCAGCACACAATCAAGGGGGGTACCAGCGGTGGGTTCAGAAAACATATGAACATCATTAGGCCGCAAACAGTCAATGGAGGCACCAGCAGTGGGTTCAGAAAACATATGAACATCATTAGGCCGCACACAGTCAATGGAGGCACCAGCAGTGGGACCAGAAAACATATGAACATCATTAGGCCGCAAACAGTCAATGGAGGCACCAGCAGTGGGTTCAGAAAACATATGAACATCATTAGGCCGCACACAGTCAATGGAGGCACCAGCAGTGGGACCAGAAAACATATGAACATCATTAGGCCGCAAACAGTCAATGGAGGCACCAGCAGTGGGTTCAGAAAACATATGAACATCATTAGGCCGCACACAGTCAATGGAGGCACCAGCAGTGGGACCAGAAAACATATGAACATCATTAGGCCGCAAACAGTCAATGGAGGCACCAGCAGTGGGTTCAGAAAACAAATGAACATCATTTGGCCGTACACACTCCAGAGTGGCAGAGTGGGCGATAGCGGTAATTGCATTGGGGCCAAGGGGCGGAGGTAGGATAGAGAGTTAGTGTCAATGGAGGGGTAGTGATTGTACGTACAGGCCTTGAAGACTTGTTGCGTCGTGGCGGGAGACTGCGAGGTGACCCTGTGGCCCAGGGTGCATTTGGTGGCAGCGCTCAAGAGTACTGGCAGCTGGCTTCTTATGGCCAACCTGGCGTTGCGGTAGCCGATGGTAGGAGTATAGCTGTTGAGGTTGGTAAGCAGGGTGCGGGAGCGTAGGCGCGCATTCCTACTGTTGTGCAGCGGAGGGCATGCGGGTAAAGCGTGAGACAAGGGGGCAGAGGGGATGTTGGCCTTACCTTGGCCTGGATTGGCAGAGTTTTTGTGCGCCATCAGCGACGTCGAGCAGCGGAGAGCTGCAGAGAGCGGCGTTGGCCTTGTCCTGTGGCCTTCGCCTTGATGCGGCTTCGCCTGCCGGTCCGCCTCCTCTCCCTTTAAAGCGGGAGAGGAGGGGCTGGTAGGCTGAACAGCTGATCTTGCATCAGCTGCTGTACGGCGGCGCTGTGTGTGGGCGGGGCGCTGCTCCGTGTTGCAGCTGGCTGCGGGCTTCGAGGCCCAAATCCCACAATTCCCAAATTACTGAGAATAAGAAGAGGGCTGCACAGGCACAAGACTGCACGCTTGACCCTATTATGGTTAATGACCCACACCTGAGGGAGACAGAGGTGCATAAAAGGACCCCTCAGGTGCATGCCAAAAAGAAGAGTAGTAACATAAGGTGGACTCGTCATGGTACCTCCATGTGATAGCCGAAGCAGATGTTAGAGGATAGCTGAGATGCTAGGATGTTTCTAGTCAAGTCTGATCTATGAAAGCGTTGTCCAAACAGGTGCTGCCCTGCTGCTCCAGAACCATCAAGGACCACATTGACACCATTGCTCCAGCCTTAGCCGATTTCTGCAATCACTCTTTCACCACTGGATCCTTCCCCTGTCTCCTCAAGCACTCCCTTGTGCATCCCCTAATTAAAAAGTATTCTATCGACCCTACCTGTCCTGCAAACTTTTGACAAATCTCGATCACTCCTTTCCTGGGCAAACTCCTGGAAAAGCTGGTCATCTCCCAGCTTACTCTCCACCCTGAATCTGTTGGTTGTCTCCATGACCATCAATCTGGCTTCAGACCAGCCAGAGGCATGGAAACTGCTCTCCTGAACACCCGTGCATATCTGCTCTCTAATCTTGATTCCAACCTTCCTTCTTTCCTCATCCTCCATGACTTTCCTCTGATTTTGACATGGTCATTCACGCCATCCTGATCAATCGACTCCACGAGAACTTGGGCATCACAGATCAGGCCTTGGAGTGGTTGACCTCCTTGCTCCTGGACCGACCCTCCCAGGTCCAACTTGAGTCCTTTCTCTCCACCACCTCTCTCTCCACATGTGGTATTCCCCAGGGCTCTATCCTCTGCCCCTGGCTCTTCAATGTCTACCTGGCCCCTTTGGCCCACCTGATCTCTACCGTCTCCTCTAACGTTCCATGTTATGTGGATGACACTAAGCTCTCTTTCAGGCTCCCCTCAGCCTCCTCTCCTCTCTCATTTCTGACTGTCTATCTATGATTCAGGATTGGTGCATCTGCAATAATCTATGCTTTAATGCCAGTAAGAAAAAGATCCTTCTCATTAGGACCCCTGCTCCCTTTTTCCCTCTCTCACTCTGGCTGCCCTCCTTGAGCCCTCTTTCTTCGCCTTCCTGTGAGACAAAAAACCTTGTTGTCATCATCGATTCCACTCCTTTTCTGCTCACATCACTGACCTTGCCAAGAAGGCTCACTACCAGCTCCACCCCCTCAGAGGTATTTTTCCTTTTTTTTACTTTCCCCCAGAAGCTCACTGCCTCCAGAGCCCTGGTTCTCTCTAGGCTGGACTACTGTAACAGCCTCATTCTCAATCTGCTTTCCTCTACTCTCCGCCCTCTGCAACTAATCCAGAACAGGACTGCAAGACTTTTCTTTGGCCTCAAGCCATGGGGCCGTATCACTCCAGCCCTGAAATCTCTCCAATGGCTACCAGTGTCTGCAAGGATCAAGTTGAAGACCCCCTGAAGTGTCAACAAGGCTTTCAGGAGCCAAGCCCCACACTTCATCCAACTCTCCCTTCCAAAATACCTTCCTTGTAGAGCTCTTTGTTCAGCTACCTTCAACTCTCTGAGTGTCAGACAATTCTCCAGGCAGAGAGTGGGGGTAGATCACTCTCGTCTGCAGGTGCCTCCCTCTGGAAAGGCTTCTCTGCCTCTATCAAACTTGAGCAGGACTACCTCAAGTTCCGGAAGCTGCTCAAGGCCTTCCTTTTTTCCTCTGCTTTCTCTCTCTCCTCTGTTGACCAACTTGCCTGCTGTACCGACTGGTAGCTTGGCTAACCCCATAGTCTCACTGGGCACCAGGATCCTCCATGATCTGTCTCCCCTGCACTGCCTTCGGGCCTACCGCGCACTTAGGGGCTGTAATTGTTACCTCTACAGCTCACTGCCTCCTTGCACTTACCCAGAGCCGCACTGCCCTGGCTGCACTCACTCAGAGAATTGCTGCCCTGATTGAAAGTTCCCTATCCTTTCCCTGGCACTTCCCTCCTCTCCCTTCCCCCTGCACTTGTGTGCTGTTGCACTTACATAATCTGAATGACACAAGGCCTAGTAAGATCATTTGTCTTGTCTTCCTTCTGTCTCCCCCCTTGTTTTGTCGCGTCTAAAAACACTTGTATGCAGGCGTGTTAGAAATGTTAGAAATGATCATATCATACCTTATCATATCATATCGATAAGATTCACCACCTGACAGCTCAGTCAGTAAGTCATCACCATTTGCTTCTGAAAATGTCTCCATTTTACCACCTCTTAAACATATTTGCAAAATGTCCACCAATAATAATATGTATGCACTCTTCAACTTCACATCTGCTAACATCACGCCTCTCCCTCAAGACAATGGGGGTCATTCCGAGGTTGGAGGTAAGGTAAAAACCATGGCGGTAATGATTTACCGGCATCGTTTACCGCTACACGCTATTCTGACCTCTCAGACCGCTAATTACGGCACCGTAAACTACGATGCCGTAATTATCGGTCGTGGGTCGTGCGCGCGCCCCACCATGCCGAAATTAGCGGCATGGCGTAAACCGGAGCTGATCACAAGTAAGGAGCACACGTAAATTACGGCCTCCTCAATCTCGTAAAGTACCTTACCGGCATGGAGTACATACAGGCATCTCAGAGAAGGAGTAAAGAACCCTGAGCAGTGGTTCCCAGAGCCACAGGTGCACACAATCAGCACAGTGGAGGCAATGGAGTCTGCCACAGTAGAAAAGGAACACAGCCACACCCCACACCCCTTCCCACACCAAGATGAGACCAGTAGTGCCAGCAAGGGCACAACCATAATAACTACACCAACAACACCAGGCCCCCCCCCCATTGCGGAGACACAGGGAGAGAAGGAGGGGGAGACAGGCCCAGCATGCAGCACCAGTGCAGCCTCCGTCACCACCCCAGCAGCCCCCATTCCCACGCAGCAGGTCCGGTCCCTCAAGAAAACCCCTGAGCAGATACACACCCCCTACCAGCTTGACTGTGACACCATCACCACCATATTTGGCCTGAGAAATAACGAGATAAGCGAGCAGCACACAAATACACACTGCTATCCTGGCACAACTGAAGGTGTTGCCTGTGCCCCACACCCATGCCACAGGCACCTACCAGCACACAGTGGGGCCCATGCGTGGCATGTCACAACCGCCCATTACACGGACACATAAACAAGTGCTGGTTCACCACACAAGGGCCTACAAATCTCAAAAATGGACTACCCAGGAGATATACAACAGTAAAGTCAGCCCCCATGCATTGGCAGGCATGCCAAATGACATGGGTGCCCCTGACAGCACCCACGTGTCCTAGGTGGACCAGCATGGCATGCAGGTGGCAGATAGCAACTGCAAGCAATACCACTCCCCCTACGTGCAGATGGAATGCAACACAACCAAGAACATCACACATTGGTGGGCCCGACATCAGGGAACAACTCATGACTCAATGGGCCAGCTGATCACCACGCTCCCGTGCTGCATGGGGCGACAAGCAGGATGACGTGCCTGGCTGCCTGGTGAGTCGTCTAACTGTGTCATGCCAGTGCATTGGTGCCATGAGGTGGGTGCCTGCATGAACAAACTGGGTCGAAATGACAAAGCCAGTACACGATGTGCACCCCACCAACCACCCTGCCACATAACCAGTGCAACGGCACATGAGTACAGATTTCCACATCGATGGAGTAAGGCACACACAAAACACAACATTTCTGACATCTGACAAGGCCAAATCCCACAACACATGCACCACTCATTGGTGGCCACCACAACCGTAAGGGCATATAGGAAGACACTCTGCATATGCAGAATGTGGCTGGCCCCAGCATGGCACCACAACGGAGACTCGTCCATGGGAGTGGATTGAACTGAGGGAAGCAGGGATAACACACCACGTCACCATTTTGGCACACCCATAGGAGTGTTGGAATTCACCATAGTATGGATCAGAGCAGTATGAAGATTACGAGCCACTGACTACATCCAACGCACCCAACTACGGATTCACACAGTACACAGCACTACATGGACATAACATCAGGACTGCTGCATGTACCACGAGATGTCCATGCCATTGTACATGGACCATCTTGTAGACGCACCCCCCTATAGCATTCCATTGAACTGGACACATAATGTGGCCATGAATGGGCGAAAGGCATCCATGGACATGTGCGTATGGCCATCAGTTACACGCTGCCATGTCAGCCAAGTTCAGTTCTCTACCATGACAGTTCAAGCACTTACCTTAATTGGCTAGACATGCAGTTGTTGGTGGCTGTCCCTTGACACCATGGTACATGACCCTGTCAGTAACCCACAGAACAGGGCCAGGGAGCACTAAAACACTGGCCATACCCGTGCATGCGTGGAGATGAAGCAGTCACCTGGCTTGCGTAAGGCACATATGAGTTGGCGCAGCTGGACTGGTGGGGGACCCATCTACTGCTATGTGGTGTCCAAGATCCCCATGTCATGTGTAAAGCTGAACAATATGTGCTTCCCTTGGATTGCGTCTCTGTCCCCTGACATGGGACTGCTTGCAGCACATGAAGATGGAGTGAAGGAGGAGGAGGAAGTGGCAAGAAAGCATCATGGAGGCGGTGCACATGAGGGATATGTCGCGTGCCAAACAATGATTGGACATAATAACCAGAACACAAGTCAGCAGAGGGTGGCATTACATGGGCACACAGGGCACTGGGTGTGTGTATACTTGTAGACCATGCACTGTCAGACATCATAATACAGATGCTCAATGATGAATGTCCACAACGGTTAAACTTTGCAACACCAATAGTGTATTGAAAAAAATGGATGCTTGTGAACATTCCCTCCAGCCACCTACCTCCCCCCAAACTCCACAACAAACCCTCACCCCCACCCCCTTCCCCCCAACTCCACAACAAACCCTCACCCCCCACCCCCAACCCCCTCCCCCCAACTCCACAACATTAGTCCCATGTAGCACGTTCAGGCCACATGTGGCAGCATTGACCATTAATTCATACTTCTGGGGCCCGGGGGAGGCATGTCCCTGCGCCGCATGAAACGCAGAGTGCGTCTTGGTGGGCTTGCTGGTGTGGCCCCACTGGCTGAGGGTGTTTGCTCCTGCTGATGCTGCGGATTTGATTGGGCAGCCTCAAGGGCATTGGCTATGCGCCCTAGGACGTGACACAAACGGTTTGTGCTGTCAGTGACTGTCTCACACAGCCTGTTGGTGCTGTCAGTGAGTGTCTGGCGCATGTCCCTGAGTTCATTTTTCCATTTTAATCTGGCCTTGCGGTTGCCCTCCATGAACTCATTGATTAGATCAGCGAGATTATTTGCACGGCGTGTGCCAAATGATGGGAATCCATCGCTCAATCGACTTGGCCCTGCGTGCTCTGGCGAGGACTGTGCTGCTGGACTTGGCCCATGATCTTCGTACTCCTGCCTGTCGGTAGGAGGACTACGGGCAGGTGTTTGTGGATCTCCAGAGTCACTGCATGAGGCCAGCGGGACATTGCAGGGCTCCGTGGTGAGGACTGTCAGATAGTACTCATCCTCGGACGCCCCACAGATGGATGGAGGGCTGTCCACATTCTCCATGGGGCCTGTAGCTGCAGCCTCCCCAGAAATGCTGGACTGTGCCGAGGTTGGGGTGGGCATTGTGGCAGGTGCCGATGCTGGGAGGGATTGGGGTGGTGCGGCCTCCACTGGCCTTTCCGGAGCCGGGATAGGTGTTCTCTTCGGTGCAGGAATGTGCCGGACCCTGCCACTGCCCATGGAGGTGGTTGGGCTGCACTGTGGCTCACCGCTGTCATGATGAGTGCCTGTGGGGGTAGAAGAGAGGGCCAACATGAGTGATTGTATGATGTCCTAATTGCATACATGGCTGCATTCACATTTCTGTCAATTGGGCTTTGTGGCCTTTTGGGTGTAGCAACAGCAGTAGTACATGTGCATGAGTATGACATGTACGCAGGTTTTGGAGTGACTCATAATGGCCTGGTAATGTACAGTCTGGCTGGCACACTGCCAACCGGCTACACAGTGTGCATGATGGGATGTGCAAGTTAATGCACTATGGTTGATGTGCGTTATGTACTTGCACTTGGCCCTTGATTGCGTGGCAGTTGGCTCTGCATTAGTTGGATGGGGGAAGAGTTGGATGGGGGGGAAGGCAACATGAGAAGGTGCCTTTGATGGCCCTTGGGGGAGTTTTAATCATGCAATGGCCATTGGCAGTGTAGACTTTGGACACTCACCTCCTTCGGCAGACGACGTTGCCCCACACTCCATCTCGCTGACGCCCTCAATTGATTCGGTACCAATCAATGCGGCACATGTCTCCTCCCATGGCTCAAGTCTCACAGGGGAACGTGGGCCCCCTCCGGTCTGCATAGCCTGACTCTGGTTTGTGGAGAGGAGACCCCGCACCTGCACCTGCAAGTCATCCCACCGCTTGCGACAGTCCCTGGGAGTGCGGGGGTGGTGCCTACAGCGCTCACCCTCTGGCCGATTTGAGCCCAGATGTTTTTTTTCTGGATGATGGATTCTCTCCGCATGTCAGGGCTGAACACAACATCAGCATGCTCTGCCAGGTAGTCCACCATGGCGTGCAGGTCTTCAGGGCTGAATTTCTTCTTGCGGAGCCGGTCCGCAGTCTTCTTTGGGGCTTTTGGCATTCTTCCTTGTAGTGTGATCCTTTTCCCCACTTCAGTTTGCTCCCAAGGGTGCTGGCTGATGAGGATTGCAATGGATTGTGTTTTTAAAGATGGCCACCGCGCTCCTTCCCGTTCCTGTGCGATGACGAAATTTCCCGTTCTGTTTTTTTCCGGTGACTGTAATTTACGGGATCCGTAAATTACGGTCACCGTTATTTACACACGCTGCTGCCTCCAAGGCGGTGTTGTTATTTACGTGTCGCGGCATGCCGGTAGGGGGTTTTGCGGGTCGTTTAGCGGCATGCCGCTCTGTACTTTCCCAGCATGGCGGAAAGCGCGTGTCCGCGAGGTCGGAATGGGACGAAAATAGTCTGACGCCAGTACAGTGTCGTACTTTCCGCCATGCCGGAATTTACCAGTACTTACCTCCTAGCTCGGAATGAAGGCCAATGTAAAATACATATCTCCTTCCAATAACATAGCATCTTTCAAAATGTACCTTGCATTAACCAATCACACGTTCTTATCAAACTACTATTCTCATTGATGCACATTTGTTACCTTTACTTGTATAGCTGTGGTTATAATGGACCCAAATATAACCTGACAAATGTGGCTATCAACACGCCGGTTATAGCCGCAGTTACCACAACGTCCAAAAATACATGACATCCTATTGGCTCCCTAATACTCGTGGGTACTTTGTGCATAGTTTATTTGCGGCTGTATTACATACATGAAACAAATCATAAAATAACATTTGTCAAAGAAATAACCTAGGGCAGACCACAATCAAACATTTCCAACTCATTGAAATTGTTAAAAGAACATGTTCTTGCTATTATATATGTCATTTTTTTATGGTTCCACATTCCCATAGCCGCAGCTATAAAAGGCGAACGTCCATTGGGCCGTATCATTATCATGGCTATAACGGAAATTCTATATAGCCATGGTTATAATGCGTGCTCAAATCACACGACGCCCTTTGGTTGCCAAAATACTCACGGTTATGACCATGTCTACATGGGCGCCCGTGCCTTACCTGCAGCTATGACCGCACCTACAGCAGGGCCCACTTTCCTGTGGCTATCTTAGCCACGCCTAAACAGCGTGGACACAATTATGGTTGTCGTGGCTATGCAAGACAGCCTCTGATTGGTTCTCTGGGATAGCCGTTGTTATTTCACCAAACGCACAGGAAACCTTTGAGATTTTTTCATTACTTTTTCGTCTTGTTTGGAGACATTTCTCAGCTTTTTGTTTAATTTTTTAAAAACATGAATCTTTTTAAGTGGCATTGTCCATTTTGCCTTGTCCTTTCTTCATTCCTTTATACATTTTCCTCCCTGTCGAACAAATACAATAACGTCTGAACAGAGTAGCGACAGGAGCGAGTAAATGTTCGATCCAAACCTGCGGATGACTCCTGGGTCGCCATGCCGTCACCCCCCCCCCCTGGCAAGAAGAGCATTGCCATGCTCAAACAGTCAGATAGCTGGAGGTACATCCTGGTGTGGCAGCACCGCAGACTGTAGAAGGTGGAGTAGGTCCGTTGTACCTTCTGCCTTAAAGTCCTGTGACAGGGGCCATCCAGTGCCCCATCCCAGAGCCTGGACTCGTCAGTGCTCATTCAACATCTCGTCCGTGTGCACTGGGATGAGGTAGACAAGACCTACTTGCAGGCCAATGGACCTCAATCATCACACTGCACCACCAGTGCTGCACCCACCTCCTAACACTCTACATCATCAGCTCCACCCACATCTCCACCAGGAACATCCAGGGAGTTCTCATTCAACATCTCGTCCGTGTGCACTGGGATGAGGTAGACAAGACCTACTTGCAGGCCAATGGACCTCAATCATCACACTGCACCACCAGTGCTGCACCCACCTCCTAACACTCTACATCATCAGCTCCACCCACATCACCGCCAGGAACATCCAGTGAGGCTGCAGCATCTTCCGCCAGCAGGGCATTCTGCTGTCCTACACCTGGCAGTCAATCTTAACGAGTGCATGGTCCTCTGCCTCGTTTGCAACACAGTAAGATTGTCATGGGAGGTGCCACCTTTGAGGAGCGGGCAGTTGCCTTTTCCAACCACCAGCAACACTGCCACTGCTAGGCTATTTTTATTTCTTTCAAGTGGCACTAAAGCTCAAACAAAATATCTGTTACCTTTCTCTTATCCTTTCTACATGTTCCAAACCTAATTCCCTTCCCATCTAAGTACCATCCTCCTCCTTCCACCCCAAAACGGTTCTTTTCTGAACCACCCTTCAAGTGTTAAACATTGAAAAAAGGAACACACACACACTGTATGAATATATTACTAACCCTTACAAGATCAATTTTATACAATTTGTGTCAAAAAAGGCGAATTTTTGCCTTTTTTTTTTCCTGAAACCACGGTTATCAAAATGCACAAAAATGCACCAATATGCTTGTTTTCATACCTGTATTTATATGACAAAAAAAAGGTCAGTGAATTTCATAGGTTTTTATCAGTGCAACTTAACTATAATGTTCCTTTAAGAAAGTGTTTAAGTGCATTTCATAGGTTTTTATGAGTGCAACTTAACAATAAAGTCCTACATGTAGCACTGTATATAGGTTATTCACAATTCCTCTTTTAACAGATATGAAAGGACTATAAACCTCCTTCAACAAACATATTTTTTGCAGCGCATACTGATGTGTGTCATTTTTTGCAGCGCATGTTGGGGATGCAAGTCTTGGTTGAATTGCCTAGAGCATGAGGCTCGACCATGACCCCGGCCCCACCCCACCAAACCTTTCCCATTATCCACTGCACCTAGCCTGCATCCTGGTCGAGTGTCCACTGTACCCCCATAATGTGACAAATGGCCAGTGTCCACAATCCATGGGATGTGGGCTTCGGCCATGCTGCAGACCGCAGTAAGCAAATTAGAGTAGACATTTGTCCTTGCTGGTGGCCAGGCCCACTGACCAGGCACGAAAGACATATCACTATTTTATGTACCTACATTTTGACACTTTGGAAAAAATAAAACACACAACAGAATTGCAAAAGCATGCTTTCAGGTCCTTGCTGAGGCTCCATGCGCACGTTTGTTACACCCATCCAGCACTTCAGGCTGTAACCACAAGCATAATTGCTGTTCCCAATTAAGCCTACCCCGATATCAAAAATGTCACCACATAGCCGGTCCCTGCAGGCCATGCTCATTTTGACCCCTTAGCTCATCGCTGGTGGCAACGGACAATGGCCAGATTGTCTAGGCACCAAAGTCAAATCATTATTATTTGCACCTGTCTTTGCCGGGTGCCAGGCTGACTGCCCACTTTAACCACATAGTCTGTGCCTGTGGCCATGCCCACTTTAACCCCATAGCCAGCCCAGGTGGCAATTGCCAATGGCCAGATTGTCTGGGACAGCTGTATCACTATTTTTGTACCTATTACATGTTGACACCTTTCAAAAAATAAAACACAGGACCGATTTGCAAAAGCACGCTTTCTGGTCCTTGCCAATGCTCCTCACACAAGTTTGCTGCAAATCCATCTGGCACTTTCTACTGTAGTCATGAGCAGATTTGTGTTCCCATTCAAGCCTAACACAATTTTAAACATTGCGGCCCCCCTATAATTTAGCACCCTCTTGACAAAATCCCTTAAATCCTTGCACAAACATTCAAGGATGGGTCTATAATCTTTTTTACAAACATGTGTGTAGATTCGTCAAACTTCACCATGGTTATAAGCCATCCAAAACTGTTGGAACCACCCTCTAATATTGCCTTCTCTTAGTGAAATGGCACCAAACTTTGCAACAACATTTAAAGATGGGTCTATACTTGTATTTGAACATTTTGTGCAATTCTGATGAATCATACTAAAGTCACAAGCCATCTAATAGCTACTCTTCACCGACCCTGTAATGCACACATATGCATGGATGTCCTAGAACAGGTGTCAAGTGTGCAGACATCAGAGATGAAATAAACACAGGGTTTGTGGCTTTTTCTGGACATAACTCATCCCATGCTCATCCCCCCTCACCTCCCCAGAGATTGTTTCAGTTGTTTGACAAGTGTAATATTGTTTTTCTGAATATGTTTTTACGGAGAAGTTCACAGTATACGTGTTCAGTTTGCAGATTCAATGGGGCATGTGCTTTAAAGGTTTTGACACTCCTCACATTTGACCAATCAGTGACCATGTACAATGTCTGTGAATGTTACGCAATTCCTTAATTGGTCCAGCGGCATCTGCAGGCACGGAACCAGGAAGTGAGTCTGCGGACTGGATGGAGATATGACTCCTTTTTTTTTACCTACATTTTGGCCATTTAGAAACGAAATATACTGTATGGATTGATACCACATTTGCAAAAGCACACTTTCAGTACGAGGCCTCTATCATCGCACAAGTTTGGTGCAAATCCGTTCTGCGGTTTGGGCTGTAGCAGCGAGTAAAATAAAATGCCATTCATGTCTATCCGGATTTTGAAGGTTTTTGGATCTTCCCTACACTCGCCCCCTGACGGAATCACACAAAACTATTTCTGGCTTAGAAGTGTAGTTTTTTGCAAAATTCCGTTGCAGATTCATTGAAACTGTGCCAAAGAAATAAACCGCCAAATAACTTCTGTTCCTATGGGTTAAGCAACTTATCCATACCTACAGGGTCGCTATCGCAGACCCTGTAATACATATATCTATATATTCACTGAAGAAACATTAGTTAAGGTGCAGTTAATGTGATCAGATTGAATGCAAGAAAAACTTTGAAATTCAGTGGATGTGGGAAGTTATGACCAACTTTACTCCGCGTGTTCCCCTTGATGTTCCCCATAATGCCATTTTGTGTGTCATTGTGAATCCCTTCTCCTAGAAAATGTATGTGCTTATGGTCTTTGCAACGGGTGTGCAAATGGCCTTGACTTCCCACATCTGCTGAATTTCAAGGGATTGGTTGCGTTAAATCTGATCACCTTAACTGCACCTTAACTAATGTTTTTCAGGGAATTACAAGGGTTTTGTTACACCATTTCCTTTTACGGACCACGAGCCATGGCCTTCTGCTATGCCCACTGTACATGTTCCACCAATAGGTTACATTTGATCCCACTAGCCAGTGCAATCAGTCCTGGCCAGTGAGCACAACCTTCGGCCGCGCCCACTGCTTCTTTTAAAAAACTTCCTTTCTTTCCCACTCTCCAGCCGTGGCCTTCATCCATGACCATTTGCCAAGGCCTTTGGCCATGGCCACTGTACATGTTGCACCAATAACTTTATTTGGGGCCCACAAGCCATGGCCTTCAGCACTGGCCGCTGTGCATGTTCCACCAATAACTTTCTTTGGGGCCCATTAGCCATGACTTCGGACGTGGCAACTCTTCATGTTCCACTTATAGGTTTCCTTCTGGCCCACTAGCCATAGCCTTTGGCCCTGGACAGTGAGCACAGCCTTTGGCCATACCCACTATATCTGTTAAAACACTACATTTCTTTGAACACATTTTCATTTTTTTTAAACTCATTTTACATTCTTGTGATTATTCCATGGTATCACAGAGCAATAACCACGATTACGCTAAAAAATGCCAAAGTCTTCTCTGTTCTCACAGACGCTCCCCATGTGGTCCTTTCCATTCCTGATGTCCCTCACCTCCGCCAAATGATTTTAGCTCCCAGGTTGCTCACTTTACTACCTTTCTGTCTATGTTTCATGTGTGGTATTTTAGCTTCTGAGCGTGTCTTTCATTGTAACTGTGGGTATCTCAATAATCCGTAAATCTTTTTTCTGTAATTTGGTCCCCAGACCCTTCCCCAACTCTTCAACTTCACATGGTGTTTCTCCCCCTCCCCACCTCTAACCTAATGCTCTTTAATACTTTCCCCCGCCTGCAAATAGCTTGTTCAGTGCATTTCATTTTCGACTAACCCCGATATAACCACAGTTATCTCTTGCATCTAGCACAAAAAATTGTGGATTTTAATTTCTGAAAATCCTCTATGCTGCAATGTACCATGGGAGATGTAGCTACAGTTTTGGAAAAAGGGGGCATCTCCATCCCCGTCAAATATTTTAAAAACTACTGGACGTAATGATATGATATGTTATTTATAACACGCTTACTACCCAGAGGTATCTATGCGCGGACCCAGGGATCGAACCTGTGGTGCTCCGTGTCGTCTTGCTTCCAAGGCGAACACGTTGCCCCTAAACTATCCTCCCGAGACTAATTAATAATGAATAATTAATCATTAATAATAACCCAGACCCTTCCTGGAAATCAAGCAAATGTTTCTTATTTAGTCGATTGCATCCAGCGGTTTCGGCCCTAAGCGGGAATTTTGACATTTTCTATATGTGAAAATGAATGGGAGTAGGCCAAAAAGAGCTTTTCTTTTTGCTTTCTTCATAACCTTTTCATTGTTTAACAAATGTTTCCCAAAATTCCAGTCTTGGGGAGGGGTCTCGTGGGTACCCGGGTGAAAGCAGAAAGCTTTGCCCCAAACATCAGGACAGGGTTAGCCAAAAGACTGGGGGTCCAATAGGAATGTTTGGAGGGAAAGGTGCTAAAAGAAAATGTTTCCTAAGGCTACACAACAGTGCTTCACATCCTTGCTTCAACTCTTGCGCTTTCTTTGATGCCAGGGAACATCCGACGTGACAATTGTTTGTAAACTTGGATGAAACTAAGGTTTCTAGTTTCCATCATGAAAAAGCTCTTCTAGGTCAAATGACCTTCTTTTTCCAAATGGAAAATAAATAGATTTGGAAAGACCACTCTGTGACCTCATGGAGCGGTCTTTCTAAATCCAACTGTCATGACCCAGCCGCACACGAGTGTGCACGCGTGTTTGTGTTGTGTGTCTGGCAGTGATTTGGTTTGGGGGAGTCTTGGGTGGGGAGGAGTCTTGCGTGAGGATTAAGGGGGTAGGAATTGAGAGTTGGGGTTCGGGCGACAAAACACCGGATTTCAAGTAAATCCTATGGGAGAGGATTGAGGTTGTTGGTGCCGAGAGGAAACCCCCGAATATTTAAAAAAAAATAATAATACTTTTAAAGCTCTCAAGTGAAAAAGACCTCGACATGGCTGCTTTTACGATGAATAGAAAATCGGTCATTGTAAATCAGTCTTTTTCTCTTGAGAGCTTTAAAATGAGGTCTTTTCACATAGAACCGAAAAATCTGCTGTTTCATGTGGAGGGCAGTTAACTGGAAACAGGAACAGTGACTTGCTAAATACCAAAACCTGCACTTTTAGCTCAGTCTTCTTAGAATCTTTGCTAGTAGAAATGTGTAAAAATAAAATAGAGTATCTCTCGAAGGTTGTGTAATTGCAACTTACAGATAATGCCTGCACAACATACCGCGCTTACAGAGAACAGCTCAATGATATGACTTTATAGCTGAGTACAGCTGTGTGATGTTAGGAATGCGCGGTCCCTCCTCATAGCACAGATGCTTCTGATCCTGCTTCTGCCCACAACCCTGTCTGTCAGAGGATATCACTGGGTATAGAGTACTTGTCCCTAAACTCCCTCTCGCGTGCCCTTTGCTTGTCGAACCTGGGCTAAGCATCCTTTCCTAGGGCTTACCTTGGAAATAGGATAGAGTGGGGAACTTACCTGACTTGAGGTAAAATACTTACATTACCTTTAAGAACTTTCAAGGTAACCCCACAGCCCATTGCTTCACTTCTAAATTACCTTTCCTGAAGAATCCATATTTGGAACAGGTTACTTTTTGGGCACAAGGTCCCCTACATCTTAGAGCTGGACTTCATTAGACAGAGGTAACTGGGTTTGGGCTTATTTGAAATAATCAAACAGTTTTTCCTGCATCTGATTATGCGCCTGTTGGATACTGGTATTTAATTCATATGCAGCCTCATTTCTAAGGTGAATGTATATAGTTTTGATCAAAATACTTACCTGTGATTTTTATACGCTAGTGTGTTCTTAAAGGCCTAATAAATAATTATATTGTCATATACTCGTTGACTAATTTGAATTTTTGATGTTGCTTTGTGTGGAATCATTGTAGTCCTAGACCACTCTGACACTTTTCCTGAGACTATACCTTGACTGATCATCCACCTACGTTGAT